>NC_051065.1:119715602-120027822 GCF_004664715.2 Peromyscus leucopus | reverse complement strand
AATCTGTGTAACTTTCTTATCCAAAGTCATCTCTCAAATGCATTTTATTAGTCAACTTGTGTAATCCCTAAAACAAACACTGCTAAAATACCTGCATATGTTTGAAATGTATCCTACATGTGATCATTTCTTCTTTCTATGACAATGAACTCAACTGCACAATATTTAATGAAGAATCTACTCAGTAGTGAAATTATAAACCCATATCCCATATGGGGATTAGTGTGTTCACTAGTATTGTGAGAAGCATAAATGCAACAAATATTTGATCCTTGGAAGTCAATAGGAAAATAATGAGGTTCACATTATAAGTGATTATACCGTTGCAATGTTCTATATTATATATATATATATATATATATATATATATATATATATATAAATATAAAGTTTTACTGATAAAAGCTTCTTCATGTAATCCCAAGGTTATGTGCTTTACATATTTGTCTTATGAATTAGCAGTAATTTAAGGAATAAAATTCTCAGAAAAAAAGATTCTTAATAGCAAAATCACAAAAGAAAACCTTTTGATACTCCTAAGGCCCATGGGAAACAGACACAGACTGGAATGAAGTCATATTATTAGTAAATTTTATCACTGTAAAATATCTGAGGAAAATCAATTTATAGAAGATAAATGTTTTCTATGAGCTCAAAGATTTTAGGCCACATGTGCTGAGGGGATGCGTAGTGTAGCAAAGCCACTCACCTCATGGCAAAGATGTAAAAGTGGAAAGAGCCTGAAGTTTTTTATCCCCTTCAAGATGTATCCTGAAAAACCTAAAGGCCTCCTCTGGGTTCTATATGAATACTCTACTGCATCCCAATAGTTTCATACTGTGAACCAACCTTAAAACCTATTCATCTTTGATGGGCATTTGTGATTTCAAATATATCAATCATGCAGCTAGAAGATGTTGAATTTGGGACTCAGTCCTACAGAAGACATCAGGAGTAAAACATATGCTATTAGGCTCCATTCTAGTTCAGACATAATTTTCTGAAAGCTCTAGGTTAACAATTTTGATTTGTATCACCTATGAGAAAATAAAGCAAGTGAGTTTGAACTGAAACTATGAAAAATAAATGGTTAAAGTTATGTAAAATTCTTTTAAAAGTCACATTCCTAACACTCTCCTCTTCTCAAAACAATTAAGTAGAAATTACAAATTATCTCATTCAGAAAGGCTTGTCAAGACACACTGATGAAGAGATTTGTTAGTAGCTTTTCTATGTTATTATAAGAGTTGTCTTAATGAGACCAGCTCCTTCAGCATAGATTTTCATCAATGCAGAGAATAAGACAGGATTTTGTCAGAGAAAAATGTTAATGGCAGTTGAATGTTTGTAGCACAATGTCAGTAATGAATCTTAAATACTTGTACCATTCATTGTGACTATATAGGGAACTATTGTCAAGAGGACGAGCTTGATAAAATACCCTATTTTATTTTTTAATATCCCATTGTATAATCTACCTCTCCCCTTTCCTCTAAAAGCTTGATTGGTCTAGGTGTCATATGACCTTAAAAGAACAATTTGAAATGAAAATATTTGTTAGAATTAAGTTATTCTTAAGTCCTTATTCCTCCCAGAAGCAACATAATATATCATCTGCATAATTGCTGGTATGCAGAAGGTTGGAGAGACATATAAGTGGTGCACAGTCCTTTCTGCTCTTTCAGAGGACCAAGTTTAGTTCCCAGTACACACATTGGGCACATATCACACAATTAACTGTAACTCTAGCTGCCAGGTGTGTGACATTTCCTTGTGGTCCCCATGGGCACACACACATATGTATGTGTGTGCATGCACACACACACCTAAAATATAATATTAAAAACAATTTCTGGAGCTGAAAAAATGTATGATCAATTAGGAGCACCTGAATTAGATTCCCAGCATACATCTGGTAGTTTATAACCATCTGTAGCTCCAGTTCCAGGGGATCCAATGGCCTTTTCTGGCCTCCATTGGTGTCAGGCACATATGCGGTACAGACATACATTCAGGCAGAACATCCTTAATCATAAAATAAAACTGAAAATAATTCCTGGTATACATACTCAATATGTGTGTGTGTGTACATATATATATATATATATATATATATATATATATATATGTGTGTGTGTGTGTGTGTGTGTGTGTATCGTGATCATTGTGATTAATAACGTAAAATAGCAGTAATTATGTATAAAATTGGATGAAATAGAATGTAGTATCTGTAATCTCAGCAACTTGACAGGCAAGATGATTGTGGGAGGCCAGTACTTTAAGGCTAGTCTGAGAAACACTTTGAAAATTCTTCTTAAAATAAGAAACCACAAAATGGTCTATAAAGATGCTTAGTACTAAGCCTAACTAGCTGAATTTGGTACCCAGGACTCACAGAGTAGATTAAGAGATCCAGCTCCTTCAAGTTGTGTCTTAATATCCTAGTATCCCAATTTGTACTCAGATATTTTGAGGCCTTATTACCTGCAATATTTTATTACTTTCATATATTTGGTTCTCTATTTCCCAGATTATGATGACAATTTCTTATATAAAAGTATCATATTTTATATTTATATCTTAAAATGCACTCAATATACATTTGCTATATGATCAAATAAAAAATGAACACACTTTAAAATAGCTTTTGTATGAAGAGCCAATCTAGTCAAAGTGTTTTAGTGATGTAGTTTGATATTCTAAGAAAATGATAATTTTATGATATTAATGATATTGCAGAGTAGTATCCTCTGCTTCCAAATCCTGAGTACATTCCAAGGAAATGGGAAGGTAAATCACAGCTCTTTTAAAATATGGACATAGATAGTGAGAGTTGCTCCATATTTTGCTGGTGAAGCAGTTCCATGGCAAGCCCTGGTTTAATAAGATCAAAATAAATTTTAACTCCTAATAAAGAAAGTTTAGAGAGAGATGGTGCTGCAATAATAAGGATGGTAGCTCACCCCTGTAATCCTAGCATTCTAAAGTATGAGGCATGATTGCCATGAGTTCAAGAACATCCAGGACTACATGATGAACTCAAGGCCAGCCTGAATTACAGAGGAATTTCTAAGTCACAAACCAAAGACTCACTAAATCAATAAATATTTGAAAAAAAATATTTTGCCACTGTCACTTATTTCCCACAAGCAAACTTCTATTTCCTCACTGGATTTCCCTAGTTGAGAGGACTATTTGACATTACAAGCAAAAGAAGAAAAAGAACACAATTCAGCGTGAAGTAGTGATAATTACATTTTCATTTGTGTCCTTGCCCTTCATTACCATACATATAAGAAACAATCTATCAAAAAATCAAGCCATCCCTATAATTGTTTTCTGAGGTGAAAATCAATGTGTTTACTTTTGGCTTCAAAATACTCACTTTTCAAAAATCTTATAGACAATTAAACACCAATTTAGAGAGAAAGCTTTGTATATGAAGGAGTTCAATAGACATCTGTGAGTCAATATTAAAACTTGAAACAGAAATTGCCCTGTGATTGGCCGCTCCTGACACAAAGCAGTAGCTTCTCCTCTAAGCTCAGAAAAAAAAAAAAAAAAAAAAAAAAAAAAAAAAAAAAAAAAAAAAAACCTTACTAAGCATCTATTTCAAGGATTATCAAAGAATGGGGTGATAACACAGGTGTGCATGCTTTAAAAAGCAATGCTTGCACCATATTTAGAAAGAGGGGGAACAGACAAAAACATATATAGGTTGGGTTTATTTTAAGATTAATTATACTACCAGATGCTGTATGCTCTTGTATGACTCCAGGAATTGACCTAACTGGGGCAGCATGGAATGAAAAAGGGACAAATACACACACACATGAATACAGAAAAGCTGGGGTGGGTGGAACCTCATATAGAGAAACTGTGATACTCTGGAAGCTCAATATGTTTATAAAATATAGTTCAATAGGGAGACAAGGTTATCACACACAGATGAACAAGGAAGCGGAGTTATTGCACACAGATAAACAATGAGGCATGGTCACTATTTACAGCTGAACAAGGAGGCTGGTTCTGCTAATGTCAATAGGAGCAGTCCCTGTAGGTTTTAGGCCAGCAGTCTTCAGACCATGAACATGAGAGGGTAGGGGAGGTGCTAAGGTAAGCATATTGTACATATCTTATCAACATCTGCACAGTAAGCAAAGGAAAGCTTTGCCATCCCTCTGGACCACACCTAGGAAAAGCTTTGTCATTCTCACAAGGCTGAGACATCTGTGTCCATGACATGGCTATACCCATGTCAATTAATACATATTCACTCAGGACTGAACTTGCTCCCTACAACCATCCCTTGTCTTACAGAAACAGCAACAACAACCAAACCATTGTGAATATTCCCTTCTTCAAGTTAAAAGTGGGATCGGATAAATCTTGTAACCATAAGGAAAATTCAGGTTGTTTCTCTGAGAGTTAAAGTTAGGATAGTACCTTTAATAGAATTATAGGGAAAATGTTCAGTGGTAAAAACTGAGTTAATTTGAAGTCCCGCTATCTAGAACAGAGAGGGCTTTTTCTTCTTGTCTAAATAAAATGAAGTTTATAGAATTTATGACACCACTACAGTAAAGAAAAAAAATATTTTGAAAAACACATCAGAATAACAGGTTGGCCATACGTTAAAATAAACCACCAAATGGTTCAATATTGTGTGCATATGTAGTTTCAATAACATAACCGAAGTGTACAATAAACTATAATAGATGTAGAAACTTAGCCACAAGTAACTTCTGGAGATTGAAGTTCTTTATGAGCCTTTGTGAAGCAAAAATCAGGGTGAGGATCAGAGAAACAAGCAGGGAGAGTGATCCTACTTGACTTGGGCTGCACAAGGGAACACCATCTGGATAGCTTAAACAAGGGGGATTTATTCTCCACAGCTCTGAGAGTTAGAAGCTCACGACTGGAGTACCAGCATGACGGGGAATGGTGGAGGAAACAGGAGGCTAACTCTCTTCTATTCTTCATTTAAGAACACTAATCCCACTAAGGAGGGCTCAAGCCTCATGACCTAATTACTTCTCAAAGGCTTTGTCATCAAATATCATTTGGGAATTATAAAGTATTAGGATTCAGTGTAATAATAAGACAGGTAATACTCTAGTCCACAACAAAAGTAAGCCATGTGTTAAACAGAATATGACTCTATCTTCTTTCTTTCATCTTTACAACAAATCTCTAAAAGCAGTGATTTATTTACTCATGAGCATGATTTATTCTTTCCATATGTGTATTATTTATATAACACAGCTATTATGTTTTTGTGTGTACTTTCAGCAAACTTTAAAAAATGTATCTAGATACTGGCAGCTTATCACATATGACCAAGTCATGTGAACTCCACAAGTTTTTCCAAATTAAGTTCTATTAGAACATTTTACCTTCGTCTTAGTTAGGGTTTCTGGTGTTATGATGAAACACCATGGCCAAAGCAATTGGGGGAGAAAGGTTTATTTATCTTAACTTCCATCACTGAAGGAAGTCAAATCAGGAAGGCAAACAGGGCAGGTACCTGGTGGCAAGAACTGATGTAGAGGCCATAGAGTGGTGCTGCTTACAAACTTGCCTTCCATGGCTTGCTTAGTCTGCTTTATTATGGAACCCAGGACAACCCACCCAGGGGTAGCCCTATCCACAATGGACTGGGCCCCCCAAATCAATCACTGATTAAGAAAAAGCCCTGTATGCTTGCCTACAGCCCAATCTTTTTCTTCTTCTTCTTTTTTAATTATTAAGAGACTTTCTGTTCATTTTACATACCAACCACAGATGTCCCTCTCTTCCCTATTCCTGTCCCTCCTTCAGCCTTCCCCCCCAACCCACCCCTTATTCTCACATGCTCCAAAGCAAGGACTCCCATGGGGAGTCAGATGATCCTGGTACATTCCGTTGAGGCAGGTCCAAGCCCCTCACCCTGAACCAAGGCTGTGTAAGGTGTCCCACCATAGATAATGGGCTCCAAAAAGCCAGGTCATACAACAGGGATGGATCCTGATCCCACTGACAGGGGCACACATATGCAGAGGGCCTAGGCCAGTCCCATAGAGGCTCCAGCAGCTACTGGCCACAGTTTATGAGTTCCCACTAGTTTGGTTTGTTTGTCTCTGTAGGTTTCCCCATCATGATCTTTATGCCCCTTGCTCATAGAATCCCTCTTCTTTCTCTTCAACTGGACTCCTGGAGCTCAGCGTGCTGCTTGGCTGTGGATCTCTGCATCTGCTTCCACCAGTTACTGGATGGAGGTTCTATGATGACAGTTAGGGTATTCACCAATCTGATTACTGGAGAAGATGAGTTCAGGCACCCTCTCCACTATTGCTAGTAGTCTAAGGTGGCATCATCCTTGTGGATTCCTGGGAACTTCCCTAGCACCCAGTTTCTCTCTGTTCTTTTGATGTCTCCCTCTATCGTGGTATCTCTTTCCTTGCTCTCCAACTCTATCCCTGTTCCAGTTCGACCATACCATTCCCTTTCATTCTCATCCCCCATCCCCTACCCTCCATTGCCCTCCCAACCCCTAATTTGCCTATGGAGATCTCATCTATTTTTCCTTCCCAGAGCAATGCTTCTTAGGGTTCTCCTTGTTAGCTAGCTTCTCTGGAGCTGTGAGTTATAGTCTGGTTATCCTTTGCTTTACATCTAGTATACACTTCTGAGTGAGTACATACCATGTTTGTCCTTCTGAGTCTGGGTTACCTCATTCAGAATCCTGTTTTCTAGCTCCATCCATTTGCCTGCAAATTTCATGATGACATTGTTTTTTACTGCTGAGTAGTACTCCATTGTGTATATGTGCCAATTTTCTTTATCCATTCTTCAGTTGAGGGGCATCTAGGTTGTTTCCAGGTTCTGGCTATTATGAATAATGCTGCTATGAACATAGCTGAGCATGTGTCCTTGTATGATTGAGCATTACTTGGGTATATGCCCAAGAGTGGTATAGCTGGGTCTTGAGGAAGACTTATTCCCAATTTTCTGAAAAAACACCATACTGATTTCCAAAGTGGCTGTATAAGTTTGCACTCACCTGGACAGTGGAGGAGTGTTTCCCTTGATCCACATTCTCTCCAACATAAGCTGTCTTCAGTGTTTTTGAGCTTAGCCATTCTGACAGGTGTAAGATGTTATCTCAGAGTCATTTTGATTTGCATTTCCCTGATGACTAAGGATGTCAAGCAATTCCTTAAATGTCTTTTGGCCATTTCCTTCTTTTGTTGAGAAGTCTCTTTTTAGCTCTATAGCCCATTTTTCAATTTGATTATTAGATATTTTGATGTCTATTTTCTTGAGTTCTTTACATATTTTGGAGATCAGCCCTCCCTCAGATGTGGGGTTGGTGAAGATCATTTCCCATTCTGTAGGCTGTCATTTTGTCATATTGACTGTGTCCTTTGCCTTACACAAACTTCTCAGTTTCAGGAGGTCCCATTTATTAATTGTTGCTCTCAGTGTCTGTGTTACTGGAGTTATCCTTAGGAAGTGATCTCCTTTGCCAATGCATTCAAGACCACTTCCTACTTTCTCTTCTATCAAGTTCAGTGTAACTGGATTTATGTGGAGGTCTTTGATCCACTTGGACTTGAGTTTTGTGCGTGGCAATAGATATGGATCTATTTGCAATCTTCTACATGTTGACACCCATTCTTGTATCTTGCTACATTACTGAAGATGTTTGTCAGCTGTGGAGCTCCCTGGTAGAATTTTGGGGGTCACTTATATGTACTATTATATTGTTTGCAAATAGAGAAGTTTGACTTCTTCCTTTCTAATTTGTATCCCCTTGATCTCTTTTTATTGTCTTATTGCTCTAACTAGGACTTCAAGTACTATATTGACTAAATATCGGGAGAGAGGACAGCCTTGTCTTGTTCCTGATTTTAGTGGAATTGCTTTGAGTTTCTCTCCGTTTAGTTTGATGTTGGTTGTTGGTTTGCTGTAAATTGCCTTTATTATGCTTAGGTATGTTCCTCATACTCCTAATCTCTCTAAGACTTTTATCATGAAGGGATGTTGGATTTTGTCAAAGGCTTTTTCAGCATCTAATGAGATGATCATGTGGTTTCTTTCAGTTTGTTTTTATGGTATATTGCATTGACATATTTTCATATGTTGAATCACCCTTGCTTGCATCTCAGGGATGAAGCCTACTTGCTTATGGTGGATAATGTTTTTGATGTGTTCTTGGTTCAGTTTGCCAATATTTTATTGAGCATTTTTGCATCAATGTTCAACAGGCAGATTGGTCTGTAATTTTCTTTCTTTGTTGCATCTTTGTGTGGTTTGGGTATCAGAGTAAGTGTAGCCTCATAAAAGGAGTTTGGTGATCTTCCTTCAGTTTCTATTGTGTGGAACAATTTGAAAAGTATTGGTATTAGCTTTTCTTTGAAAATCTGGAAGAATTCTTTGCTGAAACCATCTGGTTCTGGGATTTTTTTGATTGGGAGACTTTTAATGACTGTTTCTGTTTCCTTAGGGACTATTGGTCTATGTAAATTGTTTTTCTGATATTGATTTAAATTTGGCATGTGATACTTATCCAGAAAATTGTCCATTTCTTTTAGATTTTCCAGGTTTGTGGAGTACAGGTTTTTGAAGTATGACCTGATGATTCTCTGGAATTCCTCATTGTCTGTTGTTATGTCTCCCTTTTCATGTCTTATATTGTTAATTTGGATGTTCTCTCTCTGTTTTTTTGGTTCATTTGGATAAGTGTTAATCTATTTTGTTGATTTTCTCAAAGAACCAACTCTTTGTTTCATTGATTCATTGTATTGTTCTCTTTGTTTCTATTTTATTGATTTCATCCCTCAATTTGATTATTTCCTGGCATCTATTCCTCCTGGGTGAGTTTGCTTCTTTTTGTTCTAGTACTTTCAGGTGTGCTGTTAAGTCACTAGTGTGAGATTTCTCCAACTTCTTTATGTGGGCATTGAGTGCTATGAATTTTCCTCTTAGCACTGCTTTCATAGTGTCCCATAAGTTTGGGTATGTTGTACAATTATTTTCATTGAATTCTAGGAAATCTTTGATTTCTTTCTTTATTGCTTCCTTGACCCATTGGTGATTCAGTTGAGCATTATTCCATTTCTGTGAGATTGTAGGCATTCTGTAGTTTTTGTTGCTGTTGAGATCTAACTTTAAGCCATGGAGGTCTGATAAAATACAGGAGGTTATTCCAAGTTTTTTATATCTGTTGAGATTTTCTTTGTGACTGAGTATGTGGTCAATTTTAGAGGAGGTTCCACAGGGTGCTGAGAAGAAGGTATATTCTTTTTTGTTAGGGTGGAATGTTCTGTAGATATCAATAAAGTTCATTTGACTCATTGTATCTGTTAGTTCCCTTATTTCTCTGTTAAGTTTCTGTCTGGTAGATCTGTCCAGTGGTGAGAGTGGGGTCTTAAAGTTTCCTACTACTAGTGTGTGGGGTTTTATATGTCATTTAAGCTTTAGTAATGTTTCTTTTACAAATGTGGGTGCCCTTGTATTTGGGGCATACATGTTCAGAACTGAGACTTCATCTTGGTGAATTTTTTCTGTGATGAATATATAATGTCCTTCCTGATCTCTTTTGATTGATTTTTGCTTGAAGTTAATTTTGTTTGATATTAGGAAAGCGATACCACCTTGCTTCTTGAGTCCATTTGATTGAAATGTCTTTTCCCAGCCTGTTATTCTGAGGTAGTGTCTGTCTTTGAAGTTGAGGTGTGTTTCTTGTATGAAGCAAAAGGATGGATCCTGTTTTCATATCCATTCTGTTGTCCTGTGTCTTTTTATAGGTGAATTGAGTCCCTCGTTAATATCCCAAATATTAAGGGATATTAATGACCAGTGATTGTTAATTCTGGTTATTTTTTGGTGGTAATGTTGTATATTTCCCTTTTTTTTGGTATTTGTTGGTGTGAGATTATTTATTGTCTATGTTTTCATGGGTGTATCTAACTTTCTTAGGTTGGATTTTTCCTTCTAGTGCTTTCTGGATTTGTGGATAGGTATTGTTCAAATCTTGTTTCATCATGGAATATTTTGTTTACTCCTTCTATGGTGATTGAGAGTTTTGCTGGCTATAACAGTCTGGGTTGGCATCCATGGTCTCCTAGTATCTGCATAATGTCTGCCCAGGACCTTCTGGCTTTCAGAGTCTCCATTGAGAAGTCAGGGGTTATTCTGATGGGCCTGTCTTTATAAGTTACTTGGCCTTTTTCCTTCATAGCTCTTAATATTTTTTCTTTATTTTGTATGTTTAATGGTTTGATTATTATGTGGCGAGGGGACATTTTTGGGGTTTAATCTATTTGATGTTCTGTAAGCTTCTTTATCTTCATAGGCATTTCTTTCTTTAGGTTGGAAAATTTTTCTTCTATGACTTTGTTGAATATATTTTCTGTGCCTTTGATCTGGTTTTCTTCTCCTTCTTCTATCCCTATTTTTCATAGGTTTGGTCTTTTATAGTGTCCCAGATTTTTTTGGACATTTTGTGTTATGACTTTGTTGGCTTTAATGTTTTCTTTGACCAATGAATCTATTTCCTCTATTATTTCTTCAACTCTAGAGATTCTCTCTTCCATCTCTTCCTTTCTGTTGGTTATACTTGCAACTGTAGTTTCTGTCCCTTTACTCAGATTTTCAAATTCCAGCATTCCTTCAGTTTTTGTCTTCTTTGTTGCTTCTATTTCTGATTTCAAGTCTTGGACTGTTTCCTTACCTGTTTGATTGCTTTTCCTTGGTTTTCTTTAAGGGATTTATTATTTCTTACATTTTTTGTTTGTCTTTCCCTCAATTTCTTTACAGGAATTTTTCATTTCCTCCTTAAAGCCTCTATCATCTTCTTAAAGTCATTTTTAAGGTCAATTTCTTCTGCATCTTCTGTGTTGGGATTTTCAGGTCTTGATGCTGTAGAACAACTAGGTTCTGGTGGTACTACATTGTTCTCTATATTGGTGGCTGTATTTTTGCCCTGATGCCTACCCATCTCTTCCTCCAATTGATACAAATGGTGTCTGTGTTAGAGGGAGCCTGTTTTATTCCAGTTGGCACTCTTGGTCCAATGGGAGCTCTTGGTCCACTCAGAGCTGGGCATAGTCTTTGTCTCAGGGAGCAGCTGTGATCTCGGAGGATGGGTGGGTTTGGTGGATGGGGTGGGGCTTGTACCTTACAGGGTCTGGTGGTAGTCCAATCTGCCTGCAGGAGTCCTGTCTGTTGGCCTGCAACTGAGACTGCAATGGGTGGAGGTATGGGGGAGAGGGTTGTACCCCTGAACCTAAAGCCTAGAGGCTGGATGATCAGCCTAGAGAATAAAGACTCACCTCTTGGTCTACTTGGAGCTGGCAGTCTGTGTCTCAGGGAGCAGCTGTGATCTCAACAAGCCCAATCTTATGGAAATAGTTCCTCAACTGAAGCTCCTTCCTCTCTGATGACCCTAGCTTTCTTCAATTTGGCATTAAACTAGCCAGCACAACTGACTCCTTGTTAACTTAACAGTTAAACATATCACTCAACCTTTCCTTTCTTGTTCTCCCCAGGATCACATATTAACAAAGCCATGACAATAGAAAACATTTTACAAACTGAAAAAACACACATCCTTAATTATTCAAACTTTTAAAAAATTTTCTCTTTAAAAACATCCAATATCTTTTAAAATTCAAAATCTCTGTGAACTCCAAATTCTCTTTGTAATTTTTTTAAACTTTAAAGTGTATAAAATAAAAAATTAAGTAGTTTCTTACTTCAAGAGGGGGGAAAAAAGGTTACAACCAGAAATTGAACAAAGCAAAATCCAAATCCAACAATGCAAATAACTCAATGTCTAATATCTGGGACTTACTCATGATCTTCAGGGCTTCTCTAAGAGGCTTAGATCACTTCTCTGGCTCTACTCTGTAGCACACATGGCTAATCTTCTAAGCTCTGAATGGCTCTACTCCACCACTGCTGCTGCTGTAAGTGTTCACTCCTTGGTACTAGCATCTCCGTAATGCTGGGCTGTCTAATGTACTTTAGCTGAACTTTCACCAATAGCCGCTCTTGGACTCTGTCATGACAAGCCTGAAACTCTCTGCATGATCACCTCAATCTTGGGATTCCAACTGCTTCTGAGGTTGTATCTTCAACAATGACCTTTTCTGATATCTTGTAGTGTCAAGCTTCAGCTGTTTTTCATGACCCCTTCATGCCTTCAAAACATATACCACCTGGTGAATGTAGCCAGAAGTTTTCCTGTATCCTGCCCACTGTGCAGCTGCTCAGACCCAAGTAAATACACAGAGGCTTATATTAATTAAAACTCTTGGCCATTAGCTCAAGCTTGCTACTGACTAGCTCTTATACTTAAACTCAGCCCATTTCTGTTAATCTATGTTTTCTGTGGATTTACCTGTGTGCCATTGCATGCTGCTTCCTGGGTGGTGGGCTGGCATCTTCTGACTCAGCCCTTCCTCTTCCCAGAATTCTTCTTGTCTGCTTATCCCACTTATACTTTCTGCCTGGCTACTGGCCAATCAGCATTTTATTAAACCAGTGGACAAGAACAGTATCCCACAGCAGGGGCACTCTGACACTACCCAAGTTTGGCTGCTAGTGTTAGATACAGCCTTGGTCACCTCTGGATAACATCTTGTGTGTGCTGACTCTGAGGACACTTTCCAGAATATTTTACCTCAATGAGTCTGGTTTTAATCATTGCTAATTTCTCAGCTCCAGCTGACCACCATCAGTTGTTGAGTAAAGCCAAGATTTCATTTCAGTGCTTCAAGTTTACTGTTAATCACAGCTGTTTCTTCAAACCCAAGTGACCAGAACAGCAGATCCTCAACTTGAAAAAATGGCCCTGATAGTCTTTAAATGATTATCAACCTTCCCTCGAGAACGTTGAAAGCTAGGCCTTCATCATCTACATTGCTCTCAATATTCTTATCTTCCAGGTTTCCATAGAAAGCGTACCAAGCTTGTAACACTTAATGGCTTTTTTAGCCCAAAGTTCTAGAGCTCTTCCACAACTCTCCCCAAAACAGCATAGTAAGGTATGCTACAGCAATACCCCACTGTCATGGTACCAATTTCTGTCTTCTCCACTGTCCTAATGCTATGAAGAGACACTATGACGAACCAAGGCAATCCTTTTAAAATATAATATTTAATTGGGGGCTCACTTATAGCTCAGGAGGTTTAGTCCATTATTATTATGACAGGAAGCACGGCAGCATATACAGCACTAGAAAAGTAGCTTAGAAAAGGTCTTGGATCCTGATCCACAGGCAGGCAGAGATTTCTCTCCTAATTGTGGTTTCTATCCGCTGTGATGAAACACCATGACCACAATAAAATGGGGAGAAAAGGGTTAATTTGGCTTCCACTTCCACATTGTAGTCCCTCACCTAAGGAAGTCAGGGCAGGAACTCAAACAGGGAAAGAACTTGGAGACAGGAGCTTATGAAGAAGCCATAGAGAAGTGTTGCTTACTACCTTGCCCTCCATGGCTTGCTCAGCCTGTTTTCTTAAAGAACCCAGGTCCACCAGCCTTATTTTTTTTTCCTTCATAAATCTTTCCATGTCATTCCTTCTTAGTGGTTTGTTCAATCTGATTTATTGTGCATCTTCCTTTTTTTTTTATCAACAATGTAAATTTCGACCTTTCTGAGCAGACCAATTCTTTCTGTTGGTAAAAGCCTTATTCCTAGTTGAGCTCTCCACTGAGTCGACCAGAGAGCAGTACTAGGTAAAAAGCTCTATAAATATTTGCAGGTTTGTGCTGTGGTTGACCTGCCATAAAGAACAATGATTTCCTAGGGAAATTCACTGCTCCCAAGGCATGAGGTAAGAGCTAGATTTTAGCAACCATGTACCTCAAACTAAAGAAAAAAACAACTTCATCTGAAGCTGAACAATAAAACTGAAAGGCATTTTTTATCACGGTCTTATTTGCTCAGCTAAGCCAGATCTTGGTTTAAGTGGGCCTCAGAATTTATACCAGAGTTTTAGAGTGATACCACAACTCAGATTCACTGCACACTAAGGATCAAGATATAGCACAGTATGTCTTTTTAACAGTCACATCCTTTAGAGGTGGTTAACATACAAGTATATTAGTCAATTATGAGAGCAGAACATCAGTCTAGGATATTTAATGTTTGTTTCTCTTTAAATCTTAACATTCACAAATTGCTATATTTTTCAATTTTCCTCAAATGAAACAAGATACCCTAGGAAGTATTAGTAATGTCCTTAAATGTTCTTTGCTCTTTTACTGACCATGAGCATTGTTAAAAAAAAAAAAAAAAAAAAAAAAGTGAACAGATTTGTTGCAAAGAACACCATGTTTTCTTTTTTAAATTTATTTGTACGTTTTTTAATTGTCTGCCTGTGTACGTGCATGTGAGTATGTGCACATGAGTTCCAGAGCCTATGGAGCCCATGGGGATCGTTTGCTAAAAGGTGGTTGTGAGCCACTTGGCATTAGTGCTATGAACTGAAACAGTGTTCTCTGTAAAAGCATCATATGCTTTTAAGCATTGAGCAATCTTTCTAGTCACAAATTTTTTTCCTTTGTTTGTTTGTTTGTTTTGGGAACAGGGTCAATATGTTGGCTGACCTAGAACTCATAGAAATCTGCCTAACCTCTGCCTCCCAATTGCTGATATTAAAGGTTTACACTACCCTGCCCAGATGTGTTTCTTCTTCCTTAATTTACACATAACTTCTCAGAACTGAGAATCACATGGCAAATAAATTTTATATGTATCATTGATTTCCAAACCAAAGTAATGTTCAATTCATGAAAACCAACCAACAAACAAGAAGCAGTAGGAAAAATGCTGTCACAAATGGTAATTTAAACCTCTATTTAAATTTAAGATGATTGTTGGTTGGGTCACACCTGCCAGGATACAGTTTTGTAGTAAATGGTAGAAACCGTGTTAGGTGCATATGGTGCCTAGCACTGAGAGATGTGCACCAAGGGAAATGGAGATAGTATTTGTTTATAGAAAAAGGGTCAAACGGGCTTCTTGCATATTTGAAATTCTCTTTCTAGCATTCAGATGTTAATGAAATGCAGATCAGTGCAATTCTTCATGTTAACTCACATCTGGGATTGTTCTTTAATCGAGTAAATTGGGTTAAAATATTGCATTTTTATTGCTAGCTTAATAGCTTAAAGAGGTATTAAACATTTAATTATTAACCTTGACATGAAAGAATTGAAGAGATTTCTTGGATGATTTAAGGATTTAAAAGTTCTCTCTTCTGAGTGAAATTCATATGCTAGATAAAGCAGATCTAACTAGTTATCTTGAAAAAAAAGTATTTGACTTTAATTGAAATAAAGTAATAATAGTGCATACGTTGCTTGAAGACATCATTCACAGAAGAATGGATGTATTATAGGAAAGGAGACTGCTGACAGATGTTAAAATACCCTGAGACTGTCACTACTAGTGAATAAATAGGTCAAACTAGTAATTTACTTTTTAAAGTTTTAAATGATATTTATTTACTTGGGAGGTGTCACATCACACATGTGGACATCAGAGGACAGTTTCTAGGAGTAGATTCTCTCCTTCAGGCTTTGTGAAGGCACCATATAACTGAGACATTTCTTTAGTCTCTAAGTAAATCCTTAAAAAAATTTTTTTTCTCCTATATATAGCGATGATGTGAAAATACTACTCTGGACACTAGAAAGGGACCAATGAAATGTCTCTCATGGTGTTTAAATCCTACCATAATTAGAAAAACCCAAACACAGACTTTATGTCAGTAGAAAGAAAAAGATTGACAAGTGGCAGCAAATACATGGACAGTGATACACATGAATAGTTTACAGTCACTATTATGTCCATCACTCTTAAATAACCAATTTCCCAAAACAAAACCCTTGCTTATGTAATGCTTGTCACTTCCTTTACCTCAAATATTCACAACATGATAGATTTTGATCTACCAATATGACAACAGGGAACATAAAGTGGGGAAGAGATGATTTCCATTAGTGTCCTTGAGCTATTCCAAGATTGCTCTGCGTTCACACAATAAGGGCTACACTCAGGAGGCTAACTGGAAAGGCCTCTTCAAGAAAGTGACAGTTATACTCAGATCTGAATAACTGTGGGGAGTACCACATGGAGCTAGAGATGCTGTATTCCGAACAGAGACAGCAGGCAACATAAAGTCCAAAGGCCAAGCCCATGTGGTTGGCAGAAGAGGGAGAAGTGAGGACTGCAATAAGCAAAGAGAAGATATCTAAGCAGACACGAAGAGGCAGCCAGAGACTTTTATGCAGAACATTGTAATATAAAATGCAGGATTTGCCTGGGATATCCCTGGAAGTTTTATGAATCATATTAATTCCCTTGACTAACACTTATCACATCTAGTCTATGCTGTCCCCAGTAAAGTAAAACGTTATTACTGAAGGAAGACAGCCATAAGCTCACTGAGCATAAGAATAATATGAGAAACCTCCCGGGAACTGGATTGAATAAAAGTTCAGAGCTGATGAGCATGTCAACACTTTATTACTAATTATGTCATCCAACAAACAATAATTTGCTTCATTCACATAACATTTTTTCTCCTTTTGATTTCTATGGCCAATTACCACTGTCAGGTTGTCACCACAGTACTTTTTAGAAAATGATTCCATTATATAAAATCAACATAATCTAAAATGACTACTGGAGAGCTTGACCTAAGCACTTATATATAAAACAAATGGTTTTTAAATTGTTGCTATAATAGCACATAAAAGCAAGGAGTAGTTGCAACACACATAATATCTAGAAAATAAAATGTTATGGACTCCAAGGGAACTGTAGATATTTCTAACTCTATTCAAAAATGTCCTGTAACTCTAGATAGAATTTCCCTGGGCTACAGAAAAGCACAGATGGTATTAGTGTTTATTAGATCCATGAAGGTTACTTTAAAAAATATACCTGAAAGGCACTGAAGTTCTGACTCAGAATGGTCAAAATACAGAAGTTGGAACCAACAATGTCAACAAAGTAAATATGCACTGTGGTGGTAGAAAATAAGAATTTTACAATAACAAAGTCTAAGGGTGGTGTCTTGATAAAAACATAGCCCTCCCCCCAATGCCATTTCCTAAGTTATGAAAACAGCTTCAAATTTTATGAATTATTTGAAACAATACTGCCTTCACTGGACTGAACCTAGAATAGCAGGGATATGGTACAATCTCTCCAGTGGTTAATGTAGTGGAGGAAAGCTCAGCATATAGACACAAGCACAAAAGCACAATGCATTGTGATCATTCTCAAATAGAGGTATGATAGAATATCACAGGGTCCAAGAATACAAATAGTACTTGGCTGTGTAGAAACACATGGAAGATGAGTTTGATCTCATTCATTAAAAGCTAAATGGAAATGTAACATTAAGAGAGGAAAGAAGCCGCCAAATATTATGGTGCATGCCTATAATCCCAGTGCTTTGTAATAGGAGGTAGGAAAATCCCGAGTTCAAGACTGGCCTGATTGACAGAGTGAGACCTTGATGTAATAACTATAACATAAAGTAGAAGAGGAAAAGCAAACAGAAATCCCATGCATACCTGCCAGGGACTTAGAATGGCTGAGATATCAACCACTTACACAAATAAAAAGGGTTGGTATCTAAGGGGGTGAAATTATTTCCAATTTGTATTCTGTGCACTGGTGAAACTTTGCATTTTGTCATATTTGGCCTTAGGGAATCATTATAAACCTCTTAAAAGACAAATATTTTACTTTGAAAAACCTTACAAGTTTAAAAAATAATAAATGGGTTTGCAAACAGAAAAGAGACACCAGAGCATAGGTTCAACAGTACCTTCCCCAACCACAGGCCCAGCAACCACCCATCTATTCTTATCATTACAATTTGACATACTGACACTGTCACAGAATGGAGTCACATGTTAAACAGCCTTCTGAAATTAAGGTTAAGTTATCCTTAACACTTTGGCTACTTCTATGTTATATCTATGTTGTATATATTAACAGTTTCTTCCTTTTGATTCCTGCATAGTGTTCAGTTACAATGATGTGCCATGGTTCATTTTTCTCTTACAGACAGTTGTACTGTTCTGGTTTAAAGCTATAGCTACAAATAAAGCATCTAGGATATTTGTCCATGATTTTTATGTGAGCATAAGGTTGAGTTCTCTGAGGTAAATGCTCAGGAATTTGACTGTTATGCCATACAATAGCCATATGGCTAACTTTATAAAATTATGACAAGCTATTTTTCAGAATACATTCCTCAGTTATATTCCCTTCCTTAAAGCAGAAGAGATGTGATTGTCCCAGATTCTTGCCAGCAATTGTTACAGTCAGTGTGTTCTCATTTTTCTTCTATAGTAACTGCATATTGGCATGCTACTCTAACTTTTTTTCATTTCAGCTCTTGTACTGAAAATATTTTAGTCTACAATTATGATGTCATCATGTAATGACCAGGTACTCTGGGACTTAGATAGAAGATAAACTGAAATGTCTAGAGAGAGAAGGCTAAGATAAAATTGAGTTGATAGGCAACTAATGCATTCCAATCTATTCAAAGTCCCACGTAAAGCCTCCTAAAAATATCACAGCAACAAAGAGTAAAGACAGGGTCAGTAAGCATCTGAAAGTACAGTCAAATGTATGCAATAAACAATTGGTTATGTCAGTGACTAAAAGAAAGAATTGGTGAGTGATATGGGAGTAATCCAAATTAAAAATTCATAGAACAGAGAGCTTGGACAAAAGAGGGGATTGAATATGAGGAACAGTAAAATTGGGGTGTGTGTCTCAGGCAAATTCTATAGAGGAAATACCACTCAAAATGGACACCTGCTTCATAAAGAACAATAAACTCATAGATGAAATGGAGTAGTTTGCTTATAACTATTATCATGTCTCTCTCTCTCTCTTTTTTTTTTTTTTTTTTGGTTTTTCGAGACAGGGTTTCTCTGTGTAGCTTTGCGCCTCTCCTGGAACTCACTTGGTAACCCAGGCTGGAACTCACAGAGATCCGCCTGCCTCTGCCTCCCAAGTGCTGGGATTAAAGGCGTGCGCCACCACCGCCCGGCCTATCATGTGTCTCTTTAGAGAAAACTGATGGCAACTGAATTCTGAATTGCAAAGTAATTTACAATAGAAGTAAGCAATGTGTAGTGACACATACATAAATATATGTAGATAGGTGATAGATATATCAATAGATAAATGATGGATAGGTAGATAGATAGATGATAGAGAGATGATAGATAGATAGATAGATAAATAGATAGATAGATAGATAGATAGATAGATAGATAGATAGATAGATACATAGATAGATAGATAGACAGGCAGATGATGAGTAAATGAGTGCAACACTAATAATGTACCAACAGTGAAGTAAAATACTTAGCATTTTTATTCTGTCTGTTCATCTTAAATGGTCTTTGTAGCTTAGTGGAGAAAACAGCACAACTTTCTTTTGTGTGGAAACCAGAAACAGTGCAAAGACGATGACAGAGGGTGGAAAAACATTTTTATTTCTGAGAACAGTTGAACTTTCTTCCCTCAAAAAATATACTGAGCATCCTAATCTAGCCACAGACCCTTCTAAGTCCTGGCAAATCTACTTGAACCACAAACAAATGATTAAAGGGCAAATGTAATCCATATTTATGCTCTTCAGAAATAAAGATGAAAACCTATAAAGCACTGTGATCATATTTAGAAAATTTTCAATCAAACCATTCTGCCAATTCCTAAATGTGCTGATACCAGCAAAGAAACAGATGTCTCATTTCATTCCTCTGCCAGTGCTGGGGGAGAAGAAAACTGTTCCTAAGCAGAAATTCTGCTGCTCTTGAAAGCCATGGAACACTCAAACAAGTTAGTTCTCTACTTTATGAATTCAAGGAAGACAGTACTCAAATAAGGAATATGAAAAAAAATAATATAAAAATAATTATATATCAAAGAAAGTAATGGATGTCAATGAGAGATTGGAAGTTATTAATGAAATAAGGGAGAGTGGGAAGTCAGATCCAAAAAAAAAAAAAAAAAAAACAGTTACTACTCTCTTCCCCCACCCCTCCCCTCCTCTCCTCTTCCTTCCCCTTTTCTTCCCTTCCCCTTCCTTTCTTTCCTTTCATTTCCTTTTCTTTCTGTGACAGTATTGTTATTTAGCTCAGGCTGTCCTCAATTCTACATCTTTCTGCCTGATGTTCTACATATCTAGGAGTATAGTTATAAACAATCACATTATCATTAAACTATTAATAAAAATAAACATATTGATGAAAGGTAAGTAAAGGAAGAAATATTAACTCTGAAAACTCAGATCATGACAAGGCCAAAAATCTAGTAAAGAGAGAAGCTGCTGTGAAAAATACCATCAGAATCCACAAGGACAGACTTGATGTAGATGGGTATGAAAAGGCTTTTGTACAACATGCATTTTAGGAGACTAAATATTGGGAAATTGGTTTAACAACCTTTGTATTTTATTCATGTAAAAGAAATATACTCCAAAGGTAGAATGATTCAACTTGTGGTTAACAAATATAATAGGAGCCTAGAGACATGGTTCATTGGTTAAAAATACTTGCTGCTTGTAGAGGATCTGGGTTTCATTCCTAGCATGCATGTAGGGGCTCACAACCAAGAGTAACTACAGTTCCAGAGATTTGCTGACCTCTGAAGACAGTAGGCAAGCATGTGCTGTACATATGCACATGCAGCCAAAACACTGTGCACGTGAAATAAAACAAGTGAATCTTTAATAAGTCAAACAAAAGGAGCAGGAAATATTAACAATAGAGGAACCATCATTAAGGAACAGGTTGAAGATATACATCCTGGATGAATGGTAAGTAACCTTTTCAGTTCTGGATCTGTTTTACTCAGGAAAAATAGCCCCAATCATTAAAAAGGCCTTGTACTGCAATGAGCATGTTTTTATTTTTGAATGTACAATGTTCACACACACACACACACACACACACACACAAGAGTATGAAGTATATAAGCTCTCTGGTACTTTAAGATTCTGAATGACAGTATCATTATTTTAAAGTTATTTGTAAACACACACACAAACTTCATCATACATAGCTTTATGGGATTACAAAAAACAATTAATATGCAAAGAAGTGTAAGTAAGCAAACAAAGGTAAATTTATACAGGCTTTATCAGTTATGATAAAAATGTAAAGTATAGGGTAGTAACTGTTTTCTAAAAATCAACAATAAAGTTCAGCAATAGGAAAATGTTTATTAAATATATATGTTGTGAATGGGATGAACAAATAAGTAGTGATTAAAATGTCCAAGGATTCAGTCTGTATCAGCAAGAAAGAAATTGGAAGAAATAAAATAATTATTTTAAGAAAATTAATTTCTTCTCCCAGGGTACAGAGTTTTAAATAAAAACATCAATGCAGGAAATACTGGGGTAATCAAATAATTTTTGAATATTACTACACTATAACAAAAACTTAAAGTGATAAAAATATACAAGAAAGTCAGTTTGGGAATATATGCTAAATTATTCCTTATATTTCTGTATAAGGAAGCCCCGTATTCATTTATTTAACAAAGATACATAGAATATTATATAAATAAAATGAATGATGAAAGGAAGTCAGTTTGACGGAAATACAGCTTTACATTCATCAGTAAAGGTTATTCAGCTTTCTCAGATTTGCTGAAGAAAAATACAAAAATTTTCAAAAGCACAGGAAAGCATATTCATTTTGCTACAAAACACACACAAACAAATAATGAGCCATTGCTGCTGTTGTCGATTGCTAGGACTGGAGATAAGGCAATTAAGGCAAAGAAATAATTCATTAGTTTCTTGTAAACCATACAGCAGGGAAAATGCCCTCGCCCCAAACTTGGCACAAAAGCTGAGAAGCAGTGAGAGAGTGACAAAGACAGCAACCACTGAATATCCGCATTTGCAGCAGAGCATCCATTTGTAACACTGAGTATCTATTTGTAACAGAGTATCCATTTGTAACACTGGGTATCCATTTGTAACAGAGTATCCATTTGTAGCTCAACACATTTATCACTGGAGTGAAAACATGTGACCACATACAGTGCCATTTTGTTGTTATTGTGAACCTGGCCTTTCATGAATGTACCACCTCTCCAGCTCTAAAGTACTATTTTTAACAGTATAAAAGTTCAAATACCAGGTGAGGTGTTTGATCTCCCATAACATTGCTCATAGTTTTCCTTCTTGAGCTGTTCTCTAAAAAGTCTTCCTGGTTTTTTAGCATGGCAATGCACTGTGAAAGTTATTAGCACTGTACCTGACTCAGAGAAGTTGCTCACTAATGTGAGACAGAACTTAAGTCAGATGGTGTGGCTCATGCAATTTTAGCACTTCAGAAGCTGAGGAAGGAGCATTGAGATGCTGAGGTCAGCAAGAGCTCCATAGTAAGACCTTGACTCAAAAAACAACCCTAAATACATAAAATTGTAAAAACAAGTGAGTAAACACCAAAAAAACCTAAACCTTTCTATTTGAGGGAAATAATTAGAATCTTTTAAAAATAAATGACTTAAAAGCTCTAGAACCTGCCATACTTGAAAAAATGTCCCTGGATTTTGTAGCAAAACAAATCAACTTATCTCTCACATTGTATTAATATATTTAAGTTGTTACTGCTTAAAGTTTATAGTTCTTATGTTATTAATCACATTATTGCAAATTTATGTATTTAAATTATTAAACACTAAAATATTGGAACTTTGTATTCAATTAAAATATTCATGAATTTCTGGTAAGATATAATGACAGGGGAGATAAAATAAAACACAACCTTGCTTTGTAAATATAGCAATTATGAATACATACATGGATGTTTAGGAAAACGAGAGATGGTCTTTTAAAATTTGTCCCATGTTATTTTAATTTTTTGAGGTAGGTAAGCAGAGCAATAGGAGGCAGATAATCTAAGATTTACTTTTTCTGGAAGACGTTGTAAACTGTTCAGATTTTATTTGACTGCATTTGTGACTGGAATGTTTTTTCTTCATTATACTGAAAACCAGCAAACAAACAATGCAAACAGAAGAGAGGCATTAAAAGGACAAGTGGCTCATCTAGGGAGATGTAACTACAGAAACAAGGAACATTCAGTCTGAGAAGACAGGAGTTTGAAGAGACAGCGAGGTTGTCTGCAAGAGGTAGAGGGATCTTCCAGGATGCTTTGTCTCATTCCCAAGAGAAAAGCTAAGTCCAGCAAGCTTTCAGCTCAAAGCCAGTGCTGTTAGACAGCAAGTTACACTCCCCTTTCACTATTAGCCCAAACTCCCAAATAACCTGGCAACTAACACTTATGAAACAATCAGGCTAACTACTTCTAGGAGTAGTGGGGCAACACAAAAGGAACTCCATGGTTTTTATTCTCTGTGACCTCTTTGTTTCATTTAATATATATATATATATATATATATATATATATATATATATATATATATATTCCTTTACTGGCTTTTTTTATTTTGATTTTTTGTTTTTTAGGGGAAGGGAATATGAACATGAAGGTTGATTGCAGGCAGGAGGTGGGGTCTATGTAGCAGTGGAGGAGGGAAAAACATGATCAAAATATATTGCATGAAAAGACTTTAAGTAGAAAATGAAACACTAAAAAAAGTACTCAAAGATTTGTTAAGGGGCTTATACCTGTCAATCTAGCACTTGGGTACAGTAAGGCAGGAGGATCCCCACACGCTCCAGACCAGTAGGGGCTACAGAATACCCCCAGTAAGTGTCATAAAAAAATTAAAAATTAACAAAAATCAGGTTTGATTTTTTTATATATATACAAAATGGTCTTTTAGAGCTCTCACAGAATCCTCGATGGAAAATGTTAAATGGGAGGTGGAAACATCTTTCCATGTTTATGCCAATAATTCTTATTTTGTATTTTTCAAGCAAGTTCACATTTAATTATTCTGTACATGACTATAAATGTGTCTGTGCATATTGGAAACATGCTTGGTAATCAACTTTTAAAAGTGAAAGAAGCTAATCTTCTACAAACAGATGACAATGCTTTCACATTATCAAACATTCCATTGTTTATCTGAAAGAGGTCTACTTCTAGATAGAAGCTTAACTGACTTAGAGAAAAGCTCATGAACAAAATACTAAATTAGAGCTCTATTAAAATTCACATATGTGAATTTGGGAATATACAGGCACCAGAAATCCATAGAAAGTAACAGAAGAAAACACACACTAAACATATACTAAGACAATAATATGACTGCCATTGACCATCAAAATGGAGACTGAAGACAAGAATAAGAAAACTGTGAGAGGTATAGAGATACTTGTAATTCTATAGAGTAATGGATTATTTTTATGTATGTGTCCCAAGAATTGCCTATGTGATTCTGTTTGAAAAGAAACCCTGATAACTTCTTTCAACAATTATTCAACATGGAAAGAACTACTATGTTCTAAAATCATTCATCCATTTTCTACAAGTCGGAAAAGTTAGCACCATGTATATAAAGAAGGATATGAGTTGGCACATCTTCACTGCTTTTAGGATTTTATTTGTTAAGCAATAAAACAAATCTGAGTAAATATTGTGGAAAAAAAATCTAACCTTAATCTGCAATAAAATGCTTGGGTACTGGCTGAGATGTTTGTGTTATACGTGTTCTGTTGCCCTCAGGTTTGAATCCTTCCCTTTCAGCAATTTACTTCCGCTAATGTTCTTGTTGATGGAATGGTGAAATATATATGAGAGAGGAAAACAGATAAAGTGAGGATGCCACATTTTTTACTAGTTTGACTGTATTTTTGTTTAGTCTGCAATGCTTTCTTCCTCTGGTACAAATTCCAGGATTTTATGAAAAGCTGGAACCCTGTCTACTCTGCCCCCGCCCCAGCTTTGGTTGCCATCCTCAACACATCACATATGTGTAAACCATCTGTCATCTCTTGGCTTTATCTGAACATCTTTACAAAGAGGCCATCTGCTTCCTTTCTTTAAATATCTATTAATGTACTTCTCTTATCTACAACTTTTTTGCATATGTCAAAAATTCAATTACATAGCCACATATTAGTATGTCATTGACTCAGGAGGAGACTAAGACAAACTCCTGGGAGCATGAAGTTCATGGGAAATACTGAGAAACAAAAAAAAAAAAAAAAAAAAAAAAAAAAAGAAGAAGAAGAAAGAAAAAGAAAAAAATCTACAATGGGGGTGAGGCCCATGGAAATAAAAGCCTTACAATGCATGAAATTGATAATAGATGTGAGATTCCCTGGAGAGCCTTTCGCACATGATTTCCAAAAAGCTGTCATTTCACTGTGGAGAAGAACAATATGAATTTACATTGAAATTTATTTCCACTATCAGGACTACGTTCCTCTTGCAAATGCGCACTTTGAAGGAGACGTACTTTTAGTAGAAGTGAAAAAGAAAGAAAGCACAAAGAGATGTTTTAATAGCACTTGTACAATTCTAGAACAACTTTTTTAGGACAAGCTTATCAAAGAAATTTCTGAGGTTAAATAGGAAACAGACTTTTAATGTGCAAGGGTGTTTGCTAAAAGCAGAATGCTATGATGAACTTGAAAAGGAGAAACATTTAAAGCAGTAAACGTTTTATTTTCTGTTTCCCCAGGAGCAAAGCTCCAAGAGAGAATTCTATAGATAAAATGATGCTTCCAGCTGTGCTGGGAGAGATTAAAATTGGGACACAGGTTCAAACACTCACCACTAGCTCTTTTCTTCATGTGAAAAAGTAAAACTAAAAACAAAAACAACCACACACTACTAAAATTTCCATTTGTATATATGCAAATAAATATTTGCATGATTAAAAGTTCATATATATGTATATATTGGTGTATATACATATAAAGCCCAGAGTTGTTCACAGAAAAGCATTATTCTTTGTCCTCTTAAGATCAGAGACTGGTAACTTTTTTTTAATATGATTTTTTATTGATTCTTTGAGAATTTCACATCATGCACCCCAATTCCACTCATTTCCCAGTCCCTCCATATCCACTCCTCACCCCTGTAATATCCTCCCAAAAGAAAATTTAAAAATATTCATTTAAAAAAAAAAAACCAAAAAATTCAGTAACTCCTAATCATTCGTTTAGAATACCCTACACAAAGCTACTTTATAATAGGCCCTGAATTTTGGCCTTTGTGAACCATATGCGAGCTTCAAGACTGCAAATCTGAACACAGCACCTAGTTTTAGAGTGTCCCCTACATCTCCTAAAGCAGCTGTAATTCTCTCTTCATAAATGTTTAGTGATAAAAATAAAACTCGGGCTGGAGAGATGGCTCAGAGGTTAAGAGCACTGACTGCTCTTCCAGAGGTCCCGAGTTCAATTCCCAGCAACCACATGGTGGCTGACAACCACCTATAATGAGATCTGGTGCCCTCTTCTGGCCTAAAGGGACACATGCAAGCAGAACACTATACTTAATAAATAAATAAATCTTTAAAAATAAATAAAACTCATTGTTGTAACTGTGTGCCACAACACAGGTGTGTGGTTTCACACGGATCTGTGGAAGGAATACTCAGAGGCATCTTAAGAATGAACATAGCCTTTCATACTGCAGGGGGGTCCAGCCTGGAAGGACTGAAGCACTATCCCTTCGCCTAGGGCATTTTTATTTTTCTCTATTTACAGTTTAGCCAGTTAATTTCCATACCTTCAATGCAACCTAAAAGGAGTTCCCAGAGACAAAATGCCAAGTTCAAATTATTTGATTTCTCAGGCACCACGGTTTCCCTTTTGCATAGGCCTTTGATCCTTGGGAGACTCTCTGATACTTGACTTTCAGTCAAGATTCACATAGGTTGATAAGAAAAACACAAAGTAAGAGAAACAAAAGGTGTAGCTAAACAAAGAAAGAGTTAGAGCTAGGTGCTACTCTCTGGAACCAGGCCAGGAGCTCAGCAGGAATATACTACACATTGTGATTATTTCTGTTGTGTGATCTAAGTATTAAAATAGTATGCCCTTGTCTCAGAATCCCCAACATCACACTTAAGTCCCTTCTTTTGGCTAGGCTTTCTCTTTACTTTCTGTGTGCAATACATTATCACTGGAAATGGAGGGTCCCTTTCTTCTACTCTTCCCATTGGAGCACTCTTCTTTCTTTTTTTTTTTTTTTTTTTTTTTTTTGGTTTTTCAAGACAGGGTTTCTCTGCGTAGTTTTGTGCCTTTCCTGGAGCTCACTTGGTAGCCCAGGCTGGCCTCGAACTCACAGCGATCCGCCTGGCTCTGCCTCCCGAGTGCTGGGATTAAAGGCGTGCGCCACCACTGCCCGGCAACACTCTTCTTTCTCTATAGATCTCTCTCTCTCTCTCTCTCTCTCTCTCTCTCTCTCTCTCTCTCTCTCTCTCTCTCTCTCTC
Organism: Peromyscus leucopus; assembly: GCF_004664715.2. Lineage (NCBI taxonomy): Eukaryota > Metazoa > Chordata > Mammalia > Rodentia > Cricetidae > Peromyscus > Peromyscus leucopus. Next base: position 120,000,405 of record NC_051065.1, on the reverse strand, counting down.
TCTCTCTCTCTGTGTGTGTGTGTGTGTGTTTTAGAGAGAGACTATGAAAACAAGAGGGTAGGTAATAGGGGAAGATCTGAGAAAAGTTGGTGGAGAAGTGTTGCTTGCTCTGCAGCTGGGGTCCCACTGACTCTGATCTCAGTGGCAGGGGGTGAAGAGACGAAGAACCAAATGACACAGGCTCTGGGAGGCAGTAAGCAATCTCCTTTATTAAACAAAGGACTGAGGTACTTATATGCGTACTTTTTGGTGGGCTCTTCTTTCAGCTGTCATGGTGTTACCTGGTTGGCTCTGGATCATATGTCAACAGTGGTCATCTTGAGGGTCCAGTTTCTGGGTCCTCTGGGTCGGGATACTACTGCACATGTCAGAGCTCTTTGTTAGGTTAAGGCATGGCCCAGTGTTTTAGGCCTTATCTGCCTCAGAGAAGGATGAATATGATCAAAATACAATGTATGAAACTGCTGTGGGATGTTCTGTATGTTAAATGTGTTGCTCTGATTGGTTAATAAATAAAACACTGATTGGCCAGTAGCCAGGCAGGAAGTATAGGCGGGACAAGCAGAGAGAAGAATTCTGGGAAGTGGAAGGCTGAGGCAGAGAAATGCTGCCAGCTGCTGCCATGAGAAGATGCTAAGATACCGGTAAGCCACAAGCCACGTGTCAACTTATAGATTAATAGAAATGAGTTAATTTAAGATATAAGACCTAGATAGCAAGAAGCCTGACACGGCCATATAGTTTGTAAGCAATATAAGTCTCTGTGTGTTTACTTGGTTGGGTCTGAGCAGCTGTGGGACTGGTGAGTGAAAGAAATTTGTCCTGACCATGGGCCAGGCAAGAAAACTCTAGCTACATGAAACTTTCAAAGAATAAATTAAAAAAATATTTTTTAAAACACAAAGCACATGTAAATTTATTTCTTTTCTCCTCAATACTTTTTTCCTCCCTCCCTTCATCAGAGAATCTTTTCATTGCTAAACACCAGAATTCTAAGGAAAGGAAAATCAGGGTATCCAGACATGGAAGGTCCAAGAAAAAAGAACAGGAACAGGAAGAGACTGTTGAACAGAAATTGGAGAAGTAAAGAAAAGCCATTCAGTACATAAAGTCAACTAGAGTTGAGAATCAGGAGGGTAATGTTAGCAAGGACGTGTCAATTGTTTTCCATGCCAGTATAAATTATGATTGCCAGAAGCAGTGAAAGTGTACAAGACATACCAAATTCACCACTGAGTCCAGAATCCGCTGCTCTGGCAGAACCCTGAAAGGAGGTGTTCCTTGTGACACAACTTTTAAAAACGATGGCTTCTCATGAATTCTGTTGTTCAAGCAGTGTTACCCAATGTATCTAACTAATATTCCCCCAAATGATGTTGTCTTCATGTGTGGAGTTTATATGCATGTCTCTGCAGCCATTAACCTGAAAAATTTTCAGTGCCCTGATAGACTCCTCATCTATTCAGATTTGTACACATGGCAGACAAAACAGTGCAGACCCTGAGAAATCTAGCACTATGTCCAAAACACAGATACTACCCACACCAGCCACCAAACACCGTCATCCCACTTTCTACTAGTATTGACTCAGTTTAAGATAAAGGTCAGAAACAAATGTACACATAGTTCACACATGTAGATAATGCATTCTACTTGGTGAAATGGTAAACTGTTTGCCTGGGCCTGTGTTACTACTACGGGAAGCAAATTCATTTGCTGTTTTCAAAACTCAAAGTAGAATTTGAGAATTCATTGTCCTCAAAATTGGTTCTTATGATTTCTCTCTTGCTCTCTTTTTGTAAAACTGGGTTCTAAATAAAGTATTCAGTATATAAATGATCAGAGTGCTGTGCAGGTGGGTTTGCCCTTGGTACCAGCCGCAGCTGTGCCTATGAAATACAAAATATGGCATTTAATTTGGGAAAATTGCTAACGGCAGACAGGATTGTACAAAGGAAAGTCACCTTCAACTGTCAGTCAGGGAGAGACAAAGGTGACATGAACATTAGTCGTTTTCCAAATGTTTCTGAGCTAGAATTGCATTTGGTAGCTTTTCAGAGCCACTGAACATTGAGATATGTAGCTATTTGCCAAGCACATACAGCTGTGTGTCTGTTTGCCTGGAGTGTGGGTTGGGGGGCCTGAGGAATTGAGGTTATGGAAGCAAGGATGTTAGGTACCACCAGCTCATCTATTATATGCCAATTGTACTGGTCAGAATGGCTTCTTAGGTAGAATTCATATATAATGCACTTTCCAGTTCCTCTCCACAGCTATGCCACACATTTTATCCCATTCCTTGGCACAATCCAGGTAGCAGTATTTCACAATGTTGCAATTATTCTTTTGACAATCCAGGCAGTTGTTGTTTATAGATAAAGTATGATGGTACCACACAGCTCTATGCTCATGAATACAGGTGGCAAAAGCTGATCAATTATTCAGAAGCAGCTAGATACATCACACATTTTAGTGTCTGTCTGATTCACATCCCTATTCCAAATGTAGAGGCCTCTTTTCTCTGGGATGAATTGCATGGAGTTTTACTATAGAGAGCAGATGTCCTAATTCTACCACTCTATGGTAGACTGGAATGGATTCAAAGGTATACTCCAGTCTTTGGCTGGTGAACACTTACTTATTTTATAGCAGACAAATAATCAGATCCAAGACATCATCAAAACATCCAATCATATCAGGATACTGTCATTTTTAACTGTAAGTAAGTCTTCCCTGTTTCAAACATTTCCAACTTTACAGTGTCAATCAATTCTTTGAAACATGGTTTAGTTCACAAATTGTTTCTTTGTGCTTATGTTCCTTTACTCTTCAATTATGCCATAATATAGATTAAAAAGTCAATGGAACATCCATTTAATTTACCTAGTCATTTATTCTCTCTAAAAGAAAAGAATAACAATTCTGAGATGGCCATTTATGTTAATCCAGTTAACATATGATAGGTTCACATGTATTACAAAGAAAAGCTAGATTTTCCTACACTTGACATCCCCAAAATATCCAAAACTCTATCTTAGTCCCATGGACATAAACTTCAAAATGTCAACTGCATTTACAATTATGAATAATAGTGAAATGCTACTCCTGGGGGAAATAATAAGAGGAAAAATGCTTTATAGATGTTTTTTGCAAAAGCAAATAATTTGCATTTTTTGTTCCAAAGGGGAATAAAACCTTTAATATGAAATATCCCTGAGGTCTCCTTTTTGGAAACAAAATTCAAAAACACCTGCCATTTGATGAATCTAATAAATTCCTGATATAGTATATACTTTTTAAAAGTATTTGCTGGCATTTTCAAAACTGCAAACAAAAAAGTAAATGTAGACATAGAAGTATCACCAGTATAGAGGGAAGAATAAATGCAATATGTTTTAAATATATGGTTATCAGTAATGGAAAGTGTACTAGGAATTTCAAGGTATGAACAACATTGTTTTTGTTTTTCTGTTTGTTTGTATTTTTTTGTAGAGTGATTGATTTAATGATTGCACTTTTAAGCTAGGATCAAGTCATAGTTAAAAACAGATGACAACTGCTTCATAACCTTTATTTCTGAAAGATTTAAATCTTTTCATTCATAGTATAGCACATTACAGACATATTTGTTTCTTTAAACATTAAACCTGATATCTTTTGGACATGACTAGCTATCACGTTCATGATCTCAAGAAGCTATGGCTACCTGCACAATTTCTACACAAAATTCCAGCATAGATGGTGTAAATGTTCTTCAAGCCATATCCCATATTGAGACAACACTGGCAGTTGATAGCTCCTTGGAGAGGGAGGTCAATCTTCCTTGAGGATGTGTCCATTGTTAAGATTCCCTGCTGAGTCAGGAGTCACCAGCCAGACATAGAGGAAGCAAGATGTGAAGGCAGAACTGAAAAAAAGGTACCAAGCCATGTGGCTAAACATAAATAAGAATTATGTGTTAATTTAAGTGTAAGAGCTAGTCAGTAATAAACCTGAGCTAATGGCCAACAGTTATAATTAATATAAGCCTCTGTGTGCTTAATTGGAGGACACAAGTGGGAGAGATTTGTCCTCACTGCAGGCCAGATGGGACACAGGAAAACTTCCAACTACAATTCCCATGATCCGATAAATAGACAAACACCCATGCATATATTGGCATTGCTAACTGGACTTAATGGGTTACCATTTCTGATTTAAGGGAGTATATATAAAGACTGCGTTTTTACTCATGCCTTTTTGTTTCTATTTTTTGCTGAATAAATGACATATCAAATCCAGTGGGTTTTCCATTTATACAGATTTAGGTCTAAAATACAGATCTATACATGGGTTCCAGTAATTTTCACAATGATAATATTCACATATCCCACATGGAAGCGTCACAAGCCAGGATTTCTTTATATAACATAATGTATATTGTCTTTGTTGCTGATATAGATGGAAATTAGAAACAGAAGACAAGCTATTGATCTATTAAATAGTTAATTTGAGATCTCTGAGGGAATAAAATAAGCCCTGTACAGAAAATATTGAGTCAAATCTTTCTATAAGTATTCAGGATGGCATTGAATTTATAGATTTTCTCTGCCCTGTTTAGCTTTAATCTCAGTATGTCAGTCATAGAAATGAGTCACTAGTCGGTATAACAAAGCAGCCAGACATATCCTATAGTAAATATCATGTACTTACTGCAGATACTATCCCATTAATTCATCTAACAGTCTGTGAAGTCTTCAGTTTATGCCCAGCTTATACACTGAGAGACTAGGCTCAGAGAAACTAAATAAACAGAGTTCATATTCAAATCTGGTTTCTATCCTCTATATTGGTTACAATATTCCAATTCATTTAGTTAATAAACAATTAAAATTAGCAATTTAAATTTTTATTTTATTAATTTATTTGGATGGAGTGGTCTCACTATGTAGCCCTAGCTGGACTTGAACTTCCTATATAGACTAGGCCTCCTCAGTGCCAGTAATAAAGGCCTATACTACTAAATCTGGCCCCAGAAATTTAAATTTTTATGAATAGTTTAATTTTACTGTTAATTACAAGTATAATTGCATCAATATTATTTTAAACATACTAAGGTAAGTGTCATCTGGACAAAATTCCAATCGTTTCTCAACGATTGTTTCTAGAGTCACCCCTTTCTTGCCTTCACCCAGCATTGTTTCTTCTTTCTTGTAGTACCTCTTCATCTTGTGGAAACAAGCAAAGAACATTTAGCTCAAAGTAGCAGACTAGGTATGACCCTTAGGGATTCCACAAAACACCAAGCACCAAGACCGACTGCAAGTTCACGGTGCTTAATGGGAATGTAGGAAGTGATAAATCTACTAAAGGGTAAAGAACAGTGATAAAAGTCCTTTAAGATAGTAAGAAAAAGTTTTACTCTGCTGTCAATGATAAAACATATTTCATAATATCTTTTAGAACTGTGTCAGTCTGTTTTGCTTAGTTTCCTTATGCTATGAATAAGGAAATAAGGAAATAAGGAATAAGCTGTACCTGCTATATGATAATCATATTACTTTCTTTGCAATGAATTTTTAGATAGAAGAATAATGAGCAATACGCCCCTGGATAATGGACATATAGTGCATGTGAAGGCCTCCATTTACTAATTTGTACAATGAGGCATGATTCTGTCACAAAAGCAGATGGTGCCTAAGCTGAGAAACAATGTTTGTCACATTTTTAAAGAAAGAATAAGGGTTTTGTAAAACGATGGTGTGATTCAATACCTGAGAGGAACTGGAGTCTTTTGTAATATCCTTGCCTTGGAGGAGGTGGGAGTGTGGGGGGGGGTGAGTTGGGGGAAGGGGTGGATGGGAGGAAGAAGGACAGGGGAATCCATGGCTGATATGTAAAATTAAATTATAAATATATTAAATCTTACTGTTTCAGGAAGAAAGTGGCAGGGAGAACTTAAAGTAGGCAGATCCGGTTTGGGATCTCAAATCTGCTTTTGTAACAACTAAGCCTCGGTTTCTATGTCTATAGAACCGGGAGTACGAGTTTCAAACACTTTTACAACAAATTTTTGTTGTTTTCATCTTTCATAATCTTCTCTCATTCTCCCTGTCTCCACTGAAACTCTTCTACTCCCCAGTAAGTATTTCCCCTTTCCTTTAGTTTTGGTGATCTGACCACAGAATTGGGATATATATATATATATATATATATATATATATATATATATATATATATATACATATATATATACATATATCTCATATACAATGAGATACATCTTTCTGTCTCTGGCTTAAGTCACTTAATATTATAATTTCATCTAATTTCCTGAAAACATATAATTTCAAATATGTACCACATTTCCTTTATCCATTCATCTGTTGATGGACCCCTAGGCCGATGCTGTATCTCAGCTACTGAGAACTCAGTTTACTGAGTAAACATGGTTGTGCAGTTTTATTTGTAGTGTGTTGACTTAAATTCCTTTGGATATGTTTGCCATTCCTGCATATTCTTAAACCCGCTCATTTCTACCCACCACTAACTAATCTTGAAAATTATTGCCAATTATATGTTAATAATCTGCTTTGCAAATGCTTTCTGTTTTTTTAATTTCTAAATAGTTTTAAGTCACTATTTCTCAAATGAGGTTTACTTTAACTCTCATGGGACATGGGGCAACATCTAAAGGCACAATTGTTGGGGCTGTTGAGGATTGAATGAGAAATGGTCCCTATGGCATTATGTATTGAACACCTGGTCACCCATGAATGGTGGTATTTTTTTTTTCTGTATTAAAAATATTTGTGAGATTATAATTATATCATTTCTTCCTTTGCTTCTCCCCCTCTGAGCCCTCCTATATATTTATTTCTCTTTGCTTTCTTTCAATTTCATGGCCTCATTTTTTATTCATTGACGTTACATGCATATCTATTTATGTAATTAGTTTATGAGGCTATGAAATCTTTAGGAAGTACAACCGTGCTGGAGGATGTGTAACATGAGGCAGAGGGGAAGGGTGCACTTTGAGGGTTCTAACCTTTGTGCATATGAAAACATGATCAGTCACATCCTTACTCATGCTGCTGTGTTTTCCTTGACTATTTCCAAGCCTTTCCCACAGTGGTTAACTTTATCCTTTCAACCAATAAACCAAAAGAAGCACTTCTCTTTCCTAAGTTATTTTTTGTCAGGGTATTTGATCACAACAGAAAAGTAACTAATATAAGGACATGGGATGTTATACACAACTAGTATCAGAGACAAGGTGTTATGACTATGACTAGCAATGTTCCTCAAACTCATTATGCTGAAGGTTTGGTACAACGATGTTCAAAGGTAGGGTTTCAAGGGAATGATTATATCCCCAGGACGCTGACCTCACCACGGTATATAGGCTCTGCAAGGTAGAGGTAGTAGAAACTTTAGGAATGGAGGCTGATGTAGTTTCCTGTTGCTATAAAGCTTAAGGGAGAAAGGTTTTATTTAGCTCACAGTTTCAAGTTATGTTAATATTCCCTTTCTCTCCAGCATCACAGCAGGGTCAAACTGAATAAAAACTTCTCAAATGGAATATTCATACTTTAAAAGTTATGTCTTGAGCCGGGCGGTGGTGGCGCATGCCTTTAATCCCAGCACTCGGGAGGCAGAGGCAGGCGGATCTCTGTGAGTTCGAGGCCAGCCTGGTCTACCAAGTGAGTTCCAGGAAAGGCGCAAAGCTACACAAAGAAACCCTGTCTCGAAAAAACCAAAAAAAAAAAAAAAAAAAAAAAAAAAAAAAAGTTATGTCTAGACTCACAACTATCTCTCAATTAATAATCCAATCTGGCCCAAATTAATTCAAATAAATCAGCAATAACCAAGAATACAAAAAAATGTGTTTATGGGGTTTTTACATAGGATAGAAATAGCTATGCAAACCTCAGCCTATGACTTAATAGAAAAAAAAATACTAAGATTGTCCAGTCATGTATTTTATATGCTTTGTTATCTAGGCAAAATAATATAGTGATTATGAAGACCCCCCCTTACTACATAAACAAATCAACAATGGAATTTCCCATAATCCCCCAACTGATAAGAAAAAGACTCGGGTGTAAGATTCAGACTCTATGATTCCAGAAACTAGAACATGTCTACTTCCCCTAAGAGACCAATAAATCTATTTACACTACAAAATAGAATAAGTCCAATGTTTTTGTGCTAAAAATGGCCAGACTGAAAAAAATGAGGAAGAAAAGAAAAACAAAGAAATTAAAATAAACGTTAGTTCTTGTTGAATACTTTCTATTCCTAAGCATGCATTAACCACTTGATATGAAATTGAGGAATTTAATCCTTTTATTAATCATGTGAGACTGAGAATATTATAACTCCATATGGCAAACAGAAAGAATAAGAGACTAAGTAATTTGCCCCAAATAATCAAGCAACTTAATAGTGAATAAAACATTCCGTTTTTCTTGTAAGATGGGCAGGTTTTACATTAAAATTATTCAGTATGGTTGGGCATGAGTGGCACACACTTTTTTAAAAAATTATTGTCATTTTTAACATCATGATAGATCGCAGTTTCCCCTACCTCCTCTCCCCTCAGTTCCTCTCTCCCACCTCCAGTCTGCCCCCACCCACTCCTCCTCCCTTTCTCTCCATAAAAGGGCAGGATTTCCATGTATGTCAATCAAACATGGCAAGTTGCAGTAAGACTAGGCATCTTCCCTTTTTTTTTTTTTGTTTTGTTTTGTTTCTGGTTTTTGTTTTTGTTTGGAGTTGAGGATTGAACCCAGGGCCTTGCACTTGCTAGGCAAGCACTCTACCACTGAGCTAAATCCCCAACCCCAGCACCTTCCCTTGTATTAAGGCTGGGTGAGGCAACTCAGTAGGAAGGAAAAGTCCCAAAGGTAGGTAAAAGTGTCAGAAACAGCCCCCACTCCCTCTGTTAGGAATCCCACAAAAACACCAAGCTACACAACTGTAACTTACATGCAGAGAGCCTAGGTCAGTGCCATGCATTCTCCCTGGTTGTCAGTTCAATCTCTGTGGGCCCAGGTTTGTTGATTCTTGTGGATTTTCTTGTGCTGTCCTTGATTCCTTTGGATCTTACAATCCTTTTCTGCAGGATTCCCGAGCTCTGCCTAATGTTTGGCTGGAGGTCTTTGCATCTGTTTCCTTTAGTTGCTGAATGAAGCCTCTCTGATTACAGTTGGACTAGTCACCAATTTATAAGTATAGCAGAATATCATTAGGAATGAAGGACATTTGCTCAACTATGTTCATAGCACCTTTATTCATAATAGCCAGAAACTGGAAACATCCTAGATGTCCCTCAACCAAAGAATGGATAAAGAATGCATGGTACATTTACACAGTGGAGTGTTACTCAGCTGTTTAAAAAAATACAATGTCATTAAATTTGCAAGAAAATGGATGGAACTAGAAAAATATTATCCTAAGTCTGGTAACCCACACCCAGAAAGACAAACATGGTATGTACTCACTAATAAGTGGATATTAGATGTAAACTAAAGGATAACCATGCTTTATTCTGTAGACTCAGAGAAACAAAGTAAGGGGGAGGGCTCTAGTGGGGACACATGATCTCTTTGGGAAGGGGAAATTCAATAGTTATAGCAGGTGGATGGGTGGGGTGGGCTAGGCATGGCGGATGGAAATAGGAGTGTAGCAGGAATCTTAAAAGGTCTTTTTGATAAAATCAAACCCGGAGCCAGGTATTGGGGTAAATACTGGAAGGTCAGAGAACAAGCCACAGCTAACCTCACCTGGTCAACTTCTCAGCTGGTCTTGTTTCCTCAGACTGGAAGTTTCTGTGTCCTCATCCCAATGGCTCTCAGCTGAACTGCTGCTCAAAAGCCTGAAGCTTAACCAGCCAAATGCTACTAGTTTCTGGTCCTCACGCCTTATATACCTTTCTGCTTTCTACCATCACTCCCTAGGATTAAAGGCTCGATTTCTGGGATTAAAGGCGTGAGTCACCATGCCTGGCTGTTTCCAATGTGGCCTTGAACTCACAGAGATCCCAGATGGATTTCTGCCTCTGGAATGCTAGGATTAAAGGCGTGTGCTATCACTGCCAAAATAGTGGCTTTTCTGTTCTCTGACCCCAGATAAGTTTATTAAGGTACACAATATTCTGGGGAACACAATACCACCACATAGGAGGGATTGGGTAGGGGAAGGTGGAGGAAGAGAGCACTGGGAGAGACAACTGGAATTGGGGGACATCTTAAGGACAAGCTTGAAACCTAGTGCAACAGAAACTCCCAGGAATCTGTGAAGGTGAACCAAGCTAAGACTCTTATTAATTTGGGATACAAAGCCCGAACTGGTCATCACCTGTAACCAGGTAAGACTTACAGTAGAGTGACTGGGACACAAACCCAGCCACAACACCTTTGACCTACAATTTGTCCTGTCTACAAGATGTGCTGGGGTAAAGGTGGCACAGAAATTGTGGGGGTGGCCAACCAATAAGTGGTCCAGCTTGAGAGCCATGCCAGAGAGGGAGCCCACCCTTGACACTGCCTCGAGTGGCCAGGACTCAGAGACCTAGGATAGAACCAAACACAACCAAGAATGTTTAAATTACAAGAATTTTCAGTGTGAAGCACCTAAACTACATGTATTCAAAGATAGCTGTGAGTATGGCCCAGCATATTTGCAGACAACAATATCATGTCACAACTGTAATGGACTGTACACCCCTTGAACCAAGGCAAAATAATAATTATATCCTGTGCTTTGAGCAGAACAAGATTTGAATGCTGGTAACACAGAGAGGCAAGGACAGCAGGGATGGATTTATTGTTAAATGATCTAAACCGACTTTTCTAAAACACATGTATAAATATAAATGCACATATATACATATAGCACGGAATATGTATTAATATATATGTGTACACGTGCATACTAAGTATATAAAATTCATCCAGTCTTTTAAATTTTCAAAACTGAAAACTCGTGACTGACAGTATTTTATTTTTCCTTTGTGTGGCACAGAATTGCCTGCTGGTACCTCTCCTTTGTCAGAGACTGATAAGGGCTATACAATCTTGTAGTCACAACATCTCACTAAAAAGCTTCTTTGGCGGCAAAGCCTATCTCCGAGTGTGTTTGGTTTCCTGGCTGCCTTATTTGTTTACAACAATGCTCTTAAAATTGTCTCTACCATCTGTGTGAGGTCTAGTTCCGTGAATGAGAATGAGATATTAAAATGCCATCCAGATGTCTAGATGCATATCTGCATTAACATATTATGCAAATTGTAACAAGGCATTTTTTTCCTTTCTTAAACAAAAAATATTTTTAGATGGAGTGTAAAAAAGTAAATCTGTGGAGGCAAAAGAATAAAAAAATAAAGAAAACAAGATGCACTGAATTTGCAATGCTTATCTCATAATCTCTTATAAAATCATGACTTGCAAATGGTAACTCGTGTCTATCAATTTGGAAAAGAAAGACAGATGCCAACAACAGAGCAAAATTCACCTCAAAAGAAGAACTAGGAATTTATGATATACCACTTTTAATGATAGAAGTAGTGTAGGGGGCCAGCTCCCACATTTATTTCCCCTGGGGCATCTTGAGGAGTGAGGGATAAGAGATTTAGATAGAAATATAGAAACACAGATAGCCTCAGGAGGGCCTGGGTCAAAACCCACCAGCTCCTTCTGTGGGAAGGGCTTTTAAAGGAATGCCAAGGAGTGAAGCAAAAGACCTGCCCCCAGCACAGCCAAGTGCAGACCATCCCAAACACCTGGTGACCATGCATGTTGTCAAGTCATCCCCTAATGCAGTCCTGCTGTTTAAAGCAAGCTCAGATCTCACTAGAAAAACTTTATGGGCTCCCACAAAGTAGCATACTGGATAGTAGGAATTGTTATGCATCTCCTCATTCAATATACCCAGTTTAGAGTTAGCAAACAGCAATATACCCAGTTTAAGGCTGCATATTCATTACTACAATAGAAAACAAGTTAAATTCTCAACAGTGAAATATTAAAAAATGATTATGCACCTGTGACAAGATTGTGCGGGGTACAGACAGTGAGAATTTCTTTAAGATGTTACAAGAATCTGTGCTAAAATATGACATGCTGATACTAAAATAATGAGTTACTTGAGAATGCAAGAATATTTGTTATTTGTGAAGGACAAGATAACTAATTTGGTCTGCAATTAAACTGGATGTACCTTATTATTTTTGGTAATGTCTGTGTCATACTTATAAATTCTAAATATATATTGGAGTGAGGAGAAATTTTCACTTTACATATTTAAGTTCCAATTCAAATGCTAGAGAAATATAGTAATGGCATTTTTTTTTAAAAAAAGGTTTTATTTTACTTTTAATTATATGTGTGTAGTTATGTACATGAGAGTGCAACTTCTTCAATTATCCAAAAGAGGCCATTAGATCCTCCAGGGCTGGAGTTACAGATGGGTGTGAACCACTTGATGAGCATGCTTGGAAATAAACTTGGATCTTCTGAAGGGGTAGGACTGGTTAACAAGGGAGATGAGCCATCTTCCCAGACCAATTAATGGCATTTCTTTGCAAAAGTGATTTTAAATCTCGTTGTTTTTCCAACTCAGTATTTAAATTTCAATTGTGTTTCCAATAAAGCAGATTTGAGATATGTCCCAAAGATAATTACTTCATTACCTCCATGGGAGGCCTTTGCACCAAGTGTATAGTTTAAAAAACAATCAGAAAAATAAAACAAAACAAAGTCAAAATCTTTGAGCATCACAGTACCTCAGAGCTTACCATTAATGATAGATTTTTTCCCTTTTTCTCGATGTGTTGATTCAGCAAAAATACTATTAAACCTACTAAAAGCCCATTAAAATGGCTTATGCTCCTAAATTCTCCCACCTCATTTTCAGCAGACATGTGGCATGAGATATTAAAATTTTCTAAGATAATATTAAGAATGTACAAAATGATTTGCAAGTGAGCAATAGGAAGCTGAAGGAAAGGTGGAAGAATTTAAATACAAGTAGGAATTAAAGTGTTTACTATAGATAATGAATCAGCTAAGCTGTCTATCTTCCTTCTCTTACAATTACAATGTGTTTGGAGTACAAAGAGAAAATGAAGATAGTTATCTAGTAGATTCAGTTCAGCAAACACTAGATTGGTTGGAGGAATTAGATGATCCACAGTTTATGATAAACTGCTTCCTGGTTCTACCTGCCTCACATTTGTACTCCATTATAAAAGCCGTGCCGTTCCCTACCACCCCCACCACCCTCTTGGGACAAATGGCCATATCTAATTGCTACCAAAGGTGCCAGACATTAAGAATGAGAAGATGTAACTCAACAGAAACAAATGTCCTTTCTTTAAAATCTTAATGTGACCCCAGCCCAGGCATTCAAAAGTTAAAACATACGGAGCATTTAATGTCAGACATCCTTTTTCAAGATGCTAGAGATTAGTCACTTTCAGGATATGAACTAATAAAGAAATAGATATCAAAAAAGAGATACCTAATCAAATCACAAAAGGACACTGTAAATCTCAGTCATCAATTCAACACAAGAATTGAAAAAGGGGTCCCAAGGGAAGATTCTTTTTCACTACAAATTTTATTCTGAGAGTGTTATTAAAAGCTCCATATGATCTAGTCCATTCTTCCATTCTAATCTGGTTTCTAATAGTTAAGATTTAACTATCTAATCTAGGGCCACTGCAATGGCTCAACAGGTAAAAGTGTGTGCTACACAAACTTGGTGACCCAAGCTTGATCCTAGAACCCGTGGTGGAAGGGAAGATCCAGTCGTCCTGCAAGTTGTCCTCTGACGGTGCCTTAGTAGCGCTCCAAAGTCCTACACCTCAAACAGTAACTTTTCTCTGACTTCCAACAGCAGAGACATGCTGTAGTTTCATTTTGATAATGATAAATTTGATAAATTAAGCCACACAGTACATACTCTTGTCTCTGCCTCTTCCACTCACGAGAGTGGAATTCCAATACACCTGATACTGATTGACACTTGATAGATCTAGAATCACCTAGGAGACCAGTTTCTGGGCAAAACTGAGAGTGAGTTCATCAATGTGGGAAAACCCATCCAGAAATGTGGATGGCACCATCCTATGATCTAGGATTCAGGACTAGATTAAAAGCAGAATGTGATTTGAGCACCAGAATTAATCTCTCTCTCAGCTTCCTGACTAGGGGTGGGATATGACATGTGACTAGTTGTCTCATGTTCCCATTACTATCATAACAAAGGCACCATCAAACTAACAGCCAAAAGAAACACTTCCTTCCTTAAAAATGTTTTGGTATGGTACTTTTGTTACAGCAACAAGAAATAACTAATATGAAGACTTACATGAGTTTTCCTGTGTTGAGTTCCATGCCTGTAATTCATTCTCACAACTATAATGAAGAAAAAGCAAAATGAAGTTTGGCAAAGTTTAGCATTTCATTTTACTGCTGATAGATGTCTGAATAATTCCAGTGTTGACTATCTTAAATACTAACATTGTCTTTTTAAAATATAAATGCATTTCTGTAGGATATGACGTCACTGACAAGACCAGACCACATGGCTTTTCATGGGTGTATTTATACTGCCGCCTTCTCCACATCTTGCCTAAAGTAATCATGTAATAAATGTGAGTAACCATAATTGGATACACTAATGTACAAAATCCTTTGGAAAACATTACCCTATTTAAAATGAATAATTATGTTACTTATTATTACTACAACTAAATAATCTAGATGGTAACGGCCATAAAGGAATCCAAATATTTCACAAGCTGCTGCTGGTTTTTCAAGTTGACCCTGAGGAAGGTCAGTCAACTTGCTCTAATTACTGCATCCTTCAAATCCAAGCACCAGAGTTAAGGTAATAAAAACTGCAAAGAAATGCCTGTATATTAAGCTGTAAGTATGTTAAGAGAGTCACAATTAAGATAATATAGAGTATTCTAAATACAAAAGTCCATGTACTTTTCTAAAATGAGCAAATTGCCCAGGCCACACAGCTGACTCTGGTTCCCATAAGACTAATAAAGTTGGTGCGTGGCTCTCACTAACACTGAGATTTGTGTGTCTCCACATAGCTCAAGAGACCCAAGAGAGATACTGTAAATTTTTCCACTCACGAAGGGAAACGGGCAATGAATTTTGCTAGTTTTAACACCAGATTCAAGCATACTCTAAAAGTGTTCAAGGGCAGCCAGTCCTTATTTATAGTAAGTCACTCTTAACACCAGACCTAAACATTCCATGTCTTAGATTTATGCCTAGATTTGTGGCCATTCATTATCACTGCTGTAGTTAAATGTGCTGTGAAGAACCAAGGCAAATCCATTTGGGAGTATACACCTGACCTCCTCAGCACTTCCCTGAAATACACATAAAGGGACAAATATGTTCATTGGGTCTGCCCTGCTAGATGCCTCAGGTAATGTGAACATCATCTAAGTGACCCTCCCATCCAATTCTCCCTTTGTGCATTCTTTCATGAAATGACTTGACAAGCTTAATTTTCCCTGACCCATAACTTCCATAATGTAATTCTGTTACATTCTGAGATTTCAAAAACTATATCCATGCTTTCAATTTAAAGGTCATATCCCAAAGAGTCCAAATGTTTGATTTAATAAATCAAAGAGTATTTGTCATGTTGCATATCAAAAGTTTAGCTTTTGATAGCACCACAGAGTGTACAAAGTGTACATTAAGCACTTAGTGTGTGGATACCCCAGAAATACAAATAACTCAGGATTAAGGGAAAAAATGAAAAGCACTTAAAATGGCTTTATTATGCAACTGAACATTTAAGAAGCCAGAAAAGATGAAGAAGGTGTGATGTGTAGTTTTTATTTTCCTCCTAAAAAATAATGCTACAGCCCTTACTCCTTCAACAGCATATCCAATTCCCTTACCTTCCATCAGAAACATAGACTTTAAAAGGATCTTCACTTAAAGATAGCTTGCAGAATACTGTTTATATGCCTCTACATGTTTTATCAATATTGGAAAAAAGGGGGATATTGCATGATGAAATATCAAAGCGAAAGAAAAACAAAAGGAAGCTCATTTAAATTATAGATTAACAAAACCTTCATGAATGATCTAAGAGTGAGCTTAATAATGTGTCATCAGTAGAAATGATTATAAAATATTCTGTATTCCCAAAGGCACAACTGGGAATTGAAGTTATAACCAAGTTTCCAGACTACCCCAAATTAATTGCCCATGGAAATTATCCACAAGGAATGTTTCCTTTCCCTTCTACTGTTCACTACTAAGGAAAAGTTGCCTACAGAAAAGCTATTCCTTAAGACAAAAACCTGGTAAGCCACCCTTGCTTCCCAATGCCTTCTGGGATACACCCTTGCCACCAACATGAAAATCAAGGGTTTTCAAATACAAAAGCATAAAACATTTCAAAAATTAAAGGATTTTTTTTATTTGTATTGGTACATGTTCAGCAGCACATGACTGTGTTATCAACATGTATTATTTGAGGCTATTGTAAAGAGAGTGCAAACTTGTACAGCCACTTTGGAAGTCAGTGTGGTGGTTTCTCAGAAAAGTAGGAATCAATCTATCACAAGACCCAGCTATACCATGCTTGGGCACATACCCTAAGGATGCTCAATCATACCACAAGGACACTTGCTCAACTATCTTCATAGCAGCTTTATTTGTAATAGCCAGAAGCAACCTAGCTGTTCCTTAACCAAGGAATGGATCAAGAAAATGTGGTACATTTACACAATGGAGTATTACTCAGCTGCTAAAACAAGGACACTAGAAAATTTGAAGGCAAATGGACAGAACTAGAAAAAAATCATCCTAAGTCAGGAAACCCTGACTAAGAAAGACAAACATGGTATGTATTCACTCAAAAGTGGATATTAGTTGTAAAATAAATGATAGCTATTCTACAATGCACAGATCCAGAATGACTAGGTAGCAAGTAGGGTTCATAGGGGGCTGCCCAGATAAAACAGGGAAGGGGAAATAGAAGAGATTTTGGGAGGGGATTAAGGGGGGGTAGGCATGAACATGATCAATCAAGTTGGTGGAGAGCAGAAGGGAAGAGTAGTGAAAGACACTACTGGGGGGAGGGGTGCACTTCAGGGTCAGGTAAATATCTAGTGTAAGGGAATCTCCCAGGAAGCTACAAGAATGACCCCAGCTAAGACTCCTGGCAATAGTGGATATGGATATGTAGCCTGAACTGGCCATCTCCTGTGACTATGCAAGACTTCAAGTGGAGTGAGTGAGAAACCAACTCAGCCACATGTCCCTCGATCTACAATTCATCCTGCCTGTGGAATAGGCTGGGATTGGTGCCTAGCCTAATTTTCATCAGAAAAGCTTCATCCAGCAACTAATGGAAACAGATGTAGACCCACAGCCAAACATTAAGCAGAGTTTGGGGAATCCTACGGAAGAGAGATATAGAGGATTGTAGGAGTCAGACAGGTCATGGATAGCACAAGAAAAATCACAGCATTAACTAACCTGGGTTCATAGGGGCTCACAAACTGAACCGACAACCAGGGAGACTGTATGGGATTGACCTAGGCACTCTGCATATGTGTTAGAGTTGTGTAATTTGGTCTTCTTGTAGGACTCCTTTCACTGGGAACAGGGGCTGTCTCCAACTCTTTTACTGGCTTTTGGAAACCTACTTCTCATACTGGCTTGCTTTGCCCAGCCTTAATACATGGAGAGGTGCTTAGTCTTAGTGCAGCTTGTTAGGCCATGTTTTACTGATATTCATGGGAGACCTGTCCTTTTCTAAACAGAAATAAAGGAGGAGTGTATTGGGGGATGGGAACAGAAGGAGTTGGTAGAAGGGACTGGGAGAAGAGGAGGGAGGGGAAACTGAGATCGGGGTATAAAATAAATAAATAATTTTAAATTTAAAAGGAAAAAAAGCTTACTATTATATCACATTAATTGTATTTTCAGCCCTCCCTTTTGCAAACTTATTTTTCAGATATATCAATGAGGCTAATTGTAAATAACCTGAAACAAATGCAATAATGGTTGTTCAAATGTCTCAAATCAGGGCACATAATCCAGTTTTGATAAAGCTAGTTGCGTATTGTCCTAGAATTCATTGTGCAGCCCCACATTTAATACTTTATGGCAAAGCAGCCTATTAGTAACTGAGTAGAACTTCATATTGGCTGGTGTCTCAAATTCAATCTATTTTATTGCCTATAAGTGCCCAGGGTAATATCCTTGAGAGACGGAATCTTCTCAAGCAAGTAACATATTCGCTTTCAGTGGTCACCAGACTGTCTCTTAAAGTAGTTAAGAACTGTAAGCTTTTGTTGCAGAGCTAAATAAAAAGGTGATTAAGATCTGTGGCTCAAATATGGGTACTCTGAAATGTTTCAGTATGGCTTTAAACTATATCTGATTTATAAGATTTGTGGGACTTCTTTCATTATTTCTTTCTTTTTTTTTGGAAGGGTCACATGTAGCCAAGGCTGGTCTCAAACTCCCTATCTAGTATAGGTTGACCTAGGACTGACCCCCTTGCTTCTTCCACTTCCCCAGTACCAGGAAAATAGGTGTGCATCATCACGACTGCTTTATTGAGACGCTAGACATCAAACCAGAGCTTCCTGCATGCTAGGCAGGCATTATTATAATTGAATCACACCCATTCCCTGGTTAGTAGGATTTCTTTTCCTTTTAATATTATACCCCAGAGAGTTCTAACTACTAAGTGTCAGGCTGATTTAAATACTATCAGGCTGTGATAAGAAAACATGGCCATGGTAGAATCTGTCTTGTTTCAGAACAAAAAAGTTTCATGGCTTTCTCTTCTGATGTCTTTGGAACTTGCAAGTAGAAAGGCAATACCATTCTTTTCAATCTACTGATGATGACTTCTGGAATATCCAGTATTCTTGCGGCCCCATACCTCACAGTGACACTGCTACTGGCCCATCTTTCTCACATGCGCCTCAAACTCCATATGAAGGGGAAGAAAACTACACCAGGCAGTCTCCCCTTGTTCTTTCAGGATCCTTCATGTTTAAGGGCATGAATTCAAAGAACACTCAATGTTTTTTTTTTCCAATTTTCATATGAGAGTCACAGATACATTGTTTAGCCTTTCTCTAGCATTGTACTTTCCTTTTGAAAGACTGATCATAACATAATTCCCTTCACTATGCTGTTGCCAGAAATCAGAGAGGTTCTTAAGTTGCTTAACGTAGTTCTGGGAAGTACCCATAAATTTGATGAATATCACTTAGGAAGACCTAGGATTTTCATTTCAAGGCCAAATAAAATAAATCCATGTATTTGGTTTCTACACCCAATCTCAAATTCAACAAAATCATAGGTAGTAGGGTCAGATTAAATCATAGACTTTGTGCTCAGTGCTGTAGAGTTTATTTCTTTTCTGTTGCCTCGTTGACTTTCTTTACTCATAACTTACTTTTTTTCTTCTCGGCAACCCATCTTGCAGTTTCTCTCCCATTGACATGGTAGTCTCAACTCACAATTCCTGCCTCTTGTATCTTTTTTTCCCCACCCATACAATGAAGAGCATCAAGACTGTCTCATCTGCTAATTAGGGAATACCAGGAAAAATAAAATCCAGTCCTTTTAATATTTTGTCTCAAGTCCCACAGGTTCTAATTATCTGTAATATCACCATCCTGAAGCTCATATGAGAATCCATGTACATTCTCTTTGAAATACCAGGTACTAAAACAAAGCTCTTTTTAGAGCTTATACTCAGGTGGTTTATTTATGAAAGTTCTGTGAAATGTCAGCAAACATTGATCAACTAAAGCTATTGATTATTACCAGATACTTTTCATATACTATCCTCTTACAAACATGATTTCCTGGCTCTTATTAAGTAAGCACATACACATGAAAGCATAAAAACACAGGACAACTTCACAAAGATGCTTGTTAGTATAGAAAGTAGAAGATACCGTCACCTGATCACACAACACATTACAATGTAAAACATGTTTTAAAATTCATTCACTTGGAAAATTTATTAAGCTTCTACTAGCTTTCCACTTTCTGCATGTCATTTTCTAAAAACAGTTCCAACCACAAAAACTTTCATCTTTGAGTTTTACTGCCAAAGAAATATATCTAAACAAGAAGAAATATGAAATGCAATGTATTATATATCCTTTTCTACACATTCTCTCTTCCTTTTCCTAACTCAATATGCTTTTATTACTACATTATTCTTTTGCATATAGGTGTTACAGTAAAAAAGTGGCTTTCAAAGAACATCTTGTGAGAGTCAGTTCAATTCTTTCCTTCTACCATGTGGGTTTTGGGAATCAAACTCAGATCATCAGATCTTGCAAGAGGCACCATTTGCTTGGGTCATCTTCCCAGCCCCAACCTCCTTTACAACCCATATAAAGGGCTTAAGAATGGGGACCTTGAGCACTGCCTTCTTCTGTCTGTCTCTCCATGCATCTGCTTGGAGGACATCTGCAAGACAGAGCAGACACTCCGACACTCTTGCACCTCTGGGTCTCTTGCAAGGAATTAGAGTTAGAAACACTGAGCAATTACAGGTTTTACACTGCACAAAGCTGCAGTTACAAATGCAACTTTATTTAGTGATTACAGCATATATTTTTAGATTAGGTAATAATTTTTTCTTTGGAATGTGTATAATAAAGGCACATTTATAGTCAAGAGGAATAAATTTTCTGATTCCCCTTAAATCAGTCTCTCCTTTAATATCAGAGGCAAGCTAAGATATTGAGTTGTTCAAGTAATTTGTAGTTTAGGAAAAAAAGTAAATGCATGTTTTTATTCCAAGTAAAGCATTTATCATTACTTCAGCCGCTACAAAGATTATAAAATAATGAATCTACATCTTCTCCATTAGAATTGATTGGACGGTTTCTAACAATGTGAACAGTATTTTCAAAATGTAATTGATCTTCTCTTTGACAAAAATAAATTACACAGAGGTGAAAACATGTTCAGCAATGCTAATGACCACCTCATCTGCTCAGCAGAAAGCAATACGATAGCCAGGTATTTGCAGGACATTCCAGTTAATGATCAAGAAAATTAACCACACAATTCAAGCGCAAGCAACATAAACAATACTTTGACCTGAAGAACTTAGCAGTTGATTCTGTCTTTAATGAATCACTTTTCATTTGGGGAGAAAACAACATGGCTATAATGGTTACATATACTAATACGTGTGTGTGTGTGTGTGTGTGTGTGTGGTGTGTGTGTGGTGTGTGTTTGTTTGTGTGTGTGCATGCACATTTGTGCACACATACATATAGATATTATTTTCATACATATGAAAATATATATGCGTTAATTTCATTCCTAATTTATTTCTTTGACTTTTTCCACTCCAGTTTAATTTTACTGATTTTACTAAAACCCATACATGCACAGGAACATCTCTACTTCAACACAAGCACACACACACACACACACACATACACACACATGTACACGCACACATGTGAACACACACTCATACACACATAAACACATATATGCACACACACACAAGACTTGGGTCAGCTAATTCAGAAAAAATGACACCAGTTCAGACTTGATGTCCCATGCCTGTGAAGTCTGTAATCCTAGCACTCAGGAATCAGAAACAAGAGAATCAAGAGTTCAACCTCAGACTGATTTAGTCAAAAAGATCTTGACTCCATAACAAAACAAAACAAAGTTGTTCCTACTGTGAGAGTTACAAGGATCCACTGTAAACTTGATAAACACTCCAGTGTGTGTGTGTGTGTGTGTGTGTGTGTGTGTGTGTGTGTGTGTGTGTGTGTGTGTGTGTGTATGTGAACTGCATTACTGATTGCTCTTCCTGCCATGGCTTCAGAGCATGGGGTCTATCTCCCTGGCCTCTGTCTGTGAATATTGGCATGTCAGTTACTTTTATCAGTACTATATTGACAGAAGTAACAATGTACCAGTGCCATATGCTGCATGAAATCTGATGTTTTTCCATTCATTGTTTCTTCCTCTACCATTATGATATGGAAAGCATGGCCCTGACACCCTGCTGTTTCAAGAACCAGAAGAGATATGTGATGTCTCTTCCCCAGGTGCTGTTCAAATCTTCATTGAGAAGCAGAGTCACTTCAGACCACTTAAAGTGGTCTGACTACAACCAAATCTTCTTCAGTCCCAGAGCAGCAAGCTTGCTTCCACCTAAGCATTAATGAATGGCCATTGTAGTATTAGTTAAATCACTGTGTTTTACAGATTTGTTCCATAGTAAAAATGAGCAGAAATAATGGAAAATAAATAGAAATTTCTGCCTTACAGTCTTACTTACAAAACCTTAACACTCTTCCCATGGCTCTGAGAGATTCATGCTCTTTATTATGTCCATTTATTTAATGACTTTATGGTGCCATTAAGTTTATTTAATGATTTTTATGGTGTCATTAAGTGTCATGCATTGTACTGTATACTGAGGAAAGATTAATAATATTAGCCGTGGCCATGTAACTTAATAAGAAATAGTTATAATAGAGTTTGGTAAACACTAAGGACAGGCATATGATTTCTGTATCACTGTATGTACTGGTTAATTTTATCTCAATTTGACACAGGCTAGATTCATCTGAAAAGAGGGAACCACAATTGAGAAAATGCCTCTATAAAATCTGGCTATAGGATATTTTCTTAATTAGTGATTGATGTGGGAGATGCTAGCCCACAGTGGTTGGTGCCATCTGCTATCTGTGAGTTGGTGGTCCTCAATTCTATGAGAAAGTCATGATGAACAAGCCAGTAAGTGTAGTCAGAAAGTTTCTCTGGTCCCTCCCAGCCTGCAGTCCCACAACCAGTTATAAAGTAACCATTCAGAGGCTTCTATTAATTACCAATTGCATGGCATATGTCAGGCTTCTTACTAGCTAGCTCTTATAACTTCAATTAATGCATTTCTATTAATCAATGTTTTGTCATGTATTCCGTGGCTTGCCGGTCTGCTGGCATGTTGTTCGTTAGGCAGTAGGCTGGTGTCTCTCTGTCTCTCTTTTCTCTTCCTGTCTATCTGCTTGGATTTCTACCTGACTCTAAGCTGCCTTGCCATATCAGCCAAGCAGAGCAACACATATTCACAGCATACAGAAAAAGCATCCCATAGCACTTCCCCTTTTCTATCTAATCAAAAAGGAAGGTTTTTAACTTTAACATAGTAAAATTACATATAATAGAACAGTTATCAAGTAAGAATTACATTTATAATTTCTAGTCATTGTATTTGGCAAAATTAAAGAAAATATTCTATTATCTACCTTATCTCTGTGAGTCTAAATTTTCATATCTAATTTATCTTTTATCATAACCAGGGAAAATTATAATTATAACTATCTAGTCTTCAACTACATCAAAGACCTCAGAAGGATATAATATTACCTAAGTAAACAGGAAGTGCACTATAAGCAACTTCCAAAAATCTAGAATGACAGAGACATCTGGCTGCCTGGACAGTTACCCAAAGTTCCTCTGCAATGTTGGAGCACCCATTTTTACCCTAAAGGCTTAGAGTTTTTTAGTCATTTTTTCCTGTTTTCTGTAGAATGTCTGGCAGTTTCTTCTGCAAAGCAACAACCTGAATGACCATGTCTCCTTGCAAAGTTCAGTGGTCACTTTTCCATGGGTCCTGCATGTCCAGTCAATACATTTTCTCAAGCAGTCCAGGCAAGAACAGTTTCTTGTCCAGATGGCTAACTTTTGCCTTAAGGAAAGCAAACTCCATATGGAGTTTCTTCAATGCCTATCATTGGTGCTGCCAGGAGCAGATGTGTCTCACTGTCCAGAAACTATAAATTTTTAAAACATTTTAAATGCCATATTCTATAATTCTTTGAAGTGTTTGAAGATTGCTTACCTAATTAAAATATATCTATGTATACCTAAAAAACAACTAATATGATTATAAGTTTGATTATCATAGATGATTAACTATTAATCTGTATTTCTTAATTATACATTGTAATTTCAAATGAGCTGCACAAACATACCTAAAGAGTAGGAATACACATACAGTATAACAAAATCAACTTTAAATTTGACTCAATAAACAAAATCCACAGCAATGTAAAACATTTTATGCAAGTTGTTGTTCTTTAAAAGTACATCCAATAATTTGTCCTTTAATCCTATCATATCTATATTATATCCCCTTTTTTTCCTTTAGAAAGAGATTGTATTTATAGCCAATCCCATGTGGGGACCTGCCCCACCGGGAATTTAGGTCACCTGTGAAGAGGTGGCCAGGAACCTCGCCCACCCTGTTCCCCAGCCTCCCTCTTACCCGGACAATCAGACCCAGCGGGGAGTCAAGTCAAGCAAGAACTTGCTTATTGATAGGCAGTGAGCCTCTTTTATACCAGAAAACCTCCAAACCCCAGGAGGGGGTGAAGGAACCAACCAATCATTTTAAAGGGCACCCTATTTACAAGTTGTTTATGTCCTGACACTATCTCTTGTTTTTTAGTATCTTATCTTAGCATAAATAACTTGAGCTAACTTTCTTTCTCACCATTTGTATCCACTCTCTGCATAAACACCTTAAAGCTTAAGCTCTATTTATCTGAATTTCTCTCAGCACCCTCTTTGCAGCCCATGTATGCCCCACGATGTCCTTGAAATAAAAATAAACATTTATAAACAATATCTTGGGAATTTGGACATAGCTTTTCACACTATTTCCTGCTGGTTGAGGGCAGTGGCAATCTTATGGGGATCCTGAGAAAATTAAAAATTATGGTCAAGTCTTGACTGGAGTATGCTATGAGGCTGCCTTGTCTCAGCCAGTTGCTTTGAAGCTGATTTTTGATGTTGGATCATCTGGGCCATGGTGCCATTGGAAACCTTTCAGGGGTCATGGCTGATCAAACCATATGTGCCTCGAAGCAATCCACAGGTTCTCATCTTCTGTGGAAACAAAAGCAGAACCTCTTTTCCAAAGCAACCTATCCTCAGACACAAATTTTGAATCATGATACCTTTAAAATATATACTGGTTTAACTCAGCAGCCTTTATAATCAAATGTCTTTCTTCAGTTAAAAATCCCAAAGACATAGCCAGGCGGTGGTGGCGCACACCTTTAATTCAAACACTACAAGTAAGCAACATGTCTCCATGGTCTTTGCATCAGCTCATACCTCCAAAAATATTTTAGTCATGTCAGAAAGATGAGGACAACTATAGTTTCATCTCTGACATTTTGGCAACAGTGGTCTTGGTTTCAGTTAAAAATCTTTCATGGCCAGGCGGTGGTGGCGCACACCTTTAATCCCAGCACTCGGGAGGCAGAGGCAGGTGGATCTTTGTGAGTTCGAGGCCAGCCTGGGCTACCAAGTGAGTTCCAGGAAAGGCGCAAAGCTACACAGAGAAACCCTGTCTCGAAAAAAAAAAAAAAATCTTTCATTAACAACATGCTCCAACTAGTTCTCGGTTTACCGGGCTTTAAGGTAAGAGTACAGAAGGAAACAAATGAATATGTTCAACATTGGCACTGCCAAATTCCTGTGACTCTTAGCGAAGAT
This sequence comes from Peromyscus leucopus, assembly GCF_004664715.2. Lineage (NCBI taxonomy): Eukaryota > Metazoa > Chordata > Mammalia > Rodentia > Cricetidae > Peromyscus > Peromyscus leucopus. The sequence continues at coordinate 119,974,843 of NC_051065.1, read as the reverse complement.
TCTACATCATTTCACACTCATAACAGACGTGTTAAGTACATGGAGAAACTGGGAAAGATATAGCTGCCAGCTCAACCCACCATTTATGATTTGTTCTTTGGACACATAATACAGAAAACATAATTTGGTCTCATACTTTTGGGTAGTTCCATCTCATGATTTGATACTAAGAACACTGCCAGTTTCTATGGCACCTGCTAGATTCTATTTATCGTCACTAAACTTAGCAGACAATGTGACTATAATAAAAATCTCACTGTTGAGGAGTTTAGAGGGAGGATTACAGGGCCAGTCTTGGCCCTTTCCAGTCAGAAGATTGTTTATGCTGGAAAAGTAAGGAAGCATGCTTCAAGATAGGAAGTAGGGGGATAAATAGAAGGAAAAGTGGGTTTAAAATCACTAATGGAGAGATCTGTTACCATTACTCAGAGGAAAACAAGTTCAGCATGGACAAATGGGCAGGGTTTAAAGGTGGCGCACTATGGGAATGATAGGATTAATAAACAGAAATAAGCCACAAGCAAACAAGAAATGATAACAGTTTTTATTTTTTAGTCTGATTATTTGAAATTGCATGCTTGATGAGCTTTAAATATTTATTACACATTTAATAATGCAATCTACATGCATATATACTTCGATAATTTACTTTAGAAAAGAGTTCTCTTTTCTGGAATATGGCAGAGGAAAAGAAGTTTGAAAAAACTATACATATATTTGTGAACAAGATATTGTATGTTTCAGAAAAGAAGAAAAAAATAGAAATTAACCTTAGATTGAATGAGGATTGATGGAAATAGCAGTGTATATAGATTAGAAGAAAAATACATTATGAGCCTTTTGGTGATCAATACACAAGGGAAGAAGACCTGTTAGATATATTGGAATAATAGCAACATTAACTTGAGTTTCTGGTTTGTTCCTTAACTGGAATTACTGTTTTTTGTTTTTTTTTTTTCCATTGGTTCACATATGGAGGATCAAGAAGAAAATGAGTTCCAACTTGCAATCTGTTTTTCCAGTTTCTTGAGAATACTCAGATTGAAATAATACATAAACTATTAGCTAGATAAGACTTGCTGAGAGGTCAAATAAAATTAAAGCTTAATTAGAAAAAAAAGTCCCTGTGCATCTATTAATGATATTTCATTGTTGTTGATGAAGCCAGATTCTAGGAATTGAGATGTGACAGGCACGTGAGACATGAAGACCAAATGTGTGTCATATCGTCCATCTGTCTGTAACAGAAAAGCATGTGATATAAACGATGAGAACCTCGTCATTTCCAGCCATTTGATAATGGCATTCTTTTTGCACAAGGACAAAGAAGAAATTTTCTGGTCAATTAAACATAAAATCTAAAAGATTCATTCTGAATAATGACACACATCAGCGAAATCTTTTTGTCAATGTTTAATTGTTCCAGATGCTCTATATTTAACCCTTAAGTCCCCTTGGGTAGTGTGAGTAACCAAATATTTGGCACACTCAAAATCCAGTTTTCATGAAAGAGCTCCCAGCTTTATTATCAGATGTAAATATATTTTGTTTTAAAATATTTGATACAGAGGCCAGAGAGAAGGCTCAGTGACTATGAGTCGCTGTTACTCTTATAGAAGACTTGAGTTTGGTTCCCAGCACCCACATCAGGAGGCTCACCATCACCTGTTACTGGACCTCTAAAGAAGACAATACACTCTTCTGGCCTCTACAGGCATACATGCCCAAGTGGCAAACACACACACACACACACACACACACACACACACACACACACACACATAAATAAATAAATAAATAAATAAATAAATAAATAAATGAAATTTTAAAATTTAAAGTCATATTATTACATATCCTTTCTTTAGAAATAGAAAACTAAACAGTTTTGTTCAGACCCTTCATCATGTAGTGACTTTTGCATTATCCTTAGGCTCATTGTTTTAGACTCCAATTAATCAAGGATCTATTGCTTATATTCTGACAATTATAAGAACTGGATTTTCTATATATTTGATATCAATAGCTAGGGCATGGGATGCAATGCAGTATAATTGTCTTTCAATCATTTCAAATACCATCAAGTTTCTCAAAAAGTATTGTGCTGAATTAAAATCCTTCCAGAAACAGACTCTGGTCATCATGCTCCCGTCTTCCTCATCAGCCTTCTCCATACCATCTGCTTCTTTGCCACCAATTATTCCATCTGCTCCATGGCTGTGGTTATCCTTTACAGATCATTTCCACACGCTTACTCCCACTCTGCTTCTCTGAGGAGCGTGTCACTTAAAGTCCATCCCTTCAATTTTTCCCCTTGGGTTTGTCGCCAACACAGTCACTATTTAAGGAAAGTAAAGAATAAATTTGTCCTCAGGACCACGTCATTTTGCTTACTTGTTCTTTAAAACTCTGTAAATCAAAGTCTTACATGGGAATAAGGGAAAAATTATATAGAGGTCATTGGTTGATGGTAATTTCCTATAGATTTTGTAAAGTGATTGATTAAATCTTCCTTAGTTGTAAGGATAGTTCATGAGCAACAAAAAAAGATAATCCATCACAGCATATAATGGGATTGTTTTAATTAAACATGTCTTTTCTCCTATTCATTTTTAATTTTAATTATGAGAATAAATTACCCTTAACCCTTTTAATTCTTCTCATATTTAGCACAAATTTTTATTTATTCTTCTCTCATACACTACATACAATCCAACCACAGCCTCTCCTCCCCCTACTCCTCCCAGTCCCTCCCCCATACCTCCCTTCTACCCCAGATCTATTTCCCTTCAGAAAAGAGCAGCCCTCCCAGAAATATCAACAGCACACGGCATTACAAGTTACAATAAGACAAGGCACATATCCTCATATCAAGGCTGGACATGGCAACCCAGTAGGAAGAAAAGGGTTCCAAAAGCAGGCAAAAGAGTGAGAGATATTCCCCAGTCCCACTGTTAGGAGTCCCACAAGAACACCAAACTAACCACCATAACGTGTATGCAGAGGACCTAGCTCAAGCCCACACAGGATCCCTGATTGTCATTTTAGTCTCTAGAGACAACTCCCAATAATGGAGGACACAGAGCCTGAACTGACTATCAGGTGAGGCTTTTAGTGGTGGAACTGGGACACCAAACCAACCACAAAACCTTTGGCCTACATTGTGTCCTCCCTTCAAGATGTGCCAGGGTAATGGTGGCATACGACTTGTTGGAGTGGCCAACCAATGACTGGTCCAACTTGAGTCCACACAATGATAAGGAGCTCATGCCTGACACTGCCTTAATGGTCAGGAACCAGAGGCTGAATAGCCCAGAGACCTAGAATAGAACCATGTCTAGCAAAAAAAGAAAGAAAGAAAAAAAAGTCAATGAAATGATTCCTACTGATAATTCTGCAATACTCATAGACTGACCAGAGTCTAGCATAATCATCATCAGAGAGGATTCATCCAGTCACTGATAGGAGCAGATAAAGAGATTCACAGCCAAACATTAGGTGGGGTTCAGGAAACCCTGCAGAGGAAGTAGGGAAGTAGTGTAGGAGTCACATGGGGTCAAGGACATCACAAGAACACAGCTTACAGTATCAACTAAGCAGGGCTCATAGGGGCTCAGAAGCATTTTTATCTATTAATTATTTAAACTTATTTAAAAATAAAATTTGCCAGGTGGTCGTGGCACACACCTTTAATCCCCACACTCGGGAGGCAGTGGCAGGCAGATCTCTGTGAGTTCAAGGCTAGCCTGGGCTACAGAGTGAGTTCCAGGAAAGGCTCCAAAATTACACAGAGAAACGCTGTCTCAAAAATAAGATAAAATAAAAATTTAAGGGGACGTTGAAATAACTCAGTGTGTGAAAGCACTTTGCATAGAAGTGTGTGACCATAATCCCCAGAAACCACGTGAAAGCTGCCCACAAAATGCAAGGTTCTGTAGTTCTAGGGCTGCTCTGCAGAGATGTGAGACAGGGACAGGAGCATCCCTAAGGGTTAGCAAGCCTGGTCTTCCCAGTAGAAAAGCAACCAAGATATCCTTTCTCAAACAATGTGAGAAGTTAGCACTGACATCCAAAGTTGCCCTCTGCACTCTACATGTATGGCATACCAATATCTACATTCACACATGAACATGGATAAACATACACACACTCACATATACACCATACACACAAACACTTGCAATAAAAAATAAAGTAAAACAATAAAATTTAAGTTTAGTCAGGACTTTCTTTTCCCATTATGAAAAATGGTGTCAGTCCATGTAAGTCACTTGACAATCATTTTTTCTACTTGTGCTGAGTTCAAACTCCTCTTGGTTTAGTTTTCTGAGGTTGTCTCCAAGAAGAGTCCTATCTCAAGGTACTTTAGGTTCAGATTTTACTGAATGAACTTTGGAGATGAATTCAGTCCTATTATTATCAATTGATACTGCTACTACTGATTCAAATGATCTATTTGGAAATTTTCTAGGGGAAAACTATTGAGGTCAATATATTGTTTCATAAAACTGTACTAGTTCTGAGATGATCTAATAAATATTTCATTTTAATACTTGGTGTGTTTATTAATTATTATGAGCATATTTAATATAATTTGAGGGACTGAAATGATTTTCTCAGTTGACTATTTTATATATGATGTCCAAAGACTTAGAAAGACATTGCTAAATATATTCGCTTTATATGAGACAATTCTCTTAAAATTGATTTGAAGATGTTAGCTATCTGTCTTACTTGTTAAGGCAAAAATACACATATTGAGATAATTACATTAACTGGATGAATTTAAGTTTACAATTTATGTTAGTTCCATACATTTTTTTTGCAATGACTCCCTGTCATTGTTCTTTGATGACAATGAATGAATTAGAGAGCAGAAGAGATAATTCAGCAGTTAAGAGCACTTGCTGTTCTTCCATAGGACCTGAGTTCAGTTCTCATCACCCACATCATCTGGTTCAAAACCACCTGTAACACGAATCTTATAACTCTATCTCCACAGGACCTGATATACTCTTATGACCTCTATAGGCACTTGCATATATGTGGCATATAAACAGGAGCACACACATATACATTAATTATTTCTTAAGTACACATCCTAATAAACTCAAGTTAATTAATCAAAGAAAGGCTAATTTAAATTTTCTGTTATAATATTATTAAAAAATAATTTTATATATCTTGAATAACTCATTCACCTTACCATAAAAAGTGTGAGTTTCTTAAAAGAAAATGGCTTTAATTTGTAACCTGGATACTGCCAAATGGGACCACCCACTTCTTTCACAGAATGGAATAGTAAGATGGCATAGTACATGTTTTTGTTGCTGTTCTTATTGCTATAACTTTTATCATTGACTCTTGGAATAATGAGGAAATCTGCACACCAGCCAACATTGAGCTGAAATTAGTGACTAGCTGAAGCTTGGAGGGTATATCCTTCTTGACTAGGATGTGTTTGCAAGACTAAAAAAATGCAGTAAAATAATTAATCTGAACCTACATTAGCTGAAGAATGAACAATGAGAATGATGGCTAGTTATTTAGAAATATCAGCATTCAGTCTTTAATTCCATTACAAAGCATTCTCCCTGAACATACCAATGGTGAATTTGTTTAGTCTTGCTCTAACAAATAAAGCTTGCCTGAAGATCAGAGGGAAAAGTCAGCCACTATATTAAACATAGAGGCCAGGCAGTGGTTGCACATGTTTTAATCCTAGCATTCAGGAGGCAGAGATTCAGCTGGATCTCTGTGAGTTTAAGGCTGCACTGGGAACAGAACCAGGCATGGTGTCACAAATCTTTAATCCCAGCACTAGTTAACCATAGAAGTCTGGAGGTCTATACAGACAGACAGGAAGCGATAGAGCTGGGCAGAAAGAGAAAATTTATGTAGCTGGGCAGACAGAGGAAGTATGATGGCAGGGCACAGGAAGGTATATAGGCATGAGTATACAGGAAGTAGCCCTCTTTTGGGGTGAGGATTTCATAGAGGTAAGACATGGCTGGCTTGCTCTCTGATCTTTCAGCTTTCACCCCAATGTCTGGCTCCAGGGTTTTTTTTTTTTTTTTTTTTTTTTTATTAATAAGACCGTTTAGCAGTTCATGTTACACTTCCATATAACTAAAAAAGGAAATACAATGTAAGTGTGGCCACTGTGTCACAAGAGAAAGACATAATAAAGGTTTTCCTCTTGACATAGGAACTACAAAGGTATTAAAAGGTAAAGATAATGTCTCTTTCTTTTTTATTGTTCGAAAGTATGGTTGTAACAACCATGGTATTATAGTTACCAGATGAGCTTGAGTATAAAGCTATTTGTTGGCAATGAGAAACAAAACAGAAGCAAGCAGGACCTACACGCACAATATGAATTCAACAATTAGCCATTGGTTTTCTAATATACCACGCTTCCTTGCGTAGAATTACATATTTGTCCTATTCCCTTCATGCTGTTTTTTTTTTTTTTTGCCTGTTGGTAAATTACATTCTTACTGATATATTAATCTAGTGATAAATATAGAGCCATAATTCTTTAAACTCTCTAAATTTTAGTTTTTGAAATTCATATTAAATTATTCTCTTATATATACATAATGATGGTTATCTGTACTGGCTGGTTTTGTGTGTCAACTTACCACAAGCTAGAGTCACCAGAGAGGAAGGAGCCTCAGTTGAGGAAATAGCTCCATGAAGTCCAGATGCAAGACATTTTCTCAGTTAGTGATCAATGGGGGAAGGCCCAGCCCATTGTGGGTGGTGCCATCCCTGGGCTGGTGGTCTTGGGTTCTAAAGAAAGCAGGCTGAGCAAGCCAGTAAGCAGTACCCCTCATGGCCTCTGTATCAGCTTCTGCTTCCAGATTCCTGCCTTGTTTTACTTCCTGTATTGACTTCCTTCAGTGATGAGCAGCAATGTAGAAGTGTAAACCAAATAAACCCTTACCTCCCCATACTGCTTTTTGGTCATGGTGTTTCATCACAGCAATCAAAACCCTAACCGAGACAGTATCTATCTTACTCTTATGGTGAGAAAATGAACAGAAGAACTTGCCTATGTTAGTTATATATTGCAGAGTAACAGCAGCCACAAGACTTTGCAAATTTAAAATCACAGAGAACTTTATGATCTCATACAATGAATATGAGCTGAGAATTCCGTCATGACCCACCTTGGATCTTCCAGCTCAGACTGTTCAGTCATGTGCTCAGTGGAGCTGACCTTGGCTAAGACAAGAGGATCAGCTCCTAGCAGATACATATTCATGGCCTACAAGCCACCCCCAACTACTGGCAAGAGGTCTTAGTTCCACTACACAGGGAATTCCCTAAGACTATTTGACTTCCTTCAAATGTGGTGGCCCTTGTTTCCAAAGTAAACAATCTAAGAGAGAACCAGATAGATGTTAATACCTATTCTTGAAGGACACATGGCCTCACTTCTACTACATTCCTTTCATATGAAAAGAGTAAAAAAGTCAAGCTCACAGGAACATATACAAGGATTTATAGAAATATTTCTACAATAACCATATTGGACAGATATGTTTGTAAATATTCTCCCATCTTCAACACATGTAAACATACATACACCTATGCACATATACACACACACGATCACTTACACACACACACACACACACACACACACACACACACACACACACACACACACATACACACAAACCACACTCCAATTTCTTTGTCCTCAGAGAATAAGACTCAATTGCATGTAGGAAGTTTTTTTTTTTTTTCTTATTGTTACAGAGAGATTTAGGTAAGATGAAGTCATATATATATATGAAGGCAGCTTCCAGCTCTCTAGAGAATTCATTATTGGGCAGTGGTAAAATGTCAGCAAAGGCCATGGCTTGTTATTATAAAAATTACAGCATGCTTTGGCTCAAATCAAATTCTTTGAAATGTAGCATCTACAGCAGTAAGAGGTAGATATACTGGGGTTAGCATATGGCAAGCACTGCCCTGACCCCTGATTCTGCAGCTAAATGATGTGTGACTGGAGCAGAAAGAGGCCAATTTCCATAAGTTTCATATGAGGAGCGGTTTCTTTACAGTCTCACCATCTGCTGCTAGTTAAAATTTTTGTGCCTTCAAAATGGTATTTTTACTTCCCACCCTCTACCCCTTCAAATGCTGTAATGAACAAGAAGAATTATTGAAAATGAGGAGAAGTATCTCCCTACATCTTTCAAAGCACTCATTAATGGCAACAGAGTACCAATTTCGTTTTTGAAAGCGTATTTTAGCTTCCAACGCACTTGGAAATCTTTTACTGATTATGAATTATTGCATCATGTTAAAAATGGTTTTCGATGCTTTATGGTGCTGAAAAGAAGATCACATTTCTAGGCTTTAATGATTAGGCACAGGCTTCACAGAATTTTCTACATGTTCTCATGCAATAATTTGGGGATAAATCTAGTTAATGTCCATTATTTAATGGTTTGCTGGTCTTCAGATCATTTAGAGTGACTTAAACATATACAGGGAAACACATGTCAAACTCAGGGCTTAGCCTTTACTGCAATACAAGGAAGGTAATTAAACTGTGTGCACCTAGTGACTGAAAACTCCAAACTTATCCTGATCATTACCTCTATTTACTCATACAGTATTTCAACCCATTATTCCATACTTTTGTGCTAAGCAACATTACACCTTACCCTTAATAATAAATAACCATTTATACTACATTCAAATAATTAAGAAAGATTCATGAAAATGGATGTACTATGATACTGGACTTCACCTTGTGCTATGATCCTTATAAATGAATGAATAGACTCTATGTCTAAATAAGCAATGTGTAACAAACAACAAGTAGCCTCAAAAATCTTTAATACATTTAATTATATAATTAAATAATAATAATAAATACATTTTGTCATTGGGTTGGTAAGTCATTTGGGTTGGCTCTATTCCATTGTGTACATGCAATTTTCAAGAAAATCCTCTTCAAAAATTAGCAGAGAGGTAAATAAATACCTGAACCTATTGCACAGAACATGGTAAATCTGTTTGATCTTTTTAAATCTGTGCAAAATAAGTAGCAGCCATTGTCAAAGTGAGGAGGCAGGGAAGTGCACTCATATCCTAATGATACATACACAAAGAGGAAGCAAATAATGTTCAAAATAATTTAACTTACAACATTCTGATATATAAATTATGCTTTTTTATACCAAGCCTGCAAAATAGGCAATGTTATGAACCATCCTTTTTGGTACAGTACATATAATGTGTGTGAGTGTGTGTGTGTGTGTGTGTGTGTGTGTGTGTGTGTGTGTGCGCGCGCGTGCGCGCGCGCCTGTGTGAGTTTCTTTGGCAGCATGCAGCTGCTAGAGGCCCAAAGAAGGCATCCTATTCTCAGGAACTGTAGTTCCAGATGATTGTGAACCATGCTTTTTGTGATTAACAAATAAATTATCAAGCCTTGGATGGCCTTGCTGCAAAATATCATTAGAAAAAGATGTGATCAAGAAGAGCTTCTCGGGAATGTGCACATGCCTAGTATCTATGTAACAGCACCTCTGTGAATATTTTAAATGGTGGAAATTATGGTAGCCTATGTGGATGGCTAGAAATCAAATGGATGCAACAGTTACACCTCCTGCAGAATGAGATCTGATGCTTGGCATGGTGGTGGAAACTCCTACTTAAATTCACAAGGAAAAGGGTAGTTGAAGTGATCTAATTCTGAAGGTCACTGCTGATGTCACAAAAGACTGGTAGTCTCTTGGAAACCCACCAAGGACAGTATTCCAGTGACAGGCAGGGGATTTCTTTCTGGTTCCTCCTTTGGTCTTTACCTGCCACATTGCTAGTATAGTTAACTTGCATGGGGTTCAACATATCCTCCACTCTCCCATCTAGGGCTTTCAGCTCTACAAAAGGAGTATTTGCTTTCTTTTGGCATGTCCAAAATTGGCATACTGAGGATAATTCTATAGAAATATGGCTAGCTTTCCTCTCCTAAATAAATGGTAGATATATGGTATAGTAAAAACCCCAGGATGAAACCTAATGGAAATCCCTTTATACATTGAGGTTTACTTTGATGTTCTTTTACACACAACCATGACTGCTACACTATTAACATGTACTATTGAAAAAAAAAACTTGATTGCTGCAAGTTAAAATTAAAAAATAAATAACCAACCAAACAAAAACATTAACCTTCGTAATTATTATAAAATATTTTTGAGATGTAAGCTCTTCTATCACAAAACAGATGTCCAAACCCCTTTAAACAATTTATTTCCTGTCCAGATGTTTCTTCTGCTGTGTAGCCATAAGCACCAAGAAAGATCTAATGTCTCCATGCTAAGACCCAAGAACTAGCTGCCAAATTTAGAGCATAAGATATTTCTTAACTGTAGATATTTCAGTAAACTAAAATGATGTAAAAATGTTTCCTTCATGGGGAAAACAAGTATAGACAAAGCTTAAATCCTTTACATTTCCAAGTACTTCTATTATTGTGAGAGTAAATTCTGAAGAATATTGACACTTCAGAAGAATTTACCAACAGACTAGCAGATGATAAAAAGAAAATCTATGGGTACACTCATTCTGTCCAAAAAGGAGTCAGTTTTCAGTACAGGTCTACTCAGGCACTCTCAGCCCTGTATACTTAATTTAGTACCTGTCCCCCACACCATGTAGCTTTAGCTCCTGTGACACAAGTTGATGCACAAAAGGTGATGAGTTTCCAGACACATTTTAGAAAAAAAAAATCAATCATTTTTGCCAAATTCACAAGTGAAAATATGGTATAGTCAATTTCTATTGTTCAGCTTTCAAAATCGCTCAAAGAAAAAGAAATGGAGAGACACGGAAAAGAATTCAGGGCTATTCTTTCAGAATGAAACAGCCATATGACTGATTGTGAAGTGTTATGGTTTTGTATTTAATGTCTAGTACTATGACTGGAGAACAGCTGTTCTAAATTTGCATGTAGAATAGGAGGAAATAAGCAAAGAAAGAAGGAAGGAAGTGTAGGAGGGAGAGATGAAGCATCCAAGCAGTGGAAGAGAAGGCATATCACTAGTATTGTCTAAAAGTCTCCACTGACAACACAGAACCCTGACAGTGTCCTGGGAACCCAAGGAGACCTGTTACTTCTGGTGACAGAAAGGGGAATTCTTTGGTCTTCAGCTGTCCCATTACTATCAAGGCTGACTTCCAGTGGGTGCCATTATATCCTCTACACCACCATTCACAGAATGGGATAGAATGGTACAGGAAGGGAAAAGGAGGAAAAACAAGGAAGATGAAAAGAAATGGCCTGAGAGGAGAGTGAATGGAAAGGGGAGGAAAGAGAGGAAGAGAGAAGGAAGAAAGGAAGGGAAGAGAGGAAAGTAAAGGGAAGAGGAGAAAGGAAGGGGAAAGGAAGCCACTGGAAAGTTTGCTCTAAAATCTGCTGTTTTACCTGCTCAACACTCATTGTCTCTCCGAGGAACACCTTTCTTTCTCTCTCTCAGTATCAGTCCATCTGGTTTGGGATCTGGATTGGGTTCAGTTGTACTACCCTGCCACAACCAGAGGTAGGAATCACAATGAAATACAATCCTTCAGTGTGTATAACCTTGAATGGAATGACTGCTGCCATGAATATGTGTGTGACATGACATCATCTGAAGACAATAAGTCATGAGGCACTTGATACCAGAATAAGAAATTACAAGCTCTTTCCTGCACATATACAGATAAGACAGCAAATCTGAAGCTAGACTTAGTACCACTTTGCACTTAGCTGGATCAAGCATGAAGTCCACAAAAAGGAAGGCAAGAACCACAATAGAAATGGAGAATCCCAGACAGCACACTATCCTACCTATTTTTTTTCCACCAAATCTTCTATAGTGTCTTACTTAAATGATAGAATTGCCATTATGATATTTGATCATTGTAGTTTAGAGCAGGCACATTAGGTTTCTTTGTTCTCACCCCAAAAGCCCCTGAATCTCTGGTTTATCTTTTCTATGATGCTCCCATATTTCTATGTACATCCATCATCACAGTATTCCACTATTAGTTCATAATCTCTTGAAATAAGACAAACATACCAACCATTATTTTCCTAACTTTGCAGAGAACTTTCCACACAATTGGTGCTGAAATGTTATTGAAAGAATTATTGAAAGGAACTGCATGTAGCCTCCTGTTTGGAAGGTCCAGTTTTTTAATTCAACTACACTCTTATCATATTATGAAGTATTTTTGGAAATGAATGTGGGAAATGAAATAATTATGAAAATATCTTGAAAATTGCTTCATATTTTATAGCTTACATCCACGTTTCCTACCATTATCACAGTGGGGAAGAATCCTCTGGCACCAGAAAGAGCCACAAAACATAATGAATAGCAATTTCTGTTTAGTTTATGTTTGTTTCACTCCTCACAATGATTGCCTTGACACTACTTTCAATTATTATGGATGCTGAAATGCATTTAATAGCTATCACAGTACCAAATATACTCCACAGCCATTTAATAAGTATCTAAATTTATAGTTATTATAGCTTGTTTTCCTGTACCTGTTGAAATACAGAGCTATGTTACTTTGTATCTTTCTTAGGAAGTGGACTACAATCTGAAATGGACTATGAAAGTCAGCACTGATAAATATACTGCTTTCTCTCTCTCTCTCTCTCTCTCTCTCTCTCTCTCTCTCTCTCTCTCTCTCTCCATATATGTGTGTCTGTGTGTGTGTGTGTGTGTGTGTGTAACACTGTCACTCTATAGCCCTGGTTGCACTGAATCCTCCTGTGTCAGCCTCCTGTATGTTAGAATTAAATATGTAAGACACCATGCCCAACTATGCTGGTATTTATATGTAAGAAGTCGACAGTCAACAGCATAGCACCAGTCACTACATGACTTTCTCACACTAATCCATGTAGTCATAAATAACAAATGGAAAGTCCTTTGACAAATTAAAAATAATCCAACCTCCAGAATCCACTTTTGTTGCACACCCTGTGCCTCAGCATAGTCCTGTAAGTTCCCCATACCCCAGCCTACCACTCCATCCCCAACCTCCAGACCCAGCCTGGCTCTTACACTGTGTGCTGGCCCAGTCAGGTCATGCCCTGGATCCTAGCCTGACAGCACCATCTCCATCCTTTAGGCTTGGCCCCAGCTGTGATTGCTATGTAATTTCCTTCCCCTGGATTCTCACCTGTCATTCCCCAAATCCAGGCTTAACTCTGGTTGCACAACCAGTTTCTGGAACATCCTGAGAAGTCCCAGATCTTCACCCACCTTTGCCATCTCAAACTTGCCAACTTGGTCCACCATTGTAGTCTTGTTGGTACCCAAGGTCCCAGCTTCCCAGACCATCCTGACACTACAAGATATAGCTTGGATAGTGTTGCTTGCACAAGCAGACAAGCTAATTGTTCCATTTTTATGCTTCCTTGGTTACCACAGAATTCAAATTCAATCACGCTGTACCTCTAATCCAAACTCAACACTGAGTATTTGAACGACTGAACTACTAAGCCCATATACATTATCTGAAATCAATCAAGCTTAGGCAATAACAACAAAAAGCCAAATTTGCACTAAATAGGGATAGTCGAAGGTCTCATATCAGATACAGAACCAATGAAAGAAGTCTACATGCCCAAATCACATTGCAAAAACACAAATGATATGAAAGTCCAAAACACTATGTTCTTCTTAAAATTCACAAGGCCTACAGAAATATTCATCAATAGAATTACCTAGATGAATTCCAGGCACATAATTTAAAATAACAAAGAAAAATTTGATCAAAGAATTCAAGGGCTCTAAATAAAACACAAACAACTCAATGAACTTAAAGAGGGTGGCAATAAATGCTTTAGTGATATCCCAGAACACACAAAGATATGGATGGATGAAATGACAAAGACAATCCAAGAATTAAAATTTTGATTAAGAGATAAAAACACTGAAAAGAACTCTTACTGAAATGACTAAAAGAATTGAAAAACTGAATAAGTCAATGAGAAAATTCTTGGAAAGCCTTACAAGTAGAAAGAACTAAGTAGAAGACAGAATGTAAGACTTGGAAATAAAGTAGAGAAATTAGAACACTATCATTTATATGTATATATATATATAATATATATATATTATACTAAATATATATATAGTGTGTGTATGTGTATGCATATATACATATTCAATATGAATATATACTGAATACTTATCCTGAACTGGCCATCCCTTGTGATCAGATTGGTGACTACCCCAACTGTCTTCAGAAAGCCTTTATCCAGTAACTGCTAGACACAGATACAGAGACTCGCAGCCAAACATTAGGTCAATTTCTGGGAATACTGCTGAGGGAGGAAGGATTGTAGGAGCCCAAGGGGTCAAGGACATCACAAGAAAACCTACCAAAAAAAAAAAAAAAAAAAAAAAAAACTTGTCTGGCTTATAGGACTCACAGAGTCTGAACCAACAACCAGGGAGCCTACATGAGACTTACCTAAGCCCTCTCCACATCCAAGTCAGTTGTGCTGGGTGGTAGTGGTGCACACCTTTAATTCCAGCACTTGGGAAGCAGATCCAGGCTGATCTCTGAGTTCCAGGCAGGGCTGGGGCTACAGAGTGAGTTCCAGGAAAGGTACAAAGATACACAGAGAAACCCTGTCTCTAAAAAAGAAAACAAACAAACAAAAACAGTTGTGTAGCTTGGTCTGTTTGTGGAAATCCTAACAATGGGAGCAGAGGCTGTCCCTAATGTTTTGGCTGACTCTTTGGAACCTATTTCTCACATTATACTGCCTTGTCCAGCCTTAATACAAGGGAAGATGATTAATCTTACTGCAACTTGATATGCCATTCTTTGCTGATACACCTGGGAGGCCTGCCCATTTTTGAACAGAAACAGAGGAGGAGTGGATTGAGGGGAAAAGTGAGGGGAGGTAAGGGGATGGGAAGAGAGGAGGGAGGGGAAACTGCAGTTGAGATGTAAAACAAATAATTAAATTAGAAAAAATAAGTAAAATGGAAAAAAGATCTGGGTGTGGTAGTACATTTCTTTAATCATAACAAGGACAGGTGAGTCTTTCTGAGTTCAAGGATAACCTGGTCTACATAGTGAATTCCAGTTCATCTGGGACTACATAGTGAGACCTATCTCACACAAAGGAAAAAAATAAGAAACATGCAGAAACTTTAGGACACAGGAAACACAAAATATTTGAATTATATGAATAAAGAACAATTCCCTATTGATGACATACATCAGATCTTCAACAGATCTTAGAAGAAAACATCCCCAAATTAATAGACATGCCCATACAGATATAAGCATACATAACACAAATAGAATGACCCAGGAAAAAAAAACTTCCCACAGCATACTGTAGTTAAAACACTAAATATGCAGAACAAAGAGAGGGTGCTAGAGAAAAACAAGTCCCATATAAATGAAAAACCACCAAAAAACCCCAGCTAATTTCTTACTGAAAACTTTAAAAGCCTGGAGAGCAATGTTCTTCAAATTTCAAAATGCTAACCTAGACTACTGTGCACAACAAAACTATTTCTCCTATTTGGAGGAGAAAGGAAAACTTTCCATGATGTGAAGTGGCTGAAAGAATTTGTGTCCTCCAGATCAGCTTTGCAGTAGTCTTGAATGCACTACTTAGGACGCAGGGAAGAGAGGGTGAGAGACGCAGCCAGTCTAAAATGCAACAACACCCTAAAAGCAGTCCTTCTTTGAGCTTCACAGTATGTCAGATCTCAGAATTGCTCTTGATATTCTTCCCCATTGCTCCTGGTCTGCGCAAGAAAGACTGATTTCCTTCCTGTGTTTGTGATGTCTGTTCTCTAATTTTGCTTGAGAATCTCCTCATAAAATAAGAAGTGCCTGGACCAAGATTCTTTCCCAAAGTGTCAACAGAGCTATGAGACACAAGTTTCTCTGCCATCTTCCCTCCCTGTGCTCAGATCACTTCCTCTCCTGTCCTTCCATCCAAGTCTGCATGAAACAGCTCCTACAGGGAAGGAAAGGAAAGATGTCCTACACTTGCTTTTGCCTCTTAAATCCATCTACAAGGGCAGAGCAAGCAGCTTCACAAAGGAGGTGTGTAGATATCAGGCCAGCAAGATGGTTCAGCAAGCCAAGGTATATCCTGCTATGCCTGACGACCTGAGTTTGATGTTAGGACACAAAAGAGGAGAGAATTGATGCTTCCAAGTTATCCTATCACATCCATATACATACTGCGGTCTGCAAGAATGCGTAAGATACATGCACATGAAATTAAATAGATAAAATGTTAAACTATTTTAAAGGGGGGGTATAAACTATAGAGTAATAGTATGCAATGTGTGATATAAACTCAAAATATATTTGTACTACTCCATGCCACTATTTTGAAATACCAGAAGCAATTCACTTCTAAGAAGAAAAGATCTATTTGGGTTCATATGTATTGGTGAACTTATTAAGGCCACTCCACGTAGTTAAAGGGGAGGTTTATTTAGTGGTGTAACATTTGTTAGTCAATTTTAAGGTGTAAAATTATCAAGTACTTTTACTTGAAATAAGATGCTTGTTTGTCTAGCTTACCTTTCCGTGGTTTTGGGGGGTGTAGTAGCACACTTTTCAGCCAGCAAGAGGCATTGGTATAGCTCCAAAGCAGGGCCTGCTGGTGACCTTGGCTGGCAGCAGCTGAAGGCAGGAGCCAAGAGGGCAGAGAGCTGGCACTCAGGGAGGATGGGGAACGCCTCACTCACAGTGGTTTTTCCGCTGGTCTGAGGGCTAAGCTAGGGAACTGACACCTGACTAGCTGCTCCCTTTTTCAGGAATGGAACCATGTAGGCGTTCCCTGGTTATATGGAATTTTGCAGGCAGTTTTAGGTACCCACCAGCCAAGGAGGAGGCTGAGGGTGGGAGCCACCCAGTCCTTTGGAATTTGCCCCACTTTGGGCACCAGATATTGGTGAAATTATTAAGGCCACTCCACATAGTTAAAAGGGAGGTTTATTTAGTGGCATAACTTGCAAGTGAAGGGATAGGTGGGTTGCATGGTCTGGGAAAGGTGTGTTGCAGTCCAATGGTGTTCTCTGAAGCACTCTGCTCGGTCTACCTCCAGCGTTCAAGAGAGACAGTGCATCCAGATCTCGGGTCTTCAGGGTCCTCTCTTGGCCCCACCTTGTAGGCGTGGCAGTTACTGAAGCTTCAATGGGGGATGAAACTTCCAGATCAAGGTTTGGAATGGCTACCCACTACACATATGTCTATGGGTTCCATTCAAATCTCATGATGTTTTGCTTTAATTCCCATAGGAGAACATATCACAGTGACTGAAGAGATCTAGTAGGCCCCAATTTTTTAACCTGTGCTGTCTGCACTAGTATGACCCTGGGAACCAAGCCACATAAACTCATTTCAGAGCCATCTGACCAGTAATTATAATAACTTTTATATTTATTTAAAAATTTACCATAGTAATTCACCTCTACTTAGTTCTTCTTCCATTTTAATTATACTTGATATCTAGAATTAATTTCTAAAACTAACCACCCACCCATACCTTCCAGAATGTGAAAACAACAACAACAAAATAGGTACCTCTAAAAGATTAGTGGACAAAAATAAAAATGCCTAATTATTCTTACATACTTAAAACTGGGATTCGAGTTCCAGAGTATGAACTAGGAATTCAGCCAAGCAGAGAAAGGAAGGACTAACTTAATGAAAAAAGAATGTGATGGTTGATCTTGTGCATCCATGTGATAAGGCCACATAGTACCCAGAATAATTATTGTTCTGAGCATGCCAACAAGGAGGCTTCCAGTATTTGGAGACTCCATAGACAGTCTTCCCCAATGTGAAGACTGCTATCCAATCCACAGAGAGTTTGTGAGTACCAAGCAGAGGATCCAGAAGGAATCTCCTTTTTTCTTTCTTCTTTTCTTTACTTTTTTTCCCCTCTTGCTGGGGCATCACATCTCATCTTATCTCTTGCCCCCCAGACAGAACCTATTAGTTACATTTCTTTGGAGACTCATAGTACAGCAGAACTACAGACTTTCTCAGAGAAAACCAATCTTCTGAGCAGTATTATATTTAAAAAAAATAAGTAAAAACAGAAAAAGAAAATGATGTGCATGACAAACAGTGGTGAGCAAATGTATGTAAACAACTAGACATTCACTAAGAAGCATTGGGTTGTTGAATAAAAACAAGTCTTAGACAATCTATTCTGTATGAAGCCCAGGATGTGGGAGGGGGCACTATTCAAAACAATGAACCAAAAACTATGAATAAATACCATTTGGGGTTTTTGTAAGTGTCCTCTCCTGGTAAAGCTCATCATTCTTAAACTTTATGTGCTTTACTGAAATCTGTCAGTAATTCTAATAATACTTGATGAGGATAAAGGCAAAACACCAGTGGGCTAAGAGATGTATCATGTTGTCGCACATTGAGTTAGAGGTAGGGTAGAGGATGACTTGGGGTCTCTAGATACCTCATGTTACATTTTCATGTAATTATATATTTGATAATGAGTTTTATATACATTTTTTCAAATTAAGTTGCAAGGAATTATGTCAAATCCTACAGGGTTTATTTCAAAATACAAAGGAAACTAAAGTAGCCGTCTCCCTAGACTGACTGTTAAATACCGACTGACTGTTAAAAATATATACTTGAAGAACTGACATTTCCTTAAGCCAGTCATAGGGGTACATATTTTTTAGTCCCAGGTGGATCACTGAGTTTGAAGCCTACCCAGTTTACACAGTGAATTCCAGACACCTAGAGCTATATAGTAAGATCCTGTCTTGAAGCTAGCCCCCCAAAGAAGATCCTTGAATTTATTGAAGTCTCAAATGATAGTGTCATGTAACACCATCACAGCTGGTTCTCCTTGTTTTAACTGATAGCAGCTTTAATTCCATTAAGGTGTTTTTAAATGGTTTTAGTGAAATTGGCTTACTGGTATCGAAAATATTTAATATTGTGTACAGATACCATGGCAGAAATGTTTCAAGGCCTGTGAAGTGTACATGATGTTTAGAGAACTGCGTGTAGCCGCGCCTCAAAGATGGCACTGGCTTCTGCCTTCCACCTTCCCGATGGTGAGTGTTCTCTGTGATAAACAACTCCTTATTTGGCTAAGGCTAAGGATTTGGCTTGCTTCCACGTACCTCGACCTATCCGCAGTACCCATGTGGCAGATTGGGGTTGGCTGCCCAGGAGCTATTTAGGTTGTGGGTTGGCTTTCCCCGGGGTCAGAAGTAAGAAGATTATTTCAAGGTTACTTAATAAACTGCTTGGAGAAGAGCCTAGTGTTGCGCCTGGTGTTGCGTCTTCCTTGCTGGTCGAGGCAGACGCGACAATGATGGGTGTTGAGTATCAGAGATTCTAGATGATAAGCCCAAACCATGCAACAGACTAGATATATTTCAGAATCAGCTCTCTGACAAGCAATTATTGGTTTTATTATTTATGGATAATGCTGGACAGCAGATTAAAGTCAAAATGGTACATTTAGGGACTAGAAGATGGCTAGGGGGATAAGAACATTTGTTGTGAAAGCATGAGGACCTGAATCCAAATAGCACTCACAGGCCAGGTGCACCTGTGTGTCCAATAAAGTGGAGAGTAGAAACAGGAAGTTCTCATCTCCTACTGGCTGCCAGACCAGCTCCAGGTTAAGTGAGAGATGACAGTGTTTCAAGGGAATAACACAAAGAGTAATAGAGCAGAATACCTACCATCCTTTTTTAGAGTCCACAGGTATACTATAGGCGCACATGCCCACACACATAGCTGCACATATAAAACACATCCACAACAACAACAAAGAAAGGTAAATGTAAAGAAAAAATTAAAAATATTATTTATGTATGAATCAAGGCAAAATAAACATTACAAGAAACGTAACAAATACACTGTAGTTTTTCATAAATCAACTCATTTGTTTTTATAATATCTTTTATGAATCAAAAGTGTCCCCATATATAAATAGAATATGCCTTAGTAAGTGTAAATTATAGACGAATAAAATCTTTAAGACCCAATAAGGACTATAATTTTCAGATGAGATTGGGGTCATTCAGGATTGCATGGCTGTAGATGGGACTGTAATTTTCAAAGATAGAGAATATTTGATTTTCAAAGGTCATTTTAAAATCAAAATTTGGTGTAAGCATTATGCAAGTTATAGGTTTAGATTTCCTTAGAACTTTCTACTCTTAGAACAACTTATCTTTCCCTGGTAGACCAGATAAGGCTAAAAAAATAAAAAATAAAAAAAAAAACTTCCTTAAATTTCCTTTTTTAAAAATAATTCTTTATTATATTTTTTTTTCATTCAATATATCCCAGCTGCAGCCTCCCCTCCCACCCCTTTCCCTAGGCCACCACCTCCCTTCTTCCCCAGATCCACTGCTCTTCCATTTCTTTTCAGAAAAGAGCAGGCCACCTAGTGATATCAACTGAACTCGGCATGACAAGATACAATAAGACTAGGCATCTACTCTCATATCAAGGTTGGATGAGGCCACCTAGTAGGAGGGAAAGATCCCATGAGAAGACAAAAGGGTCAGAGACACCCTGATTCCCATTGTTAGGAGTCCAACAAAAACCCCAAGTTAAAGAACCACAGCATGTACGCAGAGGCCTGGTGTAGACCCATGCAGGTTGTTTGGTTACAGCTTCCGTCTGTGAGTCCCTATGAGCCCTGCTTAATTGATTTTGTGGTCCATGTTTTCCTGGTGTCCTCAATCCATATACATATACAATGGCATGTATATCAGACAAAGGAATTTTTTAAACATGCAAAGATAGTACTCAAATAATATAGAAAAAAATTGCTTGGGTTTAATTTAATAATAAATTGCACTAACAGAAAGTATATGTAAAACACATAAAGACATAAACAAGTTATGAATCTGTAAAAAAAAGTCCAAATAAAAAGAAATTACATATTTGAAGATTTTAAAAACTGTTTCTAAATACACATAACATAAATTTTACCAGTTCTTTGATAACAAATATATCTAAAATGTTGTACGACCATCACCATTACCTATTCCCTAAACATCCAATCCTGCAAATGGAAAATTATATAGCATGAGACAATAACTCCTCATTGTGCCTTTCTTCTATGATTATCTTCTTGATCACCATAATTCTGCTGTCCCTACATTCTGTGTATATACATTCACACAGCCTTTGCCTTTTGGAGGCTGGAACATGAAGTAGCCCCAATAGGTAATGGTATTCATTTATTTGTCAACATATGCTTGAATTGTGCTAAAATTTTACTCATTAGTTGTGAATAAGCATTTGAATTTTTCTACATTGAAGTTAATGTTAGCGCAATGCTATAAGCATGGATATCAAGAATCTTTACAAGAGTTGGTTTTCATTATTTTGCATATATGCACAACATCAATCATAATCATTGTTTATTAAATATTTGAGTAACTGCTATACTAGATTTTTTTAGAGGGGCATTAGTTCTTCACATCAGCACCAAAATACCCAAGGGATGTAACATCATCAAACTTCACTAATGCTTTAAATTAACTAATTGTTTTAGAAAATAGTCTTCTGCAGGGCTGCAGTGGCGCACAACTTTAATACCAATGCTCGGGAGGCAGAGCCAGGTAGATCTCTGTGAGTTCAAAGCCAGCCTGGTCTACAGAGCAAGATCCAGGACAGGCACCAAAACTACACAAAGAAACCCTGTCTTGAAAAAAAAAAAAAGTTTTTCTAAAGAGTATTAGGTTGTATTTCATTGCAGGTGGGTTTGCATGTTTAAAATAATTAGGAACACAGAATATCTTTTTATGTGTTGACCGACAATTGTACATCTTTGGAGAAATGTCTGTTCAATTCTACCACCTATTTTTAAATTGGTTATTGGGAATTTTTATGGAGGCAGGTCTTTTTTAGTCCTATATTCTGAGAAATTAAGCCCTAAACAATTATGTGGTCTTAAGTATTTTCTCCTATTCTGTGAATTGCCTTTTTGCTTTATTAACAGCTAATATTAATAACATTATTAATAATACTAGTGTGGACACAGTGCTGTTCAAAAGGCATAAAGTTTCAATCATTCAAGTAAAAGAACTTCTATATCTACAGTACTATTGTGAACACTAAAATCTCTGTTAAGATAATAGATATCATATATGTTTGCCATAGTAAATAGGGAAAATCATAAATATATAATATAACACAAACACACACAGAGACATACACACACTGTATTTTCTATGCTGGTTATGGTGGCATATTGCTGTAATTCTTGTCTTAGGGGAGCTGAAGTGAGGCTTGAAGATTTTCTTTTCTAATAAAAAAAGTTTATTAGTGGTCTAGGTATTTTTATGTGGGTCATCTTTGTTGTTCCATGTTGAAGATGACTTGAAAATAGAAGTCAAGAAAAGTAAATGAGGAACCCAAAGGCTGCAACAATCACTTAGATTTATACACCATATAGGACTCTCTATTAATTGTTATTTTGTTCATTGTGTATTTTCAAGGATGTGTCTTAGTATCATAGACAAGAATATTACTAAAGTAAAACTGAAGTAGAAAACAAATCATTTTGAGGAATATTTGTTCATATATAATTAGAATATCTCTATTCTCTACTTCTCAGGATACACCAGTATGTGTGAGAAATAATACAAGTTTCTGAAAGAGAAGAAGCATCTTGTTGCTAACAGAGTAATCTAATTGTACTTTTTAACATAATACTTTATTAGTTCTATGAAAATGTCTTACATATATATAAATATGTTTTGATCAAATTCATCCCCAGTCCTTCCCCATAATTTCTCCCAGATCCATCCACCTCTTGCTCTCTCCTCCTGTCTTAGCGTTCTATTTTTTAAAAATAACCCACTGAGCCTTTCTTGTGCTGCCCCTACACTCACTGTGTTCATGCATTACCCTACTCATTACACTATACCACCTCCCAGGGGTTACACCCTCAATGAACACTGACTCATCCCTAGAAGCCAATAGCTCCTTAAGCAGCAGTAGGAGCTCACAAGACCTTCACACTGTGTGCTACAGTATTGACTGTCTTCGTCTTGAGCAGGTCCTTTTTAGGCAACTGGAGATGATGTGAGTTCATGCATGCAGTGGCCCTGTTATGTCCAAAAGACACAATTTCAGTCCAGTTCTCCCTGTGGCCTGGCTCTTACAATCTTCCTGTAACCTCTTACGCCATGATCTCTGAGCCTCGGGATAGGGTTGAAATTGATGTCCCATCAATAGCTCTGCACTCCAATAACATCTATTCTGTAGACTTTGAGCAGTTGTAGGTTTCTGTATTAACAACCATCTACTGCACAAAGGAACTTCTCTAAAGAAGTCTAAGAGCTGTCTATGAGTATAGAGATAAAGATTTAGTGGGAAGTTTGACATTTCCATTTAGCACAATAATAGTAGTAGGTTTACCCTGTGACCAGTCAGCTTCCCAACCATTTGTTCTTGGATAGATTTATATTACCAGGCATTCATTTTCTCCTGCATAGTGGGTCTTAAAGCTAAGAAGAAAGTGGTTGGTTACCCCCATAACATTTGTGACACTATTGCATATATAAGCATTATCTTACCATGCCAGCCATCATTATCATTACAGGGTGAAAGCTGAGTAAGACCATTGATGGAACCTCCACACCCAACAGCCTGCATAGCACCTTCCAATACTATGAAAACCATCCAGCTAAGATACCTATTGTTCAGAAACAACTTGAAATGCCCATCCCCTTTTACCAGTGAATATGTTATCTCCATCAACAGAGTCTTATATCAAGCTGTGGTAGGCAATCAACACAATAACAATAGCTTCTATTGCTTTGGGGGTCTTCAGGTCACCACTGAGCAGCTAATTGATGTTTTTTACTTACTGACAACCTATGGTTTCCAGAAGGAGCAGCATTCCCCATGAATGGTAATATAACTCTATTTAAACTTTTTTTTATGAACCTGTGTGTGTGTGTGTGTGTGTGTGTGTGTGTGTGTTTAGGAAGCTTATAAAATAACAGGTTTCCATTTAGGTTTCTTAAGCACTTCAGCAATAGCATAAAGGTTCAAAGTACATGTTAATATTTGTTCAGAAATGTCTATTTCACTTTGGCAGTAAGAGGAAGACACAGATCATTATGGAGAAGTGAGTGCTGGGAGACATTGCCCATTCTAAAGTTTCTTATATGAATGACTCCTTCCTATCTGAAGTTGTGCATAACTCACTCAAGCTAGAGCTTCATCACTAATTAGAAATCAAGCATTCAAGACAGATGTTTTAGATACTTCCTACAAATGGCACTTCATATAAATCTCTCCCAGTAATTGATTTGGTATTTTGCTATTCCACTTCTCTGAATTAAGCTATTCAACAGTTCTACTTCACATCATGACAGAACTTTTATGCACACAAACTTTGTGTAGAGCAATATGGAAATTTGCAATTCTACCTTATAATAGAGTTATTTACCTTAAAATAGAGAAATTTGCAATTCTATCTCTTTAAATAAAGTTTTGCTGTCCATGACATAAATCATATCAGGGTAGAAAAGATACTGAGAAACATTTAAGTTCAGTATTAATGAACAAAATACCAAATACTGTTTTGTATTGCTCAGCTGAAAAATATATGAATCATTTAGACATTTTGGAAACCTATGAGCATGCTGAGGAAATGGATAGCATCAGCTGGCCTACTGCCATCCAAGATGCTACAAGCTATAATGCTTTCTTCTAGGACATATGAGTTTCCATTATAAACTTACTCCTCTACCATGGGGACGTTTGTGGCTGACTCAGAGAGCTTAAAATGCTGTAAATTCACCATACTTGATCACACCTGATGGATCCTGCACATAGAGGGTACAGGATACTTCTATAGGTCAGTGTTTGATGGATAATGAAAATTTTCAAAAAAGAACAGCAAATATATTGAATGATAATCATGAGATTCAATAAAGTCTCCCTATGATGGAGATTGGTCTTAAGGTCACGCAGTATAAATTATGAGATAAGCTGAAGCCCATGAATTACTAGAAAGTAAAGGCATAGCAGCAATTGTAATGTAGAAGGCAGGGAAACTGAACAATGGCAAACAGCATGTACAGAGAAGACAGAAGAGCTTTCTGAACCTCTCCATGTTGCAATGGGGAGATCTGAATGCCTACTTTACAGACAATTTGTCTTTCTGAGACAGAGGGCATTCTCCTCTGCTCAACAGCCTTTCTTCACAGCCCCTGAAGTACATCCCTGATACCTTGTCAAATAGGCTTTCAGGACATCTCAATGTGGTAAGTATTGAGTAATACTAATTTTCTCATTGTGTTCTTCAAAGATCAAATGAATATATTAAACTACTAAAATTTTCAAATATTTTGTAAAATGTCAACCAGTCAAAGACACCTAGTCACCTGCACTAATCAGGAAAACAACTTAACACTATTATTAGAATTTATTTCCAGAATTATTAGCAGGTCACAAGCTCTCCCATTTTCCACAATTTCTACCACTTCTTATTGTACACTATTTGTCATTATACTTAATCATTTATTTATTCTTAGAACTGACAGGAAAATAGAGACTGGGAAGGCTCTAACATTTAGGAAATTAGGAAAGTGCAAATACTGGTGATACTTACATGACAACATATGTTGAGGTAAATATATATATATACGTAAAATGTTCCAGGGTTTTTGAGATGTCTCATCAGGTGAGTGCATGTGTCTCCAATTCGAATCACCTGAATTGGATCCTCTGGACCAAATGGTGGAGAGAACCAACTGCAGTTGTTTTCCTCTGACTTCTAAACATATATATATATGTGTCCCTACCCTCTGACAAACAGTCACACAATAACTAAAATGATGAAAAAAGGAAAGAGAGAGGGGAGGTAGGAGAAGGAAGGAGAGAACAGGAGAGAGAGAGAGAGAGAGAGAGAGAGAGAGAGAGAGAGAGAGAGAGAGAGAGAGAGAGAAGAGTAAATATTCCATAAGGAAACATTTTAAGCCATCTTCTCTCAAGTTTCAGGCACCTGGATTTTTAAAAACTGCCCTAATACAGAATTCTTCCTTGTTAAGCATGGTCGTTTGTTTTCTCAGTATCCTTTTATGGAGTAACTAATCCCCCAACTCCCTGTATAAAACTGCATTGAGTGTTTTAGAGGAATCAAGATTAGTTTTCCTAACAACCTATTTGGAATTAAAAAAAATGTAAAAATGATTATTCTCAAAATATTGCGCCGGGCGGTGGTGGCGCACACCTTTAATCCCAGCACTCGGGAGGCAGAGGCAGGTGGATCTTTGTGATTTCGAGGCCAGCCTGGTATACAGAGCAAGATCCAGGAAAGGCACAAAGCTACACAGAGAAACCCTGTCTCGAAAAACAAAACACAAAAAACAAACAAAACAAAAACAAAAACAAAAAACATTGCTTCTGCTAGTAAATGCCAAGACTTGGCATTTACTGAGAAATAACTATACAGGAGTACACATATATGCAGTTTTTGAGTGACTCTTCCCAGGAAGACATGATCAAATGATTATTCATCCCAGATAAGGAACCTAAGGCATTAAACAGTAATTATGACATCTAAGCCCAGCAAGTTGAACCAATGAGCTTATTGAGCTTCCTTACAGGAGCATCGGTGAAAGGTTGCTTGCACAGCGTGGGTGACTCAAAAACAGAGGCACCGCTGAGAAGTTCCACTCATTATGGCTGATGACTTTCTAGAAGTTCCAGTGTCACCTGCAGTTAACTCTCCATTTCTGAAATACCTTAGCACTTCCCAAGCCTACCCCAGCACATCTGAGGAGCAAGAGACAGAGGCGTTAGTGGAATCGCAGTCCAGGGAAGCTCTTTGGCCTCCTTCTCCTAGAGAGCATTAATGGCTCTTCTATGGTCACCGTGGGCATAGCTCCATAGCACTGCTCTGTTTATTTCACGACTATGACTCCAGGGCTCAAGTTCTCTCTTATCCTTACTGGACATGAGTAGCCATTGAAATGTAGAGCACAACATTATACTCTGTTTGTAATTTAGATCTTGTAAAGTGGCATTTTTACCCTAATTTTAAAAATGAAATATCTAGTGTTACAAAGGTTAAATGATTTGCCAAATTATAATATTATTATTAAATGGTAGCTAGAATTTGAACAGTCTGTTTGGCTCAAAATCCCATGCTATATCCAATATACCATTTTTTCCATACTTAAAATATATTTTTTTTCTGGCAAAGTTTTATCTATTGATATTTATATCTTTTGATATCACAAGAAAGTCTGGCCTCTTATCAAGATGAAATATATTAGGAAGTAAGATAAAATGTTAGAATTAAATTGCTTGGAGACTTCCAAATTCCCATTGCTATGAAAATCGTTTTGCACAAAGCAAATATGTTAACTGGCTTAGGCTCAAATTTTTCTAGATTAAATTCCTTTCTTTTTCTCCATAGAGTACTACTTATTTACTTTTTCACTGTTCATCCATGGTAAATCTCTTTATTTCCTTCATGGTGTTTATTTAAATAATTGGCTTCCTAAATGAGAGTATAGTTATAATAGGACAATTATTCTACAGCACACATATAGAATAAGAGAGGGACAGACCACGAGACACAGGGAGACACGCACAAAGAAAATGATTGTAGTACTCACACAAGCTTCTATTCCAATGTCATTAAAGAAAATTATCATGTTGTATTTAGTTCTTACTTTATATTCCCATCTCTCCTGATATAGAATCTTAATCCATTTGCTTTAGAGATTTTACCATCATCTGTGATAACTTGTGACATCTCCACCAACTACTACTAATAATTAATACAACACTTGGTTATTAGAAGAAATGTTCTGATTTTACATTATATAAAAGGAGATACGAATTAGTGACTGCCTATCAGAGAATTCCCTGTTTTGCCAATTAAGATCTTATTTAATAAGTTGTTTGCATAACCAAGAGGTGATATAGTTTAGAGTCTTACTCAGATGTAACTTCATTAGCCATAATCCACTTGGTCTCATTCATTACATCACAAATCTGATTACAAATGGGAGAAACATTCAAAGTACAGGTTGAAGGATTTTCTGGTTAAGTGATGAGAGTAGGCTGTGACCTACTCTAAGTTACTTCATATTTTATGAAACGATGACTATCAGCTGTACCTTACCCTAGATGATCCCATCTTTAAAAACATTACATTTGAGAATTTTCTACATTTATCATATATACTGTATTTACATCATTTCTACGCCCTCTCCCACTCCCAAGCCTCCCATTATACCCCCAACTCCATCTCAAATTCATGACCTATTTCTCAATTATTTTGTTACTGTACATATATATATATAGTCCTCAGTTTTTACCATATGTATACACGTAAATATGCATATTATATATATATTGATTACTTGTGACATCTCTACCGACAACTAATAATAATTACTACACTTCTTGGTTGTTAGGAGAAATGCCCTGAATTTAAACTATATAAAAAGAGATACTAATTAGTGACTGTCTATCAAAGAATATCTTAAATACAAGTTATGTCATTGAAGTTTTCATTCATTAGACAAATGATAGATACATAGATACATAGATACAAAGATACATAGATTGGTAGACAGATAGATGTATATGTGTGTGTGGTGTGAGTATATACATACATCTTACCTGTTGAGTACATTTATTGTAACTTGGATGTATATGCATTTAGGGCTAACCACTTGGGATTGTATAACATATCGGGGGGCTCATCCCTAGAGAAGATTGATTCTCTTTCTCTCAGGAAACATTAATAATTAATGGCTTATAGCTCTTTGTCTAGTGTTAGGGCCTTGTGAGATCCCCATTTCCATTTTATACTTATGGGTTTCATTTTGACTGGATATCCAGAAGCAGGTGCCTCTTCAACTTTGAATGTAAACATAAGACCTGTCCATCACCACCTGTGAGACATAGACTTGATAAATGACTTGCTCTAGAAGTGAAATGGAATCATCAATAAATTTACCAAAGTAGAATGTGACCAAAGAAGTACATATGAATATTAAAATCTTATCAGAAAAACTGGACTTACATAAGGTCTAATTAAGATGCCAGACAGAAAAGGGTTTCAAAACCCTCATCAAAAGCCTATAAGAAAAGAGATACAAACACTAGCATTGGGATAGTCCCATCAACCTTTCCTCTGATCACCTGATATGTGTGTCAAGGGATCAACAAGCCCAGAACTTGTGAATATCTGTGAATATCTCCAGGGCTTCAGCTCTGCTTGGCCCCACTTCCAGCATAGTCTACTTGAATAAACTTCTTTTTTTTTTTTTTTTTTTTTTTTTTTTTGGTTTTTCGAGACAGGGTTTCTCTGTGTAGCTTTGCGCCTTTCCTGGAGCTCACTTGGTAGCCCAGGCTGGCCTCGAACTCACAGAGATCCACCTGGCTCTGCCTCCCGAGTGCTGGGATTAAAGGCGTGCACCACCAACGCCCGGCTTGAATAAACTTCCTAACTGTCCATTTGCCCATCCCTATGAACCAAGGCCAGCACTAGCACTGCACTTCAATCCAGAAACCCTCAACTCCTTAAACTACTATAGTGATAGCGACTCCCTCTACATCACTCCTCCTTGAAATCTCTGAACCCTGCTGCAAGCTTTGTAACACTTTGTAGTAGCCCCCCCGCCCCCCCCCCCGCGCCTCTCTCTCTCTCTCACACACACACTTTCTCCAAGACTCCTAAAATGTTCATTTTGTCTGGGCGGTGGTAGCACATGACTTTAATTTCAGCACTCGGGAGGCAGAGCCAGGCAGATCTCTGAGTTCGAGGCCAGCCTCAGCTACAGAGTGAGTTCCAGGACAGGCTCCAAAGCTACATAGAAAAACCCTGTCTCGAAAAACATAAATAAATAAATAAATAAATAAATAAATAAATAAATAAATAAATAAATAAATAAAATGTTCATTTTGTACTGCCTTGTACACAGTATACAACTGGATCTGCCATGAGCCATAATGTGGGTAATGAGTGTGAGTACTGAATGTACTTAGAGGACAAGGTGCTTTTTTTTTTTTCTTTATGGAAAAGTACAGTGTGGTTCAACAATGATCTGGCTGTATCTGTGATATTCAAAAACTAAGAAATAATTCATAAAAATACAAAGGACATGATCAGAAGGCAGAACTACTTTTCAAAAGGAAATATTGGCAGATGTGTGTACCTCAACCACACCTTGACAGACAAAACAACCTAGGCTGAAATTACACCCAAATTACTGAAACAAATATTAGCTTGAATTCTTTAAGAGCCACATTAACTATGCATATACTCATTCCCTGCTCTCATAGTATACAATTATATCAGTCAATAATTGCTTAAAATTTCCAAATTGTTTTGCACCAGTAGCTACAGGACTAAACTGAAAATTTGGGAGATAATCTACAGTGACTATGGGAATGAAGTGTAGTATCATCTAAGTTCAATATTAGATTTCACACCTAAATTTTTCATTGAGAATAGAAACATGAAATTTCCAGATGCTCCAAGTTTTATTTCTTTAAGTGTGTCCAGGTTGTTGAGGTTTCTTAACTTTCTTCCAAAGAAATGTGGTACTTACAACATCTCTGCCTTTTAATATCACCCGGGGAGATATAAAGCCCAGCAGAAAACTGTTTTCTGTCAAAATTACACCAGGCCTGCATATTTTAGCAATTTCTACTGCATTAAGTAGTCAGATCAGGCTAGTCATTGACCACTTGCTCACCCCTATCAATTGCATTAGCATTTAACTTGTCGCTTTAAATTACTAAGGTAACAAAAGTTTAAGAAGGTTACAAAAGATTCAATCCCCCACTAAAAAGAAAAAGAATACTACCGAATTACACAGAGAGGTTACCTGCTCCTTCTGTGTCATTTTAGTGATGATATATAGAAGGTATTCTTCTAGAAATCTGAGGTTCAAGATGTTTAAAATATTTTTGGTCAAAGAACATACAAGAATCTACAGATTTGGCACTGTGTGAAAAGAAAACCTTTGCAGATAGCTGTGGGGTCCTCTTGGATCAAGGGAGAGCAAACGAGTGGCATGTATCACAAAATCATTTGAAACTACAGTGTCACAGATTGCCTTATAGGGACAAGACCAATGTAGAAGGTTGTAGGAAAAAGTACCAGAACTCTACAGAACACCACACAGACGTATAAACCTCTGTGAGTTTAGAAAGAGGCAGAGTTCACAAGTTCAAGAATAAGACCTTAGCCACTTAATGCACCAGACATGAACCTAGTCTCCTGGTGTCTGAGAAGAGGACCCTCACCAGCCAAATGTTTGCAAAATACCCTTCTGCTATAATCTGGAATTGAACTGTCCCCCTGAGGACCACTGACAAAGGCTTGATTGTTAAGCCATTATACTATTGGGAAGAGGCAGAATCTTAAAATATGGGTACTTGATGGAAGAAATTTATCATTGTGGATATGTCCCTAAAAGAAACATTCATAACCTAGTTCTTTTATCTATTTCTACTCATTTTATGGCCACCATAAGGTAGCTGGACCCTCCTGTACCATACCTTTCCCCAGTGATGTGCCAGGATGCCACAGGCCAGGAAAAAATATATCAAAAAAGCACAAAACAGGGCCAAACAACAATGGATTGAAATCACTGACCCCAGGAGCAAAAGTAAGTCTGTCCTCCTTTGAAGCAGACCATCTCAAGTTTTGCTATCAGTTGATATGCTAACATATTATCTAAACTTAAAAGACTACGTTATAGTATTTGCCTCTCAAAGCCTCTTTTTCCTACTTTGTGTGTTACTTGACCAGTCTCAATGGCCAAGGTAATCACATACTTATTTTATATATATAAAAAAGTTACTTGATAAGTTTTCCATTTGAACTAAATGGCTATTTTGTCCAATGCATTCAGTGCTGGCAGGTAGGCTGACCTGTAATTATGTTGTGTTCAGAAAGTTCTGGGCTAAGCTTATCCCTGTATGAACACAGTGCTCAGCAGAGAAAAATAATACACTCTTGGGTTAAGAGCTTCATCAAGTGCAGGGGAGGGTGTGAATAAAACACACAATGTGAAAACATGAACTCATGCATACATAATTGAGTGGTAGGTAGAAACATAAGTGCTGGAAGGAATATGTTAACAGAAAACAAAAACTGCAGTGTTCAAGACAAGAATATATTATCATGGAGATGCATTAGCAGTAGATTACCAAATACTTTTGTGTTTGCAAAGGAGAATTACCTGAAGGCATCAACTTTACTTTTTACATGCTATCTCCTTGTTCTGCGGCTGGCAGAATCACATTGCTTTACCAATTATGACAGCTGTAAAAAATTACAAACCACCCCTCTCAGGTATCAGAAGTTGTTTGTTCCTTACCATGTAGCAGACACAAGTTATACTAAATAATCATGTAGACTCCAAGGCCACAAAGCCCACTGTTAACGGCTTTGGTCCCCGGTGAGTGTGGTACACTGTCCCCAGCATCCTACAACTTGTTTTCCATGGACAGGGATTGTTGAGAGACTAAGATGATTCTCCCACAATGCTATTGTTCTAAGGGAAAGAAAGATGACTTTGAAATAAATGCAAAGATAAACTTACAAATGTATACACATTTTATTCACTAAAAAAGAATCTTTTAAATGTAAATATTTCACTATGAAAAAGTATGATATGCAAATGAACGGGGACCCCAAATAGAGCAAATGTGAAAGAAGCATTTTCTTTTTGAATAGGCATACTCGTTTACTGGAAATAATTATAAATCATTCAAAAGAAGAAAAATAATGGATCACAATTCAAATGTCCTAATGATATATAACTGAACACACATATTCTATGAGCTTAGCTGAAATAAAACCCCACATGTGCATGTGTATGCATGCCCACACAAACGTATCCTAGGAGTCCTTTCTATCTGGCACTTGCAATCAGAAGAACTAAGGTTAATGAAATACTTAATGTTCAAAAAGTGTTCAGTATCTTATATGCAATCCCCAGTTCTATTTTGAGCCAAATTTTGTTCATTAGATTCTGTCTTATTCTGCCAAAATTTAAAAGTTTCTCGCAAAAATATGCACATAAAACCAGCAATAAGTGGGAAAGATAAGACAAAGAATACTGATGCAAAAATAAATCCATGAGTAGGTTTGTTTGAAAATGTCTAGTATATTTGTTTGTAAGGAAGAGAAAATGGGCGTTAAATCATGTTAAAAATATGTACCTCATAAACTATTAGAGAACACATACAATATACCCATGTAGTGCCCAATACATAGTGAATACTCAGAAATCTCAGCTCCCACTCCATATCACATTAACAGGAAAACCTAGTAAGAGATAACAGCTAAACATTGTGTTATGAATGTCTGTTTGCTACAGACTTTGAGGTCTCTGACTATGCAGACACTCCCAACTACATCATCCTTCACTCCCCTAATGGGAATGCTCTTGAAACATCCTAGCACAGACAGATCATCTCCTAGCAATCAACATATGGTGATTCACTTTTCACAGTACAGGCAATCGCAGTCATGATATCGGGTGCAGTAATTATGGTGGTAAACCAGAACAAATGAACCCATGCTACTCATGGACTCTGGGAAAGATTTTTCTTCTTTGGGTAGTAAAATTCTGGAAGTAGAGACATAAAGGCATGCTGAGTAATGGTGTCATCATATGAATGAATATAGAATTTTTCAAAAGGAAAGCATTACATTTTTTTATTACATCCATTTGTTTTGTTTGTGCTTCTGCATGCATGGTTATGGGTTCAGGCATGTCATATCATGCACATGTGTAGAGATTAGAGGAACTTCAGGGAGGGACTTTCATCCACTGAGCTATCTGCTGGCTCCAAGGGCAGCTTATAAATAAATAAATAATCATATATATATATATATATATATATATATATATATATATGTGTGTGTGTGTGTGTGTGTGTGTGTGTATACATATATATATATATGATCTGTCACTTTCTCTGAATATGTAACTCTCAGAAGCACTTTCTATTCTTTTGCTAAGCAGAATACAGGATCTAGACTCTCTTTCCCCAGCAATTTGCTCCTGGGACTACTGATGGACAATGGTTGAATGCCAGAATTTTTGCAGCTCCCACAGGGACTAGGTAGGGTGCCTGAGTTTGTTGCTGCTCATCTTTTATAGTTTAGCCTCAAATGTCCTCCCTCTGCTCATGTTTTGCATCCTTGGTCCCCAGGGTTGGCACTATTTGAAGAGGTTGTAGAATCTTCAGAAGGTATGGCCTAGGTACAATGAGTCACGGGAAGCAGGTATTAGAAGGAACCTTATCTATATCTGTCAGTCTCTCCCTCCTCCATACCCCCATCCTGTCATGATGCTGGTGTCACAAGTTCCTACTGACATGA
The DNA here is from genome assembly GCF_004664715.2 of Peromyscus leucopus. NCBI lineage: Eukaryota > Metazoa > Chordata > Mammalia > Rodentia > Cricetidae > Peromyscus > Peromyscus leucopus. The sequence continues at coordinate 119,940,417 of NC_051065.1, read as the reverse complement.
TGGTCTACCCAAGCACATGGAACCAAGCATTCATAAATTAAACCCTCTGAAATAGTGAGTCAAAATAAGTGCTTCATCCAAACTAAGTCATTTAAAAGTAGTTTGGTTAGAACGATACACAAGAAAACAATACAATCTGTGTTATGCCTGCTCTCTTTTTCATTTTGTGTTTATGTTGTCTGGTTTGCTGAACCTCTGTATTTATTTGCATTGTACATTTATGGTGTTCTCTACATCAGGGCTATGTCCTGACTGACACATTTCTTATGTGTTTGTTTCTGCGACATCAGTTGTATTGTTTTGTAATCATGCAGTAAGATAGCACTTCAAAATATTGACAGATGGTTCAGTCATACAACATGTTCACATTGTAGTGGTTTCTAAAGACAGGCTTTTAAGAAAAAAAATTTTGTTCATTTGTTTTCACTGGAGTCTCACTCTGTTGTTCTGGCTCTCCCAAAACTCAATATCCTGTCTCAGCCTTCTTTGGAGGCAGAATTAGAGACACCCATCATCATTCACAACTTGAGAAAACAAAATGAAGATTACTATTGAACTAAGACACTGACTGCTGGGGTTATAGCTCAGTAGTGAAGTACTTGTTTTTTCCAAGTCACTCTTTGGCTTCATATCCAAGGCCCCAATTGTCACATACAAAAATCAGAGATTTAAGACTTTGGGGCTTCCATGAATTAATTAATGTACTTTCAAATGAGCTGTGCCAATCCAAGGTATAGGAAGCATAACTGCTAGGTACAAAATAAAACTATAAATCTTTAAAAATCTATATACTCATACAGTATAGCAAGCATGATGGAGTACATCTTTAATCTCAGAACTCACCTGGCAGAGGCAGAGACAGTTGGATTTCTGTGATTTCATGGCAAATTTTCTACATGGAAAGTTCCAGACCAGCTAGCGCTACATAACAAAACCCTATTTAATAAATAAGAAAATAAAAGGTATTTTTTTAAAGAAGAAAGAATTGCTCACAAATAAGGAGAAAGACCACTCAATGACTCTTTACTGCTGACAAGTTGGCCGAAAAAACCCTACATACCTTTTTAAGTCAAAATAGCTATTGGAAAAATTTTATCATTCTGTAGTTATATATGAAAATATTGTGGCAGATATGCTAAAGGAGAGGAATGTGAGCATGTTTGCTTCCCAGTATATTAATGGCTTTTTTATTTATGTTTCTTTTATTAATAATGGAGCATTAAATAAAGATAATAAAAACGTCATACAATGCACTAGACTGTGGAGCTTTCATGTCCTTGGTGACTGTGGTGTTGGGTCATTTCATACCCCTTTAACAGGTTCTGTGTTGTATGTCAGGCAGCTGATGTCGACTAAAGATAGAAGATGCTCTTGCTCCATGATGCTGACTTAGTGTTGTTATATACCGTATCATTACTTCATTGAGAAAATCAGATTTGACTTTTCACTTTGACTTATGGCATGATTTCCATCAGTGTGATTTGTCACAAGAGCTGAATCTACCTAAGTGGCATCAATCCTAGCCCACTTTTCAGATCAAGAGGCAAAGAAAGAGGTGAAAAGCTGCTAAGCTTCACAGTGGTAGGACTTTAAAATATCAAATGGCATTCAAAAAATATATGAATCTTCCAAAAATATACTTCTCTATTTCCTTTCTCCCTCTTTTAATCCAATCCCATTCATTCATTTCCCTTAATCCAATCCCATTCATTCATTTCCCTCTTCCTTTCTTTATCACTATTTATTTTCCTCCATAGATTTTAAATTCATAGAAGGAACACCAATACTATATGCATACATATCTAGTATATATATACATATACATACATATGCATGTATCTGGCTTCTCTTGCAATTTTCCTCATATTATTATTTGAGGACCACTGTTTGGAAATGAAATTATTATACCATCACTTGTTTTGTATATTTTCCTGAAGGAACATTCTAGTTCTTTGATATTTAGTAAACTGCTTAAATGTGTTTGGAAATATAACCATGAATTGTAGCTAGACATTTAAAAGTGCAACTTTTATCTGTCAGCAAACTATGTAGGTTAGATCTACTTGAATTCTGAGTCTTAATTGCTGTGGATATCGCTCTATATAAATAAAACACTGATGGCCAGTGACCAGACAGCAAGTATAGGCAGGACAAGGAGAGAGGAGAATTGGGGAAACAGGAAGAAGGAGGGAGAGACACTGCAGCCACCTCCAGGACAAGCAGCATGTAAAGATGCCGGTAAACCACCAGCCACGTGGCAAGGTATTGATTTAAAAAAAAAAAAAAATGGTTAGCCGGGCGGTGGTGGCGCACGCCTTTAATCCCAGCACTCAGGAGGCAGAGCCAGGCGGATCTCTGTGAGTTCGAGGCCAGCCTGGCCTACCAAGTGAGTTCCAGGAAAGGCGCAAAGCTACACAGAGAAACCCTGTCTCGGAAAAAAAAAAAAAAAAAAAAAAAAAAAGGTTGACTCCAGCAACAAATGGCGCCCAACGGCTCGAGTTTCAACCTTAAACCTGAGAATATTTAATAACCAATTCTAAACAGAGCCAAAAACAGGTTCCTGCTTCATGTCTCATATGGGCAGCTAGACGCCACAAAATGCGGGTTTGAACACCGGCGGGTTCCTGGCGTGTGCATTTGACTGGCAGTATGGTGGGAATGAGGCGTCTGCCAGAGGCACATTGCGCTGTGTGGTAGATTTAGTCTTTACTAGTATTAAAAGGAAAAAAAAAAAAAAAGAGGTTTCTGGGCTACATGCTGCTTTGATAAGAAGCATAGACCCACTATTTCTGAGAATTGATGGCTCCCAGAGCTGGCGGAAAATGTACCACTGCCATGTTGGGAAGCTGAAGTGGGCGGAGCCAAAAGCCACAGAGCTGTTTCAGGCTTAAAAGGCTACAGTTTAAAGCAATAAGTTCGAAATAAGACTGATTCAAATGAAATAGTTTATAATGCATGTAAAAATGTACCTAGGCTTAAAAGAAAAAAATATATACCATTATATAAACAAATAATATCTAAAAATAAAGTGTTTAAAAAAAACAGTAAAGGTAATAAGCCACATAAAGATGTCTATCACACAGAAAATCTGGATTATGTTGTCTTTGATATTCCTAACTAAAGAAAAACATTTGATTGTAAAAGCTGTTCAGTTGTGCCAAAATATAAATTTTAAAGGTAGCTTGACTTCAAAATTTGGATATAAGGATATGTTACTTTGGAAAAGAGCTTCTGCTTTTGTTTCCACAGAAAGCCAGAGGCTATGGATTTGTTCCAGATTAAGATACATCAGGTTTGACCAACCAAGAACCCCTGAAAGATCTCCGATGACACCATGGCCCAGATGATCTAACATCCAGAACGGTTTCAAGGCAACTGGCTCCCACAATACAGCCTCAAGGACTACCCCATAGGCCTAAAATTTTCTTTGCGTTCCCATAAGATACAGCGCCCCCCTCCAGCAGGAAGTAGTAAGAGATGCTACGCCCAAATTCCCAAATATACCAAGCTGGCTTTAGAGGTGGAATTGGCTCACTCCCCCTCTAAACCCAGTCATATTTAAAAAAAAAAAAAAATGGTTGAGAAAAACCAATATTTTTATTTAAAACAGGTTGATTATAAATGTGATCTCCTTCTAAAAAAGAAAAGGGGATATGATATAGATATATAGGATATAGAGATGATAAGATAAAAGGGTAGATTAATGAACCTACTTTTAAAGAACAACTTGTTTAAAATGTTTTACATTGGTATAGATTTTAGTTTATGTTTAAAATGTTTTACATTGGTATAAATTTTAGTTTATTGATACAAACTTGAAGTTAATTTTGTTATACTGTATATACATATTTCTATTCCTGTTTGAGGTATTATGTTTATGTAACTCATTTAAAATTGTAATGGATAATTAAGAAATAGATTAATAATTAGTCATCTATGATAATCATAATTGTAGCCATGTTAGTTAAGTCTTCTAGGTATACATAGATATATTTCAGATAGATAGGTAATCTTCAAACACTTCATAGACCTAGAGAATATGGCATTTAAATAACTTAGAATTCTGTTGACATGAGACACAATTGCTCCTGGCTGCACCAATTTGATCCTGAGAGAATGTTGGACTTCTAAGACATTTCCATTTGGAAGTTTGTCTTCATGGCACAAAATGGTCTACTGGGCAAAGAACTGCCCTTGCCTTGACGGCTGACAGTACGGATATAATGCTGTCCTTCCTGGACAAGCGGGACACAAGGAAAGCGACCACTGTACTCTGCCAAGACAGGATAAGATGGTCTTTCAGAATTCCTGCTTATGAAAATGGTCTGTCATATACTCTAGGCCTGTAGCCAATTTGAATGCACCAACAATGCTGATAAACATTAGGTGACTATCCAGGCTGCCAGCTGTCTTGGTCTACTTTTGCAAGATTCCCGAAAGTTGCTTGCATCCATCTACCATTTCTCAGGTACCATTATGTTCCTTTTCAGGTCTTTGATGTGGTTGAAGACTAGATAGTTGTAATTTCCTCAATTATGATAAAAGATAAGTTAGATATAAAATCTTAAACTCACAAATATAAGATAGACAGGACATCTTCTTTAATATTGTAATTCATGCTCGATAATTGTTTTGTTATATGTAATTTTACCATGTTAAAGTTAAAACCTTCCTTTTTAAAAAAAGAAGAAAAGGGCAAGTTCTGTGGATATCGCTCTATATAAATAAAACACTGATGGCCAGTGACCAGACAGGAAGTATAGGTAGGACAAGGAGAGAGGAGAATTGGGGAAACAGGAAGAAGGAAGGAGAGACACTGCAGCCACCGCCAGGACACGCAGCATGTAAAGACGCCGGTAAGCCACCAGCCACGTGACAAGGTATAGATTTATAAAAATGGGTTAATTTAAGATAAAAGAACAGTTAGCAAGAAGCCTGCCACGGCCATACAGTTTATAAGCAATATAAGCGTCTGAGTGATTATTTTATACGTGGATTGTGGGACTGTGGGGCTTGGTGCAACCTGGAGAGAAGCCCTCCAGCAACACTTAATGGAAATTTTTATTCACTGAGGTTTTATTTGGGCAAATGAATTAAACAACAACAAAAAATGGAGGTAAATTTTGTATGATGAGTTTGAACAAGTATATACAGATGGTCTTTTGCATATAGTGGCTTACTTCTGGATAAATGTATCATAAGTTGAAGCTATCATAAGGTGAAAATGCACTATTTACACCTAGCCAGCCAAACACCTACCTGAGTGATCAGGACACTGCAATGTCATTTGCTTTCCCCACTGCTGGGGTTCATTGAGAGTTACAGCTACTTTCTTGTGGTGCAATATTGAGGACTGTGCTGTATGTTACATGCCCAGAAAAAGGTCAACATAGTAAGTATAATATGTACTAATAAAAATTGTTCTTGTATCCCAATAAAATAGAAAAAAGGAAAAAAACTCCATTAAATATAATTTTGTATAAATGTATTTTTAGACTTATTACTTTTATGTGTATAGATGTTTTGTCTTCATGTATGTATGTGATATCTGTATGTGCACCATATGCATGCCAGGTACTTGAGGAGGTGAGAGGAAGGCATGAGTCCACTGAAACTGGAGTCACAGATTTGTAAGCCATGTCAGTGATGAGAACCAAACATGGTCCTCTACAAGAGCCACCAATGATCTTAACCACTGAGCCACCTCTCCATATCCCAAATATAATTTTCATCAGGGTTTAGTTTTAAAATTACTCAGCAACTAATATGGGTACTTATCAGAAAACTTTTCAAATATATGGAAATGTAATATTAATAAAACATTAAAATACTAAAACAATGATTGAAATTGTCTATATATAAAATGTTTGATAATACACATTATTGACCAACTAATTCATACAGTCGTGTAACTGAACTTTCATTTTTTTCTATCTCCCTGTCTCATCTTTTTTCCTCTTCCCCCATCTACTTTCATGCCTTCTTCTGTGTGTGACCCACTGAGTTTAATTAGAGTCGCTTGTTCAGTCATGGTTGGGAGGTTATTTACTGGAGGATGGTCAACTTATCCGTAGCTATACCATTGAAGAAAATGAGATTCTTTCCTTCTGACAACTATTATTTATTTCATATTCAAAAATTCTGATTGCCTCAGATGATTTACTTAAGACAGCAACTGAAGATTAGTGTTGCTGTTACAGTAGTAAGCTATTTCAAAATATAAACAGTATGCCAGATATTTACTTAAATCTTCATAATAGATCCATAGAAGATATTATCATCAGAGAGAAACTAAAGTTGCTCTAAATTTCACACTAACTCAGCTGGAACTTGATGTCAGTGCCGTCTCTAATGTTTTCTTTTATATCAAGAAACTTTCCTTTAGTTTTTATAAAATAACACATTACCCTTTTGTGATTAGTCTAAAACAAATGCACCTGTTTGTGAAAAGAACTTCATGTATGCCAATAGGTAATTCTTTTCTTTTATTTCATATGATGTTTTTTTTCATTCAACAAATACACACTGAAAAAACATAATCCAAATGGGAGTTTTGGCTTACACATTTCCTATCTAACATGTAACTGCCTTTGGTAGCCGTGTGGCCAGTCATAAGGCTGATAAAATGCATTGTGAAGGAGCAGCTGACAATGATGAAGGCCAAGATGTGACAGGGCATCACCAAGACCAAGAAGGAACTACTATGTGATCATCAAGAAGCTCTCTAGGGGGTAAGGCTGGGGGTGGGGGCGATGATCAACACTCTGATTTGTAATTATAGTCTGTGCCCAGGGTTCCAATTTTCCCATTATGGCCTATCCCAGTCAACAGAGTGACATTATTTAACACAGAGTTGAAATCCAGTACAAGTAATACACTAGCTGGTCTGGTGTAGTAACTGGTAAAACTGAATATATAAATACATATTGAATATAACCTAAACAACTAAATAACCTCAGGGTTGATTATTACACAACAATAACCTTTGGTTTATATGGATCGTAATCATTCTTCAGCATTGTACTTCATAAACTGTAATATTAAATGCATCATTTCCTCAAATCTCAAAATCAAAACAAGCTTATTCACTTATAAATTCTGTCTAAGATAGTTTTCATAATTAACCTCCAAACAATCAGTACCTGGTTGGCATAAATGTCAGCATCACCACAAGGAATGGTGGGTCTGAGTTAGTTTTCCTTTCCTTTTCCTTTTTACAAGGACTTACTATTGGGATTTGCCAGCAGAAGAAAGGAAAAGAGATGGCAAGTTAGACTTCAAGTAGCCATCAGTTTGATCCATACAAACAAGTATTCATTCAGACAGAGCATTCTTAATTGGGTTTAAATGAACTAGTTCTTCCCAGTCGGAAATGCATTAAAAAGCAGAATATGGAGAGTGATATTTGAGTCCAAATATATAGTGTACAAAACTGTGCAAAATTGTAGCATGTGCTCACAAATCTGAAACATTGGATAAGCCTAATCTCATGGTACCTTGAGGGAAAAAATGTCAGTGTTCTTCGCATTTGTTAACAAAAAGAAAAGCTGAGTGGCGGTGTAGGGTCAGTAAGAAAGCATATTACACACAGGAGTCTAATTCCTTTGGGAAGAGCTCAACTTCTCTGTAAGCTTCCAGCATTTGTATTCTTTTGTTTGAACTGGCCTCAAAGGGATGGTCTGGATTCCCCCTCTTTATGGACCTACAGGGAACCCAACTCTAGCCCAATTAGACAAAAATAGCCACCCCTGTTTCAACAGGACCCTTATGATTGAGAAACAACATCCACTTTCATCACTTTAAAAGCCTTCAGGGAGCCAACACAGTGCCCAGCTTCCCACTGTCTGCTCTGTAACTTCAGCTGTGGAATAATGAAAAAGAAGTGAGTGTCTGGCAACATTGGTTGTAACAGAGAAGCCCCTCTGTCTTTGTCTTGCCAGAATATTATTGTTTTTTCCATGAGAAATCATTAGGTAAAAAGTAATAATTCAAAGGCATTTTGTGGCAAACAGGTGCAGCAAGAGAGAGGAAGAAAATGGCAATGGCCTTCCTCTGACAAATCTGTTAAACAAACTCCAGCCTCCTTTTTCATTGTCTATCCATGGGGAGAAGTTTGTCTTTATACTGCTGTAGGACAGTAGCCTGTGCTAATAGGCTGACTGCTTGTGCAACAACTCATCTTCTTTTTAAAAGAAATGGAAGTGGAGACCTTGAGCTTGTTGAGAAGCACTTAAACTCAGTCTAAATTGCTGACTCTTCTGAAGGCAGTTGGGGATTATTGTGTCTAAGAATGCTTTCCAAACCAGCACTCCAGTGCTATTGCTGTGCCTTCATCCCTTCTTCATTGGGTGCTTGGTCATCACTATTGAATAGAATAAAAATGTAACAGTGAACTCACACTCTTCTCTCTCTCTCTTTCTCTCTCTCTCTCTTACACACACACACACACACACACACACACATACACACACACCCTGAAAACCAAGTGTGATTTCAGAATTCACTATGTATTAACTCTGTAGTCATAAACAAGACATACAAAGCTGTTTTGTACTATGCAAAATGGGGAAAATACATGTTATCTAACCAAGGGATCTTTCCATAAGTCCCATGAAGTAATGAAATTGAAATACTTAGAAAATTTTTCTGTCCAGTGTGAAAGTTTAGTAAGGCCTACCAATCCTAGCACATCCTATACATAACTGGATTTAGTGTTTGAGATATATGGAACATAGCAGGATGCAATAATGAATGACCCTTTTTTTCCAATGATATCCACACACATGCACACATTTTGCTTGTGAGCTACAGATTCATTATAATCTTCCCAACAACAATGTGTTCAGAATTCTATTCTTCACAAAGAGATTAATAAGTATTTGTTGAAAGAACTTATTAAAGCTAAAGGAACTTATTATTTTCTTTTTTGAGATAAAGAATATGGCAAAATTCTCTTTGGACTTAATTAAGAGAAGAATTTTTGCTTCATCAAGCCATATGAGGTTAGAAGAGTAAGTTAATTTGGTACAATAGATGATGGATTAAAAAAATTCTGCATAATAAGAATCTAGTTTGCATAGTATTAAAACTATTTCACTTCTTAGTTTTTGGAAGTGTCCAAATTTAATTCAATGCGGTAATGTATACAAGTTAGTTCACTGGATCTAGTGATTAATAAAGATTAGCTTACTTTCAATGCTGCAAATAGTCAGAAGTCACAAAATACCACACTAATTCATCAATAATTCTCTCTCTGTCTCTCTGTCTCTCTGTCTCTCTGTCTCTCTCTCTCTCTGTCTCTCTCTCTCTCTCTCTCTCTCTCTCTCTGTGTGTGTGTGTGTGTGTGTGTGTGTGTTGTATGTTCTTAATGTTGTACATGCATAGGAGCATGCCTCTGTGTTCATATGTGTATGGAAGACAGAGGATGACATCAGGTGTCTTTCATTGTTCACACTTCACATTTATTTTTTTTAAGACAGGATTTCTTAGTGAACCTGAAGCATATGGATACCGCTGGAACAGCAAGACACATACTTAGGAATCTGTCTATCTCTACTACTTCCATGCTAGCATTGGGATTATAGACATAAGAGATTATGACCAGATTTTTACATGGATTCTGGGAATCTAACCAGGTCCTTATGCTTATATAGCATTAACCAAATATGCCATTTCCCACATTTCCAAAAAAGTATTTTTTTTTTCGAGACAGGGTTTCTATGTGTAGCTTTGTGCCTTTCCTGGGACTCACTTGGTAGTCCAGGCTGGCCTCGAACTCACAGAGATCCGCCTGCCTCTGCCTCCCGAGTGCTGGGATTAAAGGCATGCGCCACCACCGCCTGGCTCCCAAAAAAGTATTCTTAAGATGACATCTACTTTTGATATTCACATACCATTGCCAATACAGATGCTGAATTTTTAGAGTTTAAAGCCTCTAACTATCAAGGAATAATATGATTTTGTCCATAGAAGAAATTGTTTTAATAGTAAAATTAGATAAAATAAAAACTAACGCATTGGTCTTAAAAAAAAAAAAAAAAAGAAAGAAAGAAAAGAGCCCAAGAGAAGGGATAAAAAGAAGAGCCCTGCTTGTTCATACACTCATGAATCCTCTAAAAACACCCATCTGGATGCCATAATATATAAGTAAAACACCCGATATCACTGCATCCATAGTCAGGAAGCAACAGGAAGTAGGGCAAATGGTAAAACATCAAGTCACTCCCACCCTACCCCGTGACTCTCCTCCTCCAGTGAGGTCCTTCAACTTTTCCAAACAACTCCAAGAGCTGGTCATCAAGTCTGCAAATGCATGAGCCAAGGGGGGAATTTTTAGATTCAGGTCACAAAGGGAGATTTAGAATAAGAATACAGTGATGTTTCAAGGTCTTGGGAATGGACTAGCATAAGTAGAAACAAGCTTATTGTAAAGAATAATAATATTTGTGCATTGTTTTTTCTTTGTTTCTGTGGTTTTTTTCTGCAAATGTAGTTTTGTCTTTTTCTTTTTTTTGTTAGTCAATTTTTTTAATTATATAATTTAATTTAATTTTATAGATCAGCCACGGATTCCCTTGTTCTCTTGCCTCCCGCGCCCCTCCCCTTTCTCCCAGCCCACCCCCCTTTCCCATCTCCTCCAGGGCAAAGACTCCCCTGAGGATTGAGTTCAACCTGGTAGATTCAGTCTAGGCAGGTCCAGTCCCCTTTTCCCAGGCTGAGCCAAGTGTCCCTGCATAAGCGCCAGGTTCCAAACAGCCAGCTCGTGGACTAAGGACAGGTCCCGGTCCCACTGCCTGGATGCCTCCCAAACAGATCAAGCTAATCCACTGTCTCACTTATCCAGAGGGCCTAATCCAGTTGGGGGCTCCTCAGCTATTTGGTTCATAGTGCATGTATTTCCATTCGTTTGGCTAATTGTCCCTGTGCTTTTTCCAATCTTGGTCTCAACAAGTCTCGCTCATACAAACCCTCCTCTTTCTCGCCAGTTGGACTCCTGGAGCTCCACCTATGGCCTGGCCATGGATCTCTGCATCCGGTTCCCTCAGTCATTGCATGAGGTTTCTAGCATGACAATTAGGGTGTTTGGCCATCTTATCACCAGAGTAGGTCAGTTCAGGCTTTCTCTCGACCATTGCCAGTAGTCTATTGAGAAGGTATCTTTGTGGATTTCTGTGGACTTCTCTAGCACTTTGCTTCTTCTTATTCTCATGTGGTCTTCATTTATCATGGTCTCTTATTCCTTGTTCTCCCTCTCTGCTCTTGATCCAGCTGGGATCTCTCACTCCCCTAAGCTCTCTTTCCCTCGACCCTGGCCCTTCACTACCCCCACTCATGTCCAGGTTGTTCATGTAGATCTCATCCATTTCTCTGTCATTGGGCTATCCCTGTGTCTTTCTTGGGGTCCTGTTTTCTAGGTAGCCTCCCTGGAGTTGTGAGTAGCAGTCTAGTCATCTTTGTTTTACATCTGGTATCCTCCTATGAGTGAGTACATAACATGTTTGTCTTTCTGAGTCTGGGTTACCTCACTCAGGATGATTTTTTTACTAGTTCTATCCATTTGCCTGCAAACCTCATGATGTCATTGTTTTTCTCTGCTGAGTAGTATTCCATTGTGTATATGTACCACATTTTATTTATCCATTCTTCAGTTGAAGGGCATCTAGGTTGTTTCCAGGTTCTGGTTATTACAAACAATTCTGATATGAACATAGCTGAGCAAGTACCCTTGTTAGGTATCATTGAGCATTCCTTGGGTATATGCCCAAGAGTGGTATAGCTGGATCTTGGGGGAGATTGATTCCCAATTTTCTAAGAAAGCGCCATATTGATTTCCAAAGTGGTTGTACAAGCTTGCATTCCCACCAGCAGTGGAGGAGAGTTCCCCTAGCTCCACATCTCTCCAGCATAAAGTGTCTTCAGTGTTTTTGTTCTTAGCCATTCTAACAGGTATAAGGTGGTATCTCAGGGTCGTTTTGATTTGTATTTTTCTGATGATTAGGGATGTTGAGCAATTCCTTACACGTCTTTCAACCATTTGAACTTCTTCTGTTGAGAATTCTCTATAGCCCATTTCTTAATTGGACTGTTCTATAGCCCATTTCTTAATTGGACTGTTGATCGTCTTGATGTCTAATTTTTTGAGTTCCTTATATATTCTGGATATCAGTCCTCTGTCAGATGTGGGGTTGGTGAAGACCTTTTTCCATTCTGTAGGCTGTTGCTTTGCCTTGTTGACTGTATCATTTGCTCTACAAAAGCTTCTCAGTTTCAAGAGGTCCCATTGATTAATAGTTTCTCTCAGTGTCTGTGCTACTGGTGATATATTTAGGAAGTGATCTCCTATGCCAATGTGTTCAAGACTACTTCCTACTTTCTCTTCTAACAGGTTCAGAGTAATTGGATTTATGTTGAGGTCTTTGATCCACTTGGACTTAAGTTTTGTGCAGGGTGACAGATATGGATCAATTTGCAGCCTTCTACACATTGATATCCAGTTGTGCCAGCACCATTTGTTGAAGATGCTTTCTTTTTTCCATTGTACACTTTTGGCTTCTTTGTCAAAAATTATATGTTTATAGGTATTTGGGTTAATGTCAGGGTCTTCAATTCGATTCCTTTGGTCCACATGTTGGTTTTTATGCCAGTACCAAGATGTTTTCATTACTATAGCTCTATAGTAGAGCTTGAAGTCAGGGATCGTGATGCCTCCAAAGGTTGTTTTATTGTACAGGATTCTTTTGGCTATCCTGGGTTTTTTGTTTTTCCATATGAAGTTGAGTATTATTCTTTCCAGGTCTGTGAAGAATTGTGTTGGTATTTTGATGGGGATTGCATTGAATCTGTAGATTGCTTTTGGTAAGATTACCATTTTACTATGTCAATCCTACCTATCCATGAGCATGGGAGATCTTTCCATTTTCTGACATCTTCAATTTCTTTTTTCAGGGACTTAAAGTTCTTGTCATATAGGTCATTCACTTGCTTGGTTAGTGTTACCACAAGGTATTTTATATCATTTGTGGCTATTGTAAAGGGTGATGTATCTCTGATTTTCTTACAATACAGCTAGGTAGCTTTTTCTACCACAATTCATAGATGGTCATAGGTCAGATGCATAAAATAAGAAAAAGCAAACCTTAAAACATCGTCCACTGAAGTGATAGGCACTGTATGGCTGACTGGCTTGTATCAGTTGCAATAGTCCACAATTTTCAGTAGCTATGTAACTTGGGTGAGGCTGAGGGCAGTTCCATTTAAAAAAACAGAACAAAACAAACAAACAAACAAAAAACACTGATGGATTTAATTCAAGTTACAACAATGGAGGGTCTGAAACATATCAGGTCATCAGAACTGGTATGCTCAGATTTTTTTAATTAACCAAACTTCACAACAAGACAGAAACTTCATAGCCAGCTAAGTAATCAAAAGGGACTTTTGACTTAAATTTCTGTTGCCAATACTGAGCATACATCACACAGAATTTGCTTTTACTGACTTGCTATGTTTCATATATTTTCATATATCCTTTGACAGCTTGGCAATAATTCAAAGCAATCCATACTTGGTATCCACAATAGCACCTGTTGGCACGTGCGTGCGTGCGTGCGTGCGTGCGTGCGTGTGTGTGTGTGTGTGTGTGTGTTTCTGGCATTGAATGAAGGACCTTGCACATGCCCAGAACTCATTCTAGTACTAAAATATACCCTAGTATTCCAACAATTTTGCAATGGCAGAAGTTAGTCTCAGTGATTCTACTAATTGGTATTGCACACAGAGATAATTAGATCCATTTGATCAATGAAGACTAATGGAGAACAAACTTTCCCATAGTTTCCAATATGTAACAAGCTAAAGAAAGGTAATAATTCAGCCAACATGCTGTTGTTTTAGAAAAGAAGCAATGGCTTCATGTTCAACTACAATTCTCTTGAAGCAGACAGATGTTTTGGTAACTCTAAAGATACAAATAATCCCTATTTTATTGATAAATATAAAGGAGGTTTCTGTATCATTATTTCAACAGATTCCAGTTATGGTAATGTTTTCAAATAAATGATGCATGACATGGCTTAACAAGTTGGTATATGTTCTCTCTAACATTTCACTTTAGTATCTAAAACTGTTATTTTTATTACTGTTTTGCTTCTAAAACCTAAGATATTTTGATAGTATTTTGCATTTTCAAGTATTTAAATTTATAAATAAAATGCACTAAGATTTTTAGCTTTGTACTGTAAGGATTGAGACTAAGAAGCAGGTTTGATATAGTACTCATAAAATATTTTTATCATTGCAATTCACCACAGAAATACGCAATGTTTTTTCTTTACTATATGCTAGATTCAGAGCTATTTACTACATAACATCATTTTAATCTATCTAAACAAGTGAGTGCTTGGGGATTAAATTTAAATGAATCTCAACTATTATCAATGAATCCTAACATTGTTGCTTTCAGGACTCCCACATTCAGCATATTGGCGCTCCAAAGTTTTAAGCTTGTCTTGCACATATTAGGAGGCTGTGCCAACAAATTATGCCCTAAGGTAGACAAATTTTAGACCAACTTTTTTCTTTCTATTTCTTCTTTTCTTCCAGATGTGGCAAATCTGCATACAACAATGTTGTTGATTGCCCATGTGACATGAAAGTTTATCTTGTTTTGAAAAGGAATGTGGTAAGGGGGGAGGGGCACAGAATGGTTATATATAGTCCGTCCAGTACCCTCCATCCTTAAGCTAATAATATGGTTTTTAAATGATAGAAACTGAGAAGAATTGGTGATGTAATAATCTTCCACTGTAGATCCTTTGACTTGCTTTCTGATACTAGATTTCCTAAAATAGCTTTTTATCTTCATTTCCAGGATGACATTTTCATAAACAGAAACATGAATGTATTTCCTTTCAGCCCTTCAGCTCTGAAATACTAGTGCTGATGGTTAAGCAAGCATTAAAAATGCAAATGGTTCAGACAGAATGCTCAAAAGTGAAATTCCACTTGAAAACATATTACTTTTGTGACTTAACTGAGCTATTTAACAGGTTCCATCCAAGTTTTCTGAAAATTATAATAAAATTCCTTATAAAGTTAGAATGTCTGAAATAATGATGTAAAGAGTTTGCCACTTATGTGTATACATTTAATATTTTAATATAGTTTGTACTGTTCTCATGACCAAGAGTTTCTGCTCAAAGCAAAGTGCATACACACGATAGATAGGTAGGTAGATAGATAGATAGATAGATAGATAGATAGATAGATAGATAGATAGATAGATAGATACAGACGGATGGATGGATAGATAGAGATATATTTTATCTTTTATAAGTAAATAGAAGGATCCATCAATGAGCATCTACAAAGGTCTATTTTGTTCAGACTTAAAGTTCATAAGCTCCTAAGAGTTCTAAGGATAATAAATTTTCAATCTAGTTTCCTTAGAATTGGTTCAATAAGTATCTCTGTGTATGTACAAATGTGTATATATTAATGGGAGGGTATGATTGTCTATGCAAATATGAGTGTGTCTGTGGAGCCTAGAGGACAATTAGATTTCATGTACTATTTTCTTGAGACAGGTCTTCCATAGGACTAGAACAGAACAAGTGCTCTAGGAAGAGTAGCAAGTCAGTGATCTACATGTCTCCTTCTCCACAACACCAGAAATACAGGCATGCCCCAGCCACTCAGTTATTCTTATGTGAGTTCTGTAAAACATAGGTATTCTCAGTAAGGTACACTACAACCTGCATGCATTTTAGAATACCAGAGAACAAGTTAGCAATCTTACAAAGAAAATAGGCTTGAACTTATGTCCTCATTCTTACAAGGCAGCACTTTAATACTGAACCATCTCCTTAGCCTCTAAAAAATGTTTCTTAAAACTTGGCAAATATTTGGCAATAAATTTATATTTCTCAGCCAAGAGTAACTGTAACCCCATCTTCCAGTGATATGATACATGCCAATCTCCAAATATAATTTTAGGGTCTTGCAACTTCCTGGAGGCCTCAGATGCTGCAGAGTTCCTGAAGTTCCTAGGGAAACAGGAAGGTTCCCATAACTGAAGTATTCTACCCAAACTAAATAGTCAGGCCATAACCTGTACAGGATACTAATTACCGTGAAAGTGAAAAGAGAAGAAGCCTGTAATCTTGAGAAAGGAAAAACACATAATTCACACTTAAAGGGTGTAGGAAAATAAACAGCAATAGTAGATGAATTCTGCAGAGAGACAGACATCATACAGTGCCTTCAGTGCATGATTTTAGGATATTATCTGGAACCCTGTCATTACACATAGTTTATTGAGCACTCTTAGCAAATTCCTAAGTGTTCTAGATTTGAACAGCATAAATATCATAAGATAATACAATCTACAGATACAGAGGTTTTCTGATCTCAAGCTTTAATACAATTCTGTTGCATTAAATGCACAACAATGTCAAATAATGCAAAAGGAAAGCTCTTCAATAATAGGTAATCAATCTTTATTATTTGTTAGTTTCATACATGTCAATCATCATGCTTACTAGTATTTATTTATAGCCCCCAAATCAATACTCACAGTGCTTACATGATTACATGTGGACAGGCACAAATAACAAAAACATGAATCATGCTATGCATACTTTCTCAGCTGAAGTAGATAAAAGTGTTTTGGGTTTTTTTTTTTTAAGTTCTGTTCTCATACTATAAAACTGTCATTCTGGATTATTTAGTGAAATATGTAGTGTGTTATATTAGACTTTTTTCATTTTTATTTTTATTTTACTTTTGAAAATTCCTTCCCAGCACATGGTGCTAAAGTGCTGTCTGTTGTTCTAAAGTGCTAGTATGTTGTGGTGTATCCATTGGAGAAGATATAAATGTCACAGAACCCTGCTCAGGCATGAACACTGCGTGAAACTGAGTTTAACCCTAATGAATCTGCAACGTAAGTTAATTGAAACATATTAACGCAGAAATACATACTACAACAATGATAAGTTGAGTAACAGATGAGAATGCCTTCTCAAAAGAGTCACAGTAAACCAGGCCTGCATTCCCCCTCAGAATGGTGATTTAGTATTTGCTAATTCAACATTGGTGGTATCTATGATAGGAACAGATTGGAGCTGCATCCAGAAGCAGCTTAGGATTTCCTGAAAAGCTCAATCAAATAAACACAACACTGTGACAGGGCTTAGCCCCCTTTGGCTAGGAAATGTCTCCATCAGATTCACGTAAACAAATCCCATGGTTTATAAAACTATATGTGTATCTGCTATGGAGCAGAATGACCAGAAAGGCATGCAAACAAAACCATGTGATTCTGAAGCACCAATATCCAAAACAAGACAATCATAAAAGCTGTACAGGGGCCAGCCAGGAATATAGCACAGGGGTCTTGCCTAGCTTTTGTAAGCCCCTTAGTCTGGGCATGGTGGAGCATGCCTTTACCTCTAGCACTTGGGAGGCAGAGAAAAGTGAGACTCTGTAGTTCAAGGCCAGCCTGGTCTACAAAGCAAGTTCCAGAATAGTTAAGGTTGTATAGAGAGGTCACATCTCAAAACAAACAACTAAATAAACAACAAACTTGTGTAAGCCCCAGTTCAAATTCCTAGTATCAAAACTAAAGTGGAACAAAACAACATCCAGCAAAAACTAGGACAGGACGTTGATGACCATATTCACTTCTGAAAAATGTCACATGGTCTATCTTCTAGTTTTCCTTCTGTGTGCTGCGATAATACACTCTGACCAAAGCAACTTGAGAGAGGAAGGGGATTCTCTGTCTTACACTTCCAGATCACAGTCCATCATTGAGGAAAGTCGGGGCCAAAAGATGAAGGGTGCACTGGGCCCTCCTACATCAGTTAATAGTTCATTTACACAATCCCCCACAGGCATGCCCCCAGTTCCACTAGGCACTACTATCTGATAGACTCTAGTCTGTGTCAGGTTGACCATTAGGGCTAGCTAGGACAGACTATAAAGACTTCATGTTAGTCACAGTAGTCACCAGAAGACAAAAGAATAATGTAGTCAAAGTGCTGAAGTAAAAAACATTTGTCTGTCTAGAATTCTATTAGTAATTGAGAGTTGGGCAAAAGAGAAGTTATTTTCAAGAACAGATACTAAAAGAGTTACTAAGCCTTTAGTGACTATTACAGAATTTACTTCGGCTATTAAAAAATACTGAATACATAGAAAGTCATAGGCCACAAGAAATGCTAGTAAACTCAGAAAGAGTATATATATAGGAAAGAACACAAACACAGTTCCCTACCACCACAAATTATGTACTTTAATTTTTTATTTATTTATTTTTTATTTAATTTAATTTTTATTAAATTTTTCTTATTATCACATCCATAGTGAAATAGGGAAACCTCATCATATATTTATAATCACAGTATTTCCCCCACCAGGTAAGTATATAATTAAATTCTAAAAGCAGTTACTGACTTTCTGAAATTGTCTATTGTAGCAGGAATCTTAACAGGTCTTATTAATAAAATCAAACCTGAGGCCAGTTATTGGGGTGAATGCTGGATGATCAGAGAAGCAGAACAAGCCACAGCTTCCTCACCTCGACAGTTCCTCAGCTGATCCTGTTTCCTCAGACTGGAAGCCTCTGAGTCCTCATCCAAATGGGTCTCAGCTGAACTGCTGATCGAAAGTCTGAAGCTTAACCAGCTAAAAGCTTCTAGTTCCTGGTCTTCATTCCTTATATACGTTTCTGCTATCTGCCATCACTCTCTGGGATTAAAGGCTCACTTCTTGGGATTAAAGGCTCTTGTCACCATGCCTGGCTGTTCCCAATGTGGCCTTGAACTCATAGAGATCCAGAGGGATTTCTGCCTCTGGAACGCTAGGATTAAAAGTGTGAGCGCTACCATTTTCTAGCCTGTGTATCTAGTGGCTGTTCTCTGACCCCAGATAAGTTTATTAGGGTGCACAATATTTTGGGGAACACAATACCACCACAGTCTATATCTAAACATACACACAAAATCAAGCACAAATACAACCATGTGCTTAGTTTTACTTTTGCTTTTCCTTTGCTCTTTTTTTTTAAACCTGTTTTTTGGCTCCTCTCTTCCCCAGGCAATGGCCCCAATCTTAAAAACGTCCAGTATTATCTTTCCATATTTCCCATGTCTAAGTAATCCATTAACATCAACTATGCCCATGTTGTTACAGGGACTTATATACTCTTAAGAAGCATTTTACTGGTTCCTGTATGCCATTTTCTAGTTCTACCTAATTCTCTACTTATTATTCTAAGGTTGGGTTTTCCCATTCTTGGAGATTATATTACTCAGTTTTCATTGCTGACAAAAATTAAAGGAAAGAAAAAAATCAGTTTCAAAAAGAAAACATCCATTTTAGCTCATTCTATCAGAATTTGTAGACTCCATTGCTTTGTGGCCTGAGATGCACCAGAGAATCATGTCTGTAGCAACACAGACTCAAGGAGGCTACTCACCTCCTGACAGCCAACAGTGAAAGGAGAGGGATAAAGAGACCTAGAAAAGGTACACCCTTCAGTGCATGCTCTGCCACGACCTACTTTCTCCACAGCGGACCCACTGCTAAGGAACACCTTCACCTTTGGATTTGCCAATAAAATAATCTATGAAGCAGGTTAGAGTGCTCATTATTTAATTACACTTTGGAAACACCACCAGCTGGGGACCAAGCCTATGATGTGTACGTCTTTGGGAACATAGAGCCAAACTGTAAAAGTGATATTGACATTTTAGGGTGGAGAACTATTCTTAGGGCACAACAGAATTAGGTTATGACTTTGGAATGCGTTGTAACATCACTACCCTGCACTCACCAAACGACCATTGCACATCCATGCCATTTTTCTCCATTACAAAAACCTAAAATTTCTCCACTCATTGCCAAACAGGCCCCAAGTTATTCATACCACCAGAAAAAAAGACTGCTTTAAGCATACTACCTGCCTAATGTTCCAACACAGCCCCCCCCCCACACACACACACAAATACCCATATTGTTTTAGGGTTTTTAATCCATAAGTGATGTGGCAATAAACATTTATACTCAGCCATTTATACACAAAACGTGCTGCCAGAAGTAGAGTGACTTTGTTAGAGGATGCCTGCTTTTTGAGTTTTTAAAACATATTGCCTATATACTTTTTAACAAGAGGCATAATGCTATGCATTGAGCTCAATAATAAAATTTATCCAGTGTAAAAAATAAAGCAGACAAAAAAGTTAATATATTTGAAAATAAGGTAATATTTAAACTCTAGATAACAATGAAAATTTAAAACTATGCGACATTCAATGAGAAGATTAAATTTAAGGCATATATTCCCAACAATGACAACTGTGCTTTCCAATAAAGAGGGTTGTTATTTTTTCCTTAAGAGGAAAAATCACTTAATATTTTTATAGGGAAAGCATGAACATGCCTTACAAAAAGAGACACACATATTCTGAGAAGCACAGTGTCATCAGAAAAGAGTAAGAAATAAATTCCTGTAAAGGCTCAGAGTTTACAGCTGGTATAATAATAAAAATGTCTGGGGGACACTCATTAAACATGCAACATTTGTATAATATTTTGGAAAAATGGAAATGCTGAATTCTATTATTATGATTAATCATGTGTGTTATTTAAGAAAAAGCACAAAAAGTGGTCTGCTGGCAGCAAACCACTGAAGAAAAGAAATGCAAAAAAATAGAGAAAATTCTATATGAAATCAACAAAAGATAAGAATACAAAGGAAAAAATCAAGGAAGAATTAATAAAAAAGATAAGGAAAAAAATAAATCTAAATCTATAAATATGGAATAAATCTATTTTAACTCACAGTTTAAAAGACACATATTGATATCTGATAGAATAACATTTTTTAATTCAGAGAAATGTTTTAATATCAAATGGAAATCATGTTGTGTGAATTTTAATCATGATCCGCTTGGTGCTTCAAAAACTGTACAAAATGAAGAGAATTCAAAGGAGAAGAGAGAGAACATTACTATATAATGTCAATTATATAGTTATAATTTTATAATAAAAAGATGCTAAATACACATATGGCACCTTTTGCAAGTTTTAAACATGAATAAAAAGTCAAGTAAAACTAGTAGAACTTAAAACCAGTTACTGGTAAATTCAGAAGGCAATTCTTCACACCTGTATTAGAAACTTAACAACAAAGCAAGCAAAGACTGGATACTAGTATGTGGGCCTACAGACAATTAAATAATGTAAAATAATTTAATTCATTTAAATACATTTTTCATAAATATATGTAATAACTTTAAAAATCTACTATTCTTGTAGCAAATTGAATACAACTGACTTTGTACCTCTCACTGAGCTTGAGGCCATCTCAGGACTTTGTGCATGTCCAGAATGTAGGGCCATCTTGGTGACACCTCCAAACCTTTGCTTTCCACTGTAGAGATCTCTCTTTTTTTACAATAACTTGTCAAGATCACTTGCATATGTGAATATGTAAAGAGTTGACAATTTTAATTATTGGCATGCATGCAACAAATTTCCACATTTTCATATCACATGTCTGTTAGACATGTGCCTGTGGTCTCCTACTACTCAAATGGTCAGGTACTTAGACAAATTCTCCACAGATATGAGTGGAAAGAACTCTGTATACTTACATTAGGATAAGGCCAAATATCCCTTTATTACTGTGTGCCATGAAACAGAGAGAAAAATGAAGTGTTGTCTATAGAAAGCATCTTGTATACACACGGAAGATAAAGAAAAATGTAAGGCATCATTTTACAAAATAAACACTTGTATGTCGCAACATTAAAGTGCAGAATTTTAGGGGAAAAGGAATGTGATATGGCAGTAACAAAGTGAACAAGGTTTAAAAAATATTCCAGTTAACACATGTCCATGTAATGAAAAGAAAAAAGAACAGCTAACATTAATGTACACACAGGGATGTCTCATATGTAAAAAGTCTAAAATAACAAACAATACTAAACACATTACTTATGGATATACATAAAAATATACTACCTAGTGATAAAGAATACCATGTGTTCTGATCACACTAGTTTAAGTTTGGATATAGGCACACATAGCTCTTATGCTCTGTCAAAGTTTAATTTATTTAAATCGCAAAGTTAAAACAGAAAAAATAGCTTTCCAAAGACCAAACTGGTAAATTTTTTGTGACACAATTCTCTATGTGGATCTGTATATTTAAAATTATTTATGTTATAGCTTATAAAACCATTGCATGTGGCTTATATTCTTAAATCAGAAAAGGGCAGAGGGATGTGGGAAGGAGGGAAAGATACCAAAGAGAGGAAAAGGAAAGAAGAAGAGTGAGCCCATCACCACTAGCTATTTCTGCCTTGTCCACCCACAGAAATTATTTAGTTATATTTTCTGGCGATGTGTTTCATATCTCACCGACTTTGGTGGTTGTGTTTATATATTAAGGAATATATATATATATATATATATATATATATATATATATATATATCAACAATGAATGAAAAAAGAGGCCATGAATTTGAAGTACAGCAGGAGGCCTATATGGGAGACCTGTAGGGAAGAAAGGGCAGGGTAAAAAGATGTTACTATTTTATAATCTCAAAAAATAAAAGAAATTATTTTCAAAATAAGGAAAATAAATAAATAAATAAACAAAAAGTTCTGGAAGACTTAGCAATGGCACATTAAACATTCTCCTAGGGAACAAAGGAATCACCCCAACACTTAACTTCAGTAAATGAAGCAACAATTAGAAAAAAACAAAAATCTGTATTTATACTTATATTAAAATCAAGAAAGAACTCAAGACTGAAATGTATGGTAAAAGTAGAGCAAACTAAATATGAAAAGAAACAACAACAGACTTGAGAACAAATTAGTGAAACAGAGGTAGAAAAACTAACAACAACAAAACAATGAAACTCAACTTAGGCCATTTCTAAAGCAATAAGAGAGATGTACCTTACTTAGACTTTCCTTTACTTAGATTGGGATGCTAAAATCAGTAATTAAAGATAGGACATCAATAGCAATTATATAGAAATAATGAAGAGGAACAGAAGCATGAACAATTGTTTATCAGCAAATTAAACTTATACAAAAAGAAAAAAACTTCAAGAAAGATAAAACAATTGAAATTTTCCTAAGAAAAAATACAAAGGCCAGTAAAGACTCATGTCCAGATGCCTATGTTACTACAAATAGGTAAAGAATTGTATTATTTACAAACTTGTCCAAAATTATACAAAAGCAGAATTTTCAAATGCTGTCTTGAAACTAGTGTTATACTCACACTGAAACAAGATTCAAATATTGCATAAAATACAAGCTCTATTGTCAGTACATGTTCCAGTCTTGACAAAACACAAGCAAATGGCATCCAGCAGCACACAGAGAGGATAACACTGTGATTGGACCATATTTATTCCAGGAATACAAGGTTTGTGGAACATTAAAAAAAAAAAAAAAGCCCCATATAGAGATAGAAGTTTTCCTGTGTCCTACAGCTGTTCAGTCCCAAATATACACACAGAGGCTAATGTTAATTACAAGCTGTTTGGTCTATGGCCCAGGCTTACTACTAATTAGTTCAGTCATCTTAAATTAAACCCTTTCTATTAATCTATATATCACCATGTGCCTTATGGCTTTACCTGAGTTCCATTATATCTTGCTTCTCAGGTGGTGCTCGCAGTATCCCCACTGACCCTGCCTTTCTTCTCCCTATATCTCTCTTGGATTTACAACCTGGCTGTCTCCTATCTTGCCATAGGTCAAAGCAGCTTCTTTATTAACCAATGGTAGCAACATATATTCACAGTAAACAGAAAGACAATTCCACAACAACCATAAGTGATGAACATTAGAAAAATAGCAACCAATGTACTATGACAGTAGGAAGAGAAAAGTTCCAGACAAAATCCAAAGTTCTTTGGTAATAAGGCTGAGTAAAGCATTACTTTTCTTTCATAACAAATGTCTTCTATTTATCCACAAAATATTCCTCATGAAAATTCTAATCATTTTAACCTACTTTTTTGAACTGTAAAACCATAAGGAAACATTTTTCTTGCACAACTCATTTAATATTCATGATCCTATCAGAACAATATTATAGCATATATACGATGGAATAGAATTGATGCCATTAAGTTGCTAATGGACATGTCCCAGCTTGCTCTAGAGTGTGACATCAAATAGATATGGTATTCTGATAGCAAGGCACTAGTTCTTAGTTCTTAATACTGTAGTTTTCTGTGCTAACACCTCAAAGGTGCACAGATTTGCCTGTGTTCTATAAATATCAGCTTTGAGGAAGAGATCAGTCCAACAGAACCTCTGAAGAGAAAATGCAAAAAAAAAGCAGATTTTCTCATCTTTAGTGTCAATATTTACCTATTGAAACAGAGGGATGTGAAAATAATCACAAATATGAAAATAAATGAATGATCCTCCAACAAATAAGCAGTTCCTGCTTATTTCCACTTAAAAGTAAATCTATTCTTGTGCTCATTAGAGTGATCCCATTTTACTTTCAAGAAGAAGAAGGAGATGGAGAAGGAAATGGAGAAGGAGAGAAAATTCATCTAGTAATCAGGGTTTTCTAGAGGACTAGAACTCGTAGGTAAAGGAGATTTATTAGAATGGCTTACAGAATGTGGTTCAGCTATTCCAACAATAATTACCAAAAGAAGGTCCAAGAATCGTGTAGTTGTTCAGTCCATGAAGCTGGTCTTCAGTGTATGCCAGAATCCCAAAAAAAACTAGGCTCTAATGCCCATGAAGGAGTAAACTTGTCAGAGAGAGCAAGAGCAATCAAAGAGAACAAGTTTCCTTCTTCCAGTCCTTTATACAGGCTGCCATCACAAAGTGTGGCCCAGATTAAAGATGGATTTTCCCACCTCAAAGGATCCAGATTGAAAAATGGGTCTTCCCATTGCAAGTGATTTAATTAAAGGAAAAAATCCCTCACAGGTATACCAAGATGCTTGGATTCTAGTTAATCCCAGATTTAGTCAAGTTGACAGCCAAGAATAACCATCATAATCCAGATGAGGAACCCCTGAATTCATACATTTTTCCCACGAATACTTTCATCATCTCTTTCCATGCCTTTCTACAGGATACTGCTCAATCAGAAGCTAGTTTACTTTATTCCATATACCTCAAAAACATATTAAACTTTCGTATCACATTACTCAAGATTTCCCAATGACAGTATGCTTTTTTTAGATGGTTTGAAGTGTGATGATTTTCTTGAGTGAATGTACTATTACAAGAAACTACAATGTAATTAAGCATAATACACAACTCTACTACCCACCGCTCACTGAACTGTTAAGTGTTGTCTGTAATTAGCATTTCAAACACTAGAGATTGGAGAAATAGCAATAACTAGAATAGAGACTTTTAAAACAATCATCGGTATCAGAGCCAATAAAAACCCAAACCAGATTAAACAATACTGACAAAATATGTTTTTCAAGTCCACCTGACTTAGGGATAAGTATGTGGACCTATTCGTTGAATTTTAATACATCCTTATCATCAAGAGAAAATGTTGCACAAAACTTTTTATACCTGGGGTGATTCATTGACATAAGAAACCACAAATACAGTTTATATATTTAAACAGTATATATGGGTGATCTTTTAAGCGTGTTATTTAAAGCCTGTGATGATTAGGATTATTTTAATAAAAATATTGTTTTGTTATGCAATAAAGTAAGTCTGAAATCTATGTTGGAACTGTGTTTTAGGTGAATACAGAAAGCATATGTAAAGCAATTGTTTACTTGAGTGCTTGCTAGTTTTATGTCAACTTGATACAACTAAGAGTCATCTTAGAGGAAGCACTTTTAATTGAGAAAATGCCTCCATAAGATCAGGCTGTAGGCAAGCCTGTATGTCACTTTCTTAGTTAGTGACTGATATGGGAGGACCCAGCCCATAATAGAAGATGCCATCAATAGACTGGTGGTTTGAGGTGTTATACGAAAGCAAGCTATGCAAGCCTAGGGGAGCAAGGCAGAAAGCATCACTCCTCCATGGCCTCCACTTATTTGTGCAGAGAGAGTTTCTGTCCTGCCTTCCCTAGAAGTGCAAGATGAAGCCAAATTTTTCCTTCTCACATTGCTTTTGGTCACAGTGTTTTAGCACAGCAGTAGTAACCCCACAATGAAATTGATACCAGAATGTGAACTATTGTGGTGAACCTGACCACAGATTTGGGGGAGGATAGTGGTGGCATTTTAGAACTTTGGGCTGGAAAAGCCAATGAGTGCTCAGGCTGCATGATCTGCTGTTGTGTAAATTTAAGAGATGCAGACAGAGATGCAGACAATGGACGCATGGTTTGTGAAGTTTCAGAGGGAAGTTTGAGAGTCCCTTAAAGATGTTGCTGGTGCCGTTTGCATAACATTTTGTGTTAATGAAATGAAATGGAAAAGTGATATTAATATACTATTATTTCAAAATATTTTAAAGAAAAGAATAACAAATGTCTCTAAATAAAACGAAAAATGCAAAAAAAGGATCCGTGGTGTCTAGTTATTTTAAGTACAAATTAATTTCAATATATAAACATATTTTAAAATGACATTGAGTTTATATGACTATTCATTATAATCATCACCAGAGACTGAGTCAGGCTATTTCTCTACCTTATCTTAACCCAGTACAAACTGCCCTTGTTTAATAATGCATCAGTCTCATGGTGATATAATTACAGGAATTAGAAAATTAATGTGGCTGATAAACTTGAATTCACTTTGAAATTTCATCAATATTTGGAGAATAAAATGTCATAAACTATATGTCTATTTTGTTGAATTTTTAACACAGCAAACCTAAATAGTAAAGCTTTGATTTCACAATCACTACTTGAACATCTCAAGTAACTTTAACTTTCATTTGCTGACTTGGTCTTTTTTAGAATTCCGAACTGAAATTCACCTGAGATGTTCAATGTCCTTCATGATCATGTATCTTCCTCCTCTCCAAACTCAAATCTCAGCTCTAAAACTTGAGGACTTCCTAAAGACTTTCTTAGTTTCCTAAAAGAAATACTTCCGTCCCATGGATTCCTCCACGTTTTTGTTTGGTTTCTAATTATTATTTTTGGTTTGCTTTTAGGTAGTTATTTCCGCTGAACACCTATGATTAGACATTATCATGAAAATATTATTCTCAGGTAGAAACTCAAACTAGGTGTATCTGAAACCTAAATTTATAGATAAATGTAAATGAAGTTTCAAGATTAGTCAGCACATCTGAAGACAAAACATTAGCAGACAGTTATTTTTTAATTTTCAGATGGCATGCGCATATTTAAGAACAGATTTTGAAATATCAGTATTAAAGATCACTTTAGAATATATTATCACCCTCTGTAAAACAGCAGTTGTTAAAGCATCCATAAATAGGGATATGCAAAATAATAATAAGACATTTTCTCGCTCATATACAAAATCTTAACTCCAGATGTTTCTTAGAACCTAGTCTTGTGAAACACCTACTCAATTTTTTTTCAGCCTGTGCTATTGCAATAGCACATCAGTGACAAGTTACTGAAAGGCTTTCTTGTTGCCCCATCCTATAACTACAGGTGATAGGATGTTTAGTTTTTTATAACTAAAAAAAAAAAAAGATGAAAAAAAAAAAACCCAAACTTGAATAGCTAAGGCTTCTTTGATTTGACCTTGTCCTTCTTTACCCTAAGTACGGAAAGGCATCATTTTTTATCAGGGTTCGTGGAACCTCCAAGCCTCTTAGCTCTGGCTGAGTTCTTTCCTTGCACTTGAATGAAAAATGTATTTTTTTAAGGTCCAAAATGAATTTTTTCCCGGAGCTAAACTTTGAGTTCCTAGAATGAGTTTTTGACAGCTAACCTTATTTTATCAAGTAATACATCATCGAGAAGCACTGACTTGATGGTATATCATGTGGTCCAAATGAAGTATTACATCTGTAGATCCTATAGATCAAAAGACCCACATCACCTAGGCAATACATTCACTGCACTGTCACCAGAGCTGTGGAAACCTACACAAATGACAGAGACCTTTTCAGGTTTATTTACAGGAGTATTATTTATTTAGTAAATCCTGTCCAGTTGTGAGGGACAGGATTACGTCCACTATTCCTAGAGAAACAGAATCTCTCTGGGCTTTTAGTAAATATATCTATGATTGAGAAAATAGAATCAAACAAAACTGATGAACTGCCCTTTCCCACTTAAAAATGGGAGTCCAGCTGTTATTTTTCAATCTCCTTTTAAAACTCTGCTGTGAGGGAAATTACAACTCTCCACTAGAGCCGGAGGTGCAGGAGATGGAGTTAGTCTTTGGTGTCTGTTCTGTCTTACTTTGTACATAACTTTCTCCTCAGGTGCCTGCCCCTCATTGAAATTTCTGAACCACTCGTGGCCCCTCACTGTGACTGACTTTGGTAGAGGAATGCATGTCCTTTAAAATATCATGAGTCAAAAGAGACCCTAAAACTCTGACTCTGCTACTGAACTTATTTCTTAGTTCATGTAAAATGGAAATAGGAGTCACCTAAGATTTCTGGGAAAGTTAAACAAGATAATGCATGCAAAGACACTAGACAGTGGCTGGTAGAAGAAGCAAGCAATGACAACAAGTTCGTAGCATTTTACCCTCATTTCTTTTCCCTAATCATCCTACCTAATTACTGCGCCCTTACATCTTACAATAATTCCTTGACTTGGGTCATGTCCCAATTTCAATACTCCTTCTTTAGGGGGGTCTTTTCATAACTTCCTCTTTCTGTTTTATAGTACCAGACTCTTTTCCTTATGAGTAGTTATTAAGAATGTATTCAGATAATTGTTAGGTTTGTAACAACAATGTTTGTTTGATGTTGGAGACAAGGTCTCACTATGTAGACCAGGCTGGCCTCAAATTTGCAGTGATCCCAAGTGCTAGGACCACAAGGTGTATACCATCGTACCTAGCTTAATTATTAAATAGTTGTCTTGCTTTATGGTATATAGGAAAATGGCCACAAATTTGTTACTTCTCACAATACTGATTGTAGAATAGTTCTCAGCCTATGAATATAGACAGCATTAGTCACGTAATTGACTTATGGACTTCAATGCAAGTGGTTTTCTGTGACTAGACAGGCTTAGTTCAGAAGTAGCATTGGAGCCTTTGTCTGTGTTCTGCTGGAAAACTATAGCAGAGAAAAGCTAGCACCCAAGTGATGATTGAGAGACACAGAGATATCCTGTAAACCCCTGAAAAGGACACATGAAAACAATTCAAGAACCTAGCTAACACCTTGGATCATTTCCAGTTAAGAGTCAACAGGAAGCTTTATTGAAACAGGTTCTCCCAGATATCATAAGGATCAGAAGTAGACTAACCCATTGCCCATTCAAGTTGCACACTTTTTTTCTCACCATCCATGGTTGTTTTTCAATTTCTTCTTACTGTTGGAAACTTACAAACTATGTCTTTAATCTTCCCATCTAATAAGTTGGCAGAGAGTGCCACTACCAATCGCACATAAACAAGAAGTTCCAGTCCTGTGTTTCTGAATGGGTGTTTAATGATAATTCTGAATTACACCTTTGTCTTAGATAATAAAGAATTAGAAAGTAAGATCTAAGTTTCTGGTTTCTAAAAGTATTTTAAGTTAATAGTTCAGCTATAAAGAAGTGCTAAATATTCTTTATTTGATATTATACATAGACCACAGTAAGTGCCTTTCAATGAATGGTGAAAGGCAGCATCCTTTGACAGGGAATTCTAATTAAAATGACATCAAGTCAAGAATAGACCATTGCTTCCTGGCGTTCCATTGCCTGTAACAGGACAGTGAATACAAACTGAAACACAGGTGAGTCTTCTTGTTTCTGAGAGAGTGACAGAATTTTCCCAGTGTTTAAACATATCCATATTCCCAGTTATATAAATTTAAATATAAAACCATTCAACAGGTTTGAGGTGACACCCCACCTTTGTGGAAAGGATAACTTTAGTAAGTCCAATCCGATCTTGAAAAAGGGAGAGCTGTGATAGTGACTGGAATTGTTATTTTTTAAAAAGATCATATCCACTTTACTATAAGTCATTTTTACTTAAATCAGGACCGTCCCAACAAAAACATTGTTAGCCATTCGTGATCTGAATTTTGATGTATGAATTAAATTATGGTACACATTAAAAGCCACGAGACATTTGTTTTGTAATAAATAAGGAAGTGAAATTACTCATCAGTAGCCTTTTTAAGATAAGCTATTAGGTCTGCCCTTTCTCCCTTCTTCTTAATTCCAGCGAAGATCATTTTTGTTCCAGGGATGTACTTTTTGGGATTCTCCAAATACTCCATCATGGTGTCCTCTCCCCAGGTGATGCCTTTGTTCTTATTGGCATCTGTGTACGTGAATCCAGCGGCCTGACCAGTCTTCCTCCCAAACAGACCATGGAGATTTGGTCCAGTCTTATGCTTGCCTTCCTTTTCCACAGTGTGGCACTGGGCAT
This sequence comes from Peromyscus leucopus, assembly GCF_004664715.2. Classification (NCBI taxonomy): domain Eukaryota; kingdom Metazoa; phylum Chordata; class Mammalia; order Rodentia; family Cricetidae; genus Peromyscus; species Peromyscus leucopus. Next base: position 119,909,890 of record NC_051065.1, on the reverse strand, counting down.
ACTTCTGAACAAAAATCTTCTTGCCTTTTTCAACATCACCCATTTTTATTTCTCTCCCGGGTGACCAACACCTCCATCGCTACTACCCGAAGACGGACGTCCCGCTCTCTCCAAGTTGCACACTTTTTATTGAAATACATGAGCACTGTAGCTTTGAACCAATATATTTTAAAATGTTTGATTATTTTATTCAATAGATAGTCATAAAACCTATCTCTGAGTTGTAGGAAATTAGGAAGTACCCATGCACAATATCTATTTGTCCACTGTTAAGTGGTTCTCACAGACCCTAACCTTCAACAGAAATTCCAGGTGTATTTCTTGAGTGGATGAATGAGCTGGAAGCATATAATTATTAAACAAATGGAAACTGAGATGAAATAGAAATAAAATAATGTTATTTTACTAATAAACCAATTTTATCATTTCCAAATAATGATCTTTATTTAGATATAATAAAAATATCGTTTCATAAAAATTTCACTCAGTTGTCTCAGTATCTGATGGTCTACTCTGCCTTGGCTACTGGAATAATATCCATAAAACATTCAATATACAACTCTCCCAAATTCATGTTTGAGATCTGTATTTCTTACACTGTGATCTATGGACCAGTATTGAAACTACTCAGAACTTTTCATTAAGATGTTAGATTCCTGGAGCCTCACCACTTGGAATATGCTGAATAAGAAGTATGAGAGGTGAGACCTCACAGACGTAATTTTTAACCCTCCTGTTGGTGATTCTTCTATACTTCAAGTGCAAAGCCATATTGAGCCAGAGTTTTCAAGCTTCCCGTTTAATAAGTAGGACAGTTGTTAAATGAAAACAAAACACAAAGGACTTCTAGATCTCTCCCTAGACTTGTTGTATCCTAATCCTCGAGCACCAGGTTGACAAATTTTGTTTAGTGATATTTAAGAAACACTGAGGAAACAGTTCTTTTCCCTTTCCCCATTTTCTCTGTTTGTGACTTAAGAGGAAATGGGCAAATATCTTATCATTACACTTGCCTATCTGTATATTTTAAAACACATGAAGAAAATGATACTTACCATGTCATATAGCTAGTCAGTCAAGTGGGACACCAGACTTCTGTTTTCTAACTTACTGTTCTTTTCAGGATAATGACAGAATTACATTAGTTAAAAAGCATCTTATAATTACAAAAGGAATATGGGCATCTGACATTGTAACTAGGGAGTGATGCCACAGCTCATTTTAAAACCAACAGCTCTTAAAAAAAATGTCCATGTGTTTATCTCTGCTTCATTCATCTGTGGTTATATATGGCCTGCAAAAAAAAGTGTGTGTGCAACAATCCCCTATCATATAACTGAATTACTTGCAATCTCTGGTATGAACTAGATGTGAACTGAAGTAAATGATCGATGAATAAAGGGATGAAAATGAAATCTGCATCTGTCTAATGTAAGTGTGGAGATTAAAAATTGTCATTGAATAAAACATCAGACCTAATAATGTAACAAGTATCTTGATTGTGAACTAATTCTCAAAAGCTATGGTTATGCTTCTTCTTTTTGCCATCATGTGCATAGTTAGGTTGTTCATTGATGTGTTCTACATAAGCAAACCTAAATATAGTTGTGTGGCGTTCAACAACCAAATGTTTTCAAGGAAGGGCAAACAAGGACATCATTTCATCAGTGTCTATGAAAGTAGTGAAGTATTTATATGTGATTGTGAAGTAAAGATGATTTGGATGTCATAGCATCTATTTAGTGCTATCTATGAGACTTTCTTCTGTTACTAACAAGATTGCATTTTCTTTTTTTGGAAGAAGAATAAATTCATTCATCGGAGATTTTGAAACTGACCACATGAAATGAACTGATTTTTAAGGAATAAAGACTGAGATTATAAATACAGAATATTCTCCCATTTTGTGAGATAGCCATGTGAAAGGCAGAACAGTGTTCATAAATTCATGTAAGTGTGACATAATATAATAGTGTCCCCATTACTTGGGTAGGCCAGGTCAAAATTGAATGTTCTGAGATATTTGTTTGATGACTGTTTGGCAGTAGGGAATCAAGCCTTTGAAAGAAGCTGTGACATCTGAACTGAGCCTTCAAAAACCTCAACAGGAGTTATAAAAGCATTCTAGTTTGGGGAACTACTCTGAACAAATCAATGTATAAAAGCATAACTGCATAGACACCAGGAAGAATATAGTAAGACATGTACTGAAGACAAAATCCTGGATTTTAATGTGAGTTCAAGAAATACAGTTGTATTTTATAATGAGCTTATTAAAAACTACATTTAATAATGAAAAGCTGTTTTGTTGAAGAATTATGTTAGTATGATTGGAGCATTCTGCTATTTGCTGCATCCTGTGAGTTACCTTGGCACTCTAAAAGAAAGCAGCCTCAACCCCTGACCTAGATGCAGAATTTCAGTTTAAGGGTGTAAAGATTCATTTCACATTCATCTGGACATCATAGCTTCTGAAGCTACCCTAAATATTTGCTTTTCAGCTAAGACTTGAAGTTTAAGTCTTTACAAACAACCTTCCTGTCAGATGATCCTTTTATAATTTATATTTTACTTCATTTCCACTCTGCTGTAAATGTTTGTCCTAACAGTGACCTTTGCCCTGTCAGAGGAGTTACATCCCAACTACTTCCCCCTTCCTTGTGGTTCCTTCAGTATACAAGCCTACCTGTATTGGGTCACAGGTATGTCCTTGGTGGTTATAGCAAATAGACTTTGTCAATGCAAATGAACCCTGTCCAAAGGGACTCTAATGTAAGCCACATGTGTTAGCGTTTTTTTAAAGTCATATCTATTCCTTTTAGGTGTTTTAGTTGTCACTTGAAAAAGAGGAAATTAATCTGAATAATAATTTTATTTATACATACATCCATATACATGCATTATATATTTATATATATTACTATTGTTCTAACATCAAATTAGGCTGCAAAACTATGGAGACATTTTACAGCATTCTTCTTGTATAGATCTAATAAGTATCTATTAATTTCAGTTTGGGCTGGCCACCCATCAGGTGATCAATATCTATGTTTCCAATATTACGGTTGCCATGCATGATAATCTAGTGCTTCACCATGTTTATGAGCTGATGAAGACACTGCAGAGTTTCCCACTGACCACAAAACCACTGAACATTTTGAATTTTGAACATGGATATTTTAACTGAGAAAAAGAATGTTTCATTTTAATTCATTTGAACTTAAACAGCCATATGTGGCTAGTGGCTTTCGTTTTGAATTAATAGATGATAGATAGATAGATAGATAGATAGATAGATAGATAGTTTAATAGATAGATAGTTTAATATATTGGAAAGAAACTGAAGTGTTTTGGGCAGAAGATTGTCCTTAGGGCACTAAAGTGAGGGCCTAGTAGTAGAATAAATAACTACAATTTTAAATGGGGGCATTGCCTGTAGTGTGCTAGAGCGGTGCCCATTTATGTTAAAGGATGATTAGTTGTGTTTTCTGACCCCTGTCTGATCTATCACGACATCTATAATGGCAGGGCTATTTACCTCAATTACCCAGTCAAATCTCATGCTATGTCAAGCAACAACTCAGAAAATGGCTTGTGTCACTTATGTATAATTTTAACATCTTCACTTTTCTACAGCTGGCTCATGTTCCACAGTGTTTGATGACCTTTAAGTATTTTACCCACATATAACTCCAGCAGGGGGGAAACTGATGAAAACTGATGATGTTTTAAAAACACAATTACCCTGGTTTCGTTAAAAAGCAAGGAACGCTTCAAACAACTTGTTCTTTGTATCAGTGAAATCTATGAGTACTCAAGTTAACGGTCAAATGTGCCCCCTCTTATAATGAACCGGAAAATTACACTTGGCAATCAAGAGTACTGTAGCAGATAAGTAAGGCAATTTTCCTCATCATTTTTCCTTTTGTTGTCAATCCTGTTGCAAAGCCCATTGCCTTTTCAATGAACCATAATGTGAAAATTTCAGACGTGCTGTGTGTGAACATATATACTTAGGTCAAGCGAGGCTGGTTTTGAACTGTTCATTTTAAATAGGCTATGCCAAGTAAAAGGTATGACCAGAAACAGACTCCTATGTCTTAGGCTTATTTCAATGAGAGAATAGTCCTCTCTTTTATTGTTTTAGAAGATACTTGAGTACATGACCTTACATATACATGTTAGAATATACCATTTTCCAGGTAATTAAAATGCTAGAAAGAATTATAGAATTGAAAACTGCTATCTATTGATGGCGCCATTTCTAAATGTTTGATACAAACAGATCGAAATGAGTAAGAAAATCTTCTTCCCTTTTGAGGCTGATGTTTGAAAGAAGTAAAAACATCCATGGGCTTTCTTTCTCAATGACTGTAGGCTAAAGAATCTCAGAGTAGAGTTGGCGAGATGGCTCAGTTAGGAAGGGTGAAGTGTTCATTGTACAAGCAGGAGGACCTGAGTCCAGCCCCAGTTTCTACCTCAAAACACCGTGGCGTGGAGAGATGGCTTCGTCGGTAAATCCTTAGATGGTCCTGAGGACTTGTCTCTGATGAACACATGTTTCAAAGTAGCAAAAAGCCAGGAATTTGGTGTGTGCCTGTAACCCCAGTGCCCGAGTGGTGGAGAGAAGACCCCAGTACTTGCTGGGCAGCTTGTCTTGCTGAGTCAGTGAGCTCTCCTGGTTCTGTGAGAGATCATGTCTCAAATAATTAAGTGGAGAATGATTGAGGAGAACCCCTGAAGTTGACCTCTGTCCTGTACATGTGTATGCACACATGTGTACACATATGAATACACACAAACCCATCTGCATACATATAAATGAATCTGATAGTCCCTGAATAGCCCTTAAAAAGTTATGTAAATCAGGTTAGACTATTGCTAATCACTGTGAAACCGATACTAGTTACTCATCCATAAAATGGGGGTGATGGTCTCCTACTTCATAAGCAAAGGCAACAACGATATGCTACTCACAGGGGACTTGGCACTTATTAAGTTAATATATGGCAAATGTTACAACTGTGAACGAACACCATTTGTTGCTGTTCTTGCTATTTTCATGGATTAAGCCCTAGAATCTCAGACTTCAATAAGAAAAAAGTAATTTCTTGCTGATAAAAATGTCTGCTTATTGAACGGCTTTCCTCCAAGTACAGAATAAGGGATTTGAACTTTTTCTATCCTGTGGTTCTACAACTCTTGAGGCTCCTAAATTTGCCACCAAGGTTACAATCATTCCAGCCACTGATGGTGAGAAGAAGATGTGACAGCCCTTGAAGACAGGAAGTGGCACCTCGCACATCAGCTCACAGTGCACATGACCTCATTTCAAATGTGAGAAATACTAGAGAGAAAAAAAAGTCTAGTGAGCACACAGGAAGAAAGACAAAGTAGTCTTTTGTGAACACTTTGTTGCCAGAGCCACAAGCATAGTGACTTTTCCAGAGATCATTTTGGCATACCTATTAACTATCAGGCCAGCATGAATGCATGCATCCTCAACAAGAGAAAACGTACTAAATACAGGAGACCTCTAGAGGAAAAAAACCGCACAGTGGCAAGGCCATGTTCCCCCAGGACCTGTGATGCTCGGACAAGGATCCCAGAGAAGCCCCAGCCCCTGGGAACACTAGCCTAGCTTGTCAGCCTGGAAGCCATGTATTTCCAGAGTATTTAACTATTGGTTTCAGTTCCTTATGGTCTCGGCTCATTTTCGAAGGACACTGCTGTATCTGACATTCAAATCCCTCAAATAATTTTAACCATCTTTTCCTATATTGCCTATAATACCACCAACTGACTCTAAAAGAAAGGAAAATCATCAAAGATGCAAAAGCTGTTTCTTTCAGCCTGTAACTTATAAAAGAACCCCAATGCCCTACATAGTCCTTCTGATTTTCTTAAATGTAAAGACTATTTCTGTCATTTACTCCTTCAACCTCTGTGACCATGCTCACCTACTACAAAGTCTTGCCTTTTTTAAAAAAAAAAAAAAATTTCTCTAGCCACAGGTCTTTCTCTGTTACTTTTCCTGATTGCACAGGTATCCGTCCCATTATCTTTGCACAAATTATGACAACAACCAATAGTCAGATCACAATCTCCCATCTCCCTTCATAGCAGTTCCCCTTTGAACAACAGAGTGGCTCCAACTCCTGAGGCCTCTCTCTACCGCAACATTGAAGTCACTATTGGGGCTAGGAGAGAGGCCATACGCCTTCAATCGGTCTTTTGTGCTTATGGCCCTGCTTTTCATTTTGAATGGAATGGAAAGCAGTATGTAATGTCAGTCTATTAAATGAACCTTGTCACCAGAGTTGTTTCACCAGACCTCCACTTATCAGACAGGGCCCACAATTTATCACAACGTCAATTCTCATAGTACGTGGCTAGAAAGTATTTATTTGACAAAGCAAAGAAGAATTGAAACCACGGACTCAAACGCATCATGAATTGCCCACTGGAGCCAGTCACATTATAGACTAAATTTTTATGTCTCCCCTAGATTCATAATAAAATCCTAGCACTTAACATGATGACATTGAGAGAAAAGGTCTTTGAGAGCTATGAGGATGGGACCTTATGAACAGGATTTTCTTATAAGGAAATACACAAGAGTTTTCTCTCTCTGCCTTTCTCTGAGTTTCTCTATTAGTTTCTCTCTCTCCTTCCCTCCCTCCCTCCCTTCCTCCCCTGCCGTGTGTGCATGTGTGTGTATCCCTCTGTCTCTCTTCTCTCTGTCTTTGTCTGCTTCTCTCTCTCTCTCTCTCTCTCTCTCTCTCTCTCTCTCTCTCTCTCCCTGTTTTCCTTTCTTATTCCTCTCTCTCACAACTACAACAGTACCATAGGAAGATACAATAGGAAAATAATATGGTTAGTCAATATCCAAGAAGTACCCCTGTAGCTAGAGTTTTCCTGCCTTGCGCACAGTCAGGACAAATCTTTGTCGCCCACCAGTCCCACAGCCGCTCAGACCCAACCAAGTAAACACAGAGACTTATATTGCTTACAAACTGTATGGCCGTGGCAGGCTTCTTGCTAACTGTTCTTATATCTTAAATTAACCCATTTTTATAAATCTATACCTTGCCACGTGGCTCATGGCTTAGCAGCATCTTCACATGCTGCTTGTCATGGCCACGGATGGCAGTGACTCCTTCCGCCTTCCCGTTCTTTCTTTTCTCCTCTCTGTTAGTCCTGCCTATACTTCCTGCCTAGCCACTGGCCAGTCAGTGTTTTATTTATTGACCAATCAGAGCAACAGACCACAGCATACCCCTTCTAGACATGTAAACTACTAATATCTTGATCATGAACTCCATAGGCCCCGACTTATAAAAAATGAATACTTGTGTTTGGTTTTTGAAATAGGTGAAATTTTCTATGTCTAATACAAACAAAGTCACTACCCTAAATCTCAAACCTCATTAGTAAGGAACCAGCTAGAGGGTGATCCTGGGATGATAACTTAAAAGGCTATCCCAGGACATACCCTATTTCTACTTAGTAACAAAAATAAGGCAAGAATTATCACAGAGTGGCCATCACAGTACTTAACATGCAATATCCTCACATCAGAACATTTTTATTATGAAAATGTGAAAACCTAACCTATATTTTATAACAAACTCTAGGATTTCGTTTTTGTATCTTCTTTCCCTTTTCACACTAGGTATTGAATCCTGGGTCTTGACTATGCAAAGCACACACTACATGCACTATACAACTGAGGTACATCAGTTCAATTTTCTTACATTAAAATGTACATTTTCAAGAGTTTATGAAAGGATCTTGACTTCTTTTAATAATCACTAAGATAGGGCTCTTTTTAATTGTTGACTTCTTTTAATAATCACTAAGATAGGGCTTAAAACAAGTATAAATTATTATGGATCAATAGATTATGTCTTGTTTATCCTGAAAACTATTGCTATGAATATTTTAGCATTTAGCCAACAACCATATGGTTAGACTATCCCCCCATTTTACAGATAAGGAGATAGAAGCTTATAGAATCACTAAGGAATGAGGCTGTTTTACTTAAAAATATATGAAAAATTGGAACCAAATCTCTATTCTTCCCCTTTTTTTCCAGCTTAACAATTTCACAGGGGAAAAAAAAAAACAGTGTGTGGTGGTATTTGTTCCCCAAAATATTGTGTACCTTAATAAATTTATCTGGGGTCAGAGAACAGACAGCCACTAGATACAAAGGCTAGAAAATGGTGGCACTCACACCTTTAATCCTAGCATTCCAGAGATAGAAATCCCTCTGGATCTCTGTGAGTTCAAGGCCACATTGGAAACAGCCAAGCATGGTGACACGCCTTTAATCCCAGAAAGCCAACCTTTAATCCTAGGGAGTGATGGTAGAAAGCATAAATGTATATAAGGCGTGAGGACCAGAAACTAGAGGCATTTTGGGCTGGTTAGGCATTTGGCTGGTTAAGAATTTGGCCTGGTTAGGCTTTTGGCTGGTTAAGCATTCAGGCTTTTGAGCAGCAATTCAGCTGAGAGCCATTAGGATGAGGACTCAGAAGCCTCCAGTCTGAGGAAACAAGACCAGCTGAGAAGTTGACAAGGTGAGATAGCTGTGGCTTGCTCTGTCTCTCTGATCTCCCAGCATGGACCCCAATAACTCACCTCGGGTTTGATTTTATTAATAAGAACTTTTAAGATTCCTGCTACAACAGTGTATTTTCTTTAATGAAAATTACTGTACATCTAACAGAATTTGAGGCATCCAAGCACCAAATGAATAGAGACTATACATATTTTTAATTATTAGAGAACTTTTCACTATGTTATTAGACTCATTCAATCATTCCTCACTGCTTACCAAAGCATATTACTTTGGGATAAGCGTGCACAGTTAATTCTTTTCCTGAGTTATAAAATTTAGGATACAATATGCACACAAGGTATCTAGTTGTACTTGGAGTACATATGAAATATTGATTATTATATTCCTGTTATAAGATAAACAGTAATTCACAAATTAGGCAGCTCTTTAATGAAAGCGTTTTGGAGCTTAGGAACAGGTAATAAGAATTTATAGAGGGTGAATAAGGAAGCAAAGAAAGCAAACACTTAATTGGTTCAAGTGGACCTGAAGCCTTATTGAGTCCAAATGATTGGTTAGTAGGCAGCTTCTAACTGGGTTATCATTTGTTTGTTTCTTATCACTTACACTAAGATGGATTTCAGCCTGTTGGTGTGAAGCCAGAGCACTGAAGCCATTTCCTTCATGTGTCCTCTAAGTTACTTAATTCAACATTACATCTCATCACTATTATATTCTAATTAAAGGTTATTTTTATTCTTACCCCTCACTGATATGTTTAGCATCCTGAGTCTATACATGGGGAAATATTAACATGGAGAAATTTGAAATAGAGATGCCAGGATAAGGATGAACATATTTTAATCCTTAATCACTTTCTTGCCAACTTGATAATACAAATGATCAAATACACCATCAAAGAAGATGGAGAGCAACCACTATGGAATCAGACAGAATTCCGGAATGTCTCTCTACATTATCGTGTGAAATAAAGATGCGATAGTAGCTTCATTTCAGAGATTTCTTAGTAAGATTCAAAAAGTAATGTACTTGAAGTCTATAGCATGTGTTAAAGACACCATCAATATTAATTATTATTGGTGACAATGTCTAAAGTCGCCTAGTCTTAGTAATATGTGGACTGCACTATGCTTTTATATATTAATTAATTCATTAATAACATAAATGGGAAGTGAACTGAGTTCTGCAGAATAAACAAACTTATTAATTTAAGATTTTGACTCACCAAGGACTAGTGAATGGTTGTTCTTTGCTCAGTTATTTTGCAGTCAATGGTGATGGAGCAGTGAAGAAGACAAGTGCCCCTCTTAAGGGACCTGCACTCCAACCTGGGGAAGACTGTGATTTCACACAGTAAATGGGCTAAAAAGAAAAATCAGACAACAGTCTGAATTACCAGTTGGACAATGTAATTTTTTAATAAACATTTTACAAACTCTTTGGCAGTCTCCCATGCTCAAATATGAAGCATCCCCCAATGACTTGCTCCCAAAAAGGGAACTTGGCAGACAGGAGAAAAAAACAAAGCATTGCCATGTAAGTAACTTCCAAACCTAGGTCACAAACAGCCAGCTGGCTTCCACCTGGACCTCATGCCTTCATTCGTGCTCAACTTCCCCTCATTCCTCCACCTGTGTTTCTGGAGTCTAGCTAACTTGAAGCAGCTGTGATAAAGAGACCATGTGGCAATACCACATAGCGATGGAAACAGATGTCCAAGGAGACCCAGCTGTTGACTCCTCTCCATCCAGGTGGCATGCACATGGGAGAGGAAGTCTTCCGATAATTCCAGTCCTCAGCCTGTTGGCCACTTCCTTCATCCAAACTCCAATGCAATAAGAAAGAGCTGTTGGTTCTAAGTGGACAATTATCAGACTTTGAATGCAAGAACAAAATAAACATTTTTTGTGTTAACCAACTACATTTTTCAGTGATTGGTTACACATCTATAATAACTGGAATATGGGTAATTTATATTGGGAGAGATTTAAAAAAAGGAAATAGGTAAGGTGTCACTCACAGATGTGAGCACAAACTTACCAGTGAGGTGGAAGAAAGGATGTGTTGTAGACAGCCCTTGAAATAATTCATATTCCATTGTCTGTGGAAAGGAAATGCTACAAGAAAACATAAGAAAAAGAGATGTCAATCAGGAAGTAAGGGCAATGATTAGAAATGACAAGATGATGTGGGGGACCCACAGTCTTACCCTTAGTTGGATGGCATGTGCCCTGTAAAGATTGGGCCTATATCTCTGCTGTGCAGTTGAACTAAAAGAAAATGAAGAAGAGAAGTGACCAACAAGGCTCCTTCCCTGGCTACATGGAATGTGATCTGCCATCCAACACCATGGCTGAAAGAAGCAGTGAACCCCTGGCTCTCCCTAGTCCCACTCAGTTATTATCTGTTTTAACAATATGGTTTGGTGATCTCTGCACAGATTAAATTAGGAATCATTGCTTTAAACACTGGAATGTTTCAAGAAAGAACTTAGCTCTTTAAGACCGATCTTCTGACAGTGTCCTTGGCTCTATCTGTATAGTGTCTTCTGTGCAAGCACAATAACACAAGTCCAGGTCACCAGACCAAAATAAAAAGTTGGACATGGCAGGGCATACCTGTCACCTCAGCCTTGTTGGGTAGCAGCAGAGATGGGCAGATGTCAGAAGCTCCTTGGACAGGCAGCCCAGATAAATTGATGAGCTTCATATTCAATGAGAGACCTTGTCTCAAGTAATGAAGGTACAGAACAATAGTGTAATGGTACCCTAGATGAACATTGGGCCTCTGTCCTCTGCAAGAACATATTTACATGTCACACACATGCACTATCACCACCACAACACTAAATGCAGACTGCCCTTGAGAAGTGTGGATAGTATAGAGCACATAAAACAAACCAACAAAAAATAATAAAAGAAATAAGATGGACTTTTAATCAGTTATGTGATAATGATATGAATTATCTATGCAATAATTGCACAATGTCCAATAATAAAAATACAGTCCTCTATATCTAGAAAAATCTACGGCAATCTTTCCCTTTTAAGGAAATTTAGGGGTTTCTATTCCCATTTTCACTAAAAACTGGTAGGCCACCAGCAAAGTTGCCCTTTCTAGCTTTAATGCCAACTTGACACAGCCTCGAGTCACATGAGAGTAAAGCTCTGGCTGGGGTATTGCCTAGACCAGATTGGCTTTCAGAAATGTCTACGGGAGGATACTTTTGATTATCCATTGATCCAGAGTGATTAGCCCACTGTGGGTGGCACCATTCTCTAGGCTGGTGCCTCTAGGCTATATAAAAAGCTAGCTAACTATGAATGTGTGAGTGAGGCATCCAGCACTACATGTCCTTGGTTTCTGCTTTAGGTTTTGGCCTGGAGTTCATTCCCTGATTCCTCTTCATGACAGCCTTAAGTGTAACTTCCATAAAACCTTTCTTCCACCAAGTTGCTTCTAGTCACAATGTCCTGTCACAGCAACAGAAAGGAAAGTAAAACATTTGTTTCAGGGCTGGAGAGATGGCTCAGAGGTTAAGAGCACTGGCTGCTTGTTCAAAGGTCCTGAGTTCAATTCCCAGCAACCACATGGTGGCTCACAACCATCTGTAATCAGATCTGGTGCCCTCTTCTGGCCTGCAGGGATGCATGCAGGCAGAACGCTATATACATAATGAATAAATTAATCTTTAAAAAAAAAAAAGATCTGTTTAAAAAAAAAAACATTTGTTTCACTCTCAAACTTTATTTAAGTGACTTTTTAATTTCCCACCCAAACTTAAAGTTCAATCTCAAGACTGGTCAACTCAGAAGGATTCCCTAAGATAGAGGCTCTTAATATAATAATAATAAGTACTTTCCCAAGACCTTCCTTTCCATTACTATTTTAGGCATGATATTTGGGGCTTTAAACAAATAATTTTTAGAAGGCATACATGCTAAAAGAAATGACAGAAATCTTCGAGCAACACAAAGGACATGGAAGTACCTTTGGTAATGATTTTGGAGACCAAATTATCCCCTGAGTTCTGCAGTTTGTAGATAAGAGCATTTTCAGAAGTTTTATGCAAAGTTTAAGATGACCAAAAATGTGAATGCAATGCAGATGGGTACATTCTCAGAGAAGGCTGGAACAAGATTAGAAAGATCTTCCTAAATTAGCCTTCTCCCCTTTTAACAGGTTACAGGAAACGTGAAAGCACTACCTACAATGCATCCTGAGATAAAATTTAAGACCTGTAAGGTTACAGAAAATAGATTCCATAATGCTAAACTCAAAACGTGTATTATTTCTCCTAGGATACAATCGTAGCAAACCATACCTGATGGCAAAAATCCAATTATAGCAGTAAAGGTTGCTCTCAGTTATTCGTTTCTCCAAGTGAAAGCAAACTGCGGAATGAGGTGAGCAGGAAGCAGCTCCCTTCATAAATACTCGGACTTCCATTTGGTACCAACTTTTTGTTAGCGAAAGAATGAAAATGGACAAAGCCTTCCAACATATTGTAGGTAGCTTCAGGACAGACTTCTGCATTTTTTTTCCCAAGAAACAAGCAGAGAAAAAAAATAACCTTTTTAATAACATTAAGATATTCTCTAAGGAAGACCAGACAATTTTAACATTTAAGAGTCAAAGCCCTTGAGTCAGAGGCAGAGGTTGAAAGCTAAACTCTAGTGAGTTCTATGAATTTCAATAAATCACACACACACACACACACACACACACACACACACACACACACACACACACGAAAAAGAAAAACTACTTTCCCAGCCTCAGTTTCCTTTTCGGTAACAATAGGAAATATGATAATGCCGCTCTCTTTAAGAAATGAATTGTGATGAAGGAGTAGATGTAAGCACCAGCCAGATAGTAGCTTTGGCTGTCGGCTCGGCCTTTGTTACATATAATCTTAGCAGGCTGAGTTTCAAGTTGCCTAAATCACTTTTATCTGCATTGCTTTGGAGCTTGCTCATTTAAATTTTTGGAAAAATTACAAGGACACCAGGAACACAATTACCTCAACACTTTCCTGGTTTAGAGCAGTGGGGGTGATGACAGAAAAAATGTTTTTGCTTTTTCTGGAATTCGCTGGTGGAGAAAAGGCACTGTGGTAAGCCTCGGAATCTAAACTACGCTGATAAATTCTGTTGTCTCTAACTCTTGTCAGCCTTATCTTTCTAATGAACGCACTTTGTCTAATCAGTAAAATATTTACAGTTCCAACACTCCTCTTTTGTGGCTAAAAGGAGGCCGAGACCAGAGGAGAGAACAAGGGAACGTTTGTCTAAATGGTCCCCATGAAGAAGGGACCATTTTGTTTGTGTGCCAAGCTTTTTTTTTTTTCTCTCATTCAAGGTTCATGATTTATTCTGCAGTGAATGCCTGTCAGTGCTGAGGCCCCGATACCAAGCTGCCAGGCCCCTGTCTCGGCTCATTGATGTAGCAAATGGCCACCTGATAGAGAATAGAGGCCCTAGCTGACTGCTTGCCTGTCACCCTCCCAGCCCTATGATATTCTTGATCTGGCTGCCACGTTGAGAAAGAGCATCAACCAAGCTGAACAAAGCTGGTTTTTAAGGTCCTCTCTGCCTCTGAGCAGCTGTGTGGTCTCCACAAAGCCTCTTCACCTTGGTGGTCTCAATTTTTCATCTGCAGCATGAAGATAATTATGACACTTGCTGATATTTGGTGAAAGTTAAAGGAGACAATTATCTGAACGCCTGTGGCACAAACAGGGCACTTCATATTTGTTCCCCCAGAAAGCTATGATTTCAAAAACCTCATCACTGAAGCTAGGACAAATGTGCTTTAGTCAAACCTCTCTTGTTCATTGTCATACACCCTGGGGCTCAGATGATTCCTCCTAGTAGTCCAAAACTCTCCCAGGGTGAGGAAGGACAAGAGTTCTGAGATCACCTTAGGCTTCCTAAAAATCAGTTCTGGGTAAATTTCCACAATGCTACCATAATGTTTCAAATGAGGCTTCTGGATGAACACAGGAGAACCAGAAACTCTGAGGAAAGGCAAAATTACCAACTTGGATCATAAAACAAAAGGGTAGTGTAGATGTAATTCTGAACAGTGTTATTAAATAAGAAACACAGAGTCAAATGCAGAGTTAAAAACCCAGAGATCGAGCAGCATCCAAGAGCTAAGACCAAGACCTCCTTCTTACCCCTCGCTGTTGCTGTCATCTTTCCCCTCAGAAAGAGACCTACTTCCTGTGTGTCTGTCTTTTTATTGACTTTCTGTTCTGCCTTCTCATTGGTTATAAACCCAACCACATGACCTCTTCCTCACTGCCTGTCTATACAGACCTCCAGGTCACTAAGGTTGGTATTGAGATTAAAGGCATGTATCTCCATGCTGGCTGTGCCCTTGAACACACAGAGATCTGCTTGTCAAGTGATCTGGATTAAGGGCATGTGCTACCACTGCCAGACTTCTGCTAAATGTCTTGCTATTAGCTCTGACCTCCAGGCAACTTTATTTATTAACATCCAAATAAAGTCACATTTCAGCACAAATAAAATATCACCATAGGGTAGGATAGAGAAATGTTTTCTGAGGAAAAGAATAATTTTTGAAGCATACAGATCAGTAGAAATAAAATGCAAGCCATACCAGCGATTAAAAAGTTTGTAATGGTCACATTTAAAAAGTTAAAACAACTACACCTCATTTAATATTTTTAGTACTACATAATGAAATTATAATTACAAGTTAAAATTACTGAGACATTTCCTAATTACGTTTTAGGTCTATAGTCTTTAAAATTAAGTGTGCAAAGTGTGAATGTGCCTCTTAAGAGGTGGAGGCAGGAGGATTAGAAATTCAAGGTCATTTATCCTCAGCTACACAAAACATTTGAGGCCAGCCTAGGCTACATAAGACCTAGCTCAGCAAAAACAAACAACAGAATCCTGTGTGTAGTTTTTACCCTTAGCAAGGCATTTCATTCATTGTGAAAAAGCCATGTTTTCCATGCAGAACAGCCACTTGTCGCAAAGTGCTACTCTATAGATAAAAGGAACATATACAGAATTCATTTTACAGAAGTCTTGAAAAATTATTTTAAACCCTATGCACCATTTATTGGGGCCAATGTATATATCACTCTCCGTTATCTGTTTCTGGTTAAAAAAAATGGCTTGAAGAGACAAAAGTAACCTTAACTACTGCAGAAAGCAAAGCCTCTGAATGTACCACTGCGTTTGATGGGCTCCCTCTGCTGCTCAAGCGTAGGATTAAACAGAGAGGAAGTAAATTCAGTTAACATTAGCCTAGACTCAAGCACCAAATCATACTTACCTTAATTTCAAGAAAAGAGCAACTTAGATGCATGCCGCAAATTAACAGGTATCTGACATGATGCATTTTGGGTGAGTCTCAAATCCACATTGTCTGGATGAAACATCCTGTTACTTTAAGCGAAGGCCAAAACATAAACCTGGAGGGAAACAAATGGATTCACAATTCACTCAACAAATACAGACAAACATTGCCAAGCTCTGTTTGAAAGCAGGAAACAAACAAAGGGAGGAACTTTCAGAACAAAATGTGTTGCTGGAAGATGGCCCAGGGGTGAAGATGTTTGGGCCGCAAGCTTGGCAACCAGTCTAACCAGTGGGATGAACATAAAGGTGGCTGGGCAGAACTGACCACACAACCCTGTCCTCTGACCTCCACATACACACTACACATATCATACACACACATACAAGCACATACAGTTTTTAAAAATAGAACTGAAGTATTTTATGCGTTGATTTTTTTCTGAAGTAGTCATGACAGCCGGCTACTATTGATTTAATTTGAAATCTCAAAAGCCACATTTCAAATGATGGCTGAAAATCAAAAGCTTCCCAGGGGCAATTCCCTGCTGCTGTTTCTGGTGATGGAGAGCAATGTGTCTTGATACCATTCTCCACGTCTGTGGCTGTGATAAGAATGTCTACATGTGGTTTCTGTCAAATTTGAAGAGGTTAGTCATGTTTTCCCAGGGAAATTGATATTCTTGGGGTATGTGGCTTCAGAAGACAAGTGTAATGATCAGTAAAGTTAGCATATAACTATTTTTGTCATCTTGAAGGAGAAAATTCAATCAAGTAATATAGTTTAAGTAGAAGTTTATTAGGAAAGCAAACACTTCAAAGATATTGGGGTGGTCTGTCCCAAGGCAGGTAAGGGCCCAGGAGGTTCTGTGTGAAGGATTTTAAGAAGTTTAATGAATATTCATGAGGTAGGAGACATACTCATGGAATAAGGTTGCTCCTTTTCCAAACCACAGCAGATGGTATGTACTTTTTAGGATGTTTTTCCACACAAAAATGGTGGGGCATACCACACCACAATGCAGATGATAATAAAAAACAGCGACATTAGAATTTAAAGGATGCAGATGACCCTTCCTTGGTGTTCATATAGGGAGAATGCCCTGGTCCCTTCAACTAATATGTAGTGCAAACAACTTCAAGCAACTTCAAAGATATCTTATCACAAAGGGCCATTCTGACCACCAGAAGGAACCAAAACCAAGATGTACCTGTAGTTCCCTTGGTTACTGCATAACTCTTTGCCTTCCTGGCATTAGAACCACCAAAGAAATTTATAATTTTGATGAATCTTAAGACCACAAACAAAATTGCTTTATTTGATGCCTACATCCTACTTTCTCTTCTGTTCTATGCCTGTCTCCAGCAGAAGCACACCTGTGGCTGAAGCTCATTCAGCTGTCTCTCTTCTAAATCCCAACTCTGCATCACAAAGAACTCTGAACCCGATTCTGAAGTCTCGTCCCTTAAATTCTGAGTGTGGGGAATTGAGTCAAGGATTTGGTCTGCCACTAACACATAATCCTTGCTAGCAGTGTCTAAAGAGGCAGCAGTGTCTGCCCATCCATATCTATCCTGTGTCTTACATCACTTTTAAATGAAGGGGACCAAGAAGTGGATCCTGCAGCATTTTGAAAGAAAAATACCCCATGTAACATCGAAATAACATCACAGGAAATGATTTATTAATTGAGAAGAACGAGAATGCTATAGCTTTGCTCTATGAACACAGAAATCAAATACTGAGGCTGATCCTAAATCATATGTATTTTTTGAAGATTTTAGAAAAGTACTTAAGAAAACAATGTGACAGAAGACCAGGCTCAGTCCAAATCTGATTTCTGCCACATGCTATCGGCATGATAATGCTATGGACCTAATTGATGAGGCCTGGTTCTCTCACATGTAACATGGGATGATAGCATGCTCCACTCACATCATTGGTATGAAGCCCAAATCTCTTGATGGTTACAGAGAGTCTCATGAAATGTCCAACACTTAAGATAAGAATTTCCATGATGCAGAAGGGTTCCCAAATTTGTTACCCAGATGTTCAATCATAAATCACTAATTATTGATAAATAGGAATTCTCAGTGGTCCTGAGCAACAAGTACATAAGACTGCATTCTTCCTCCATCATGACTGCCCAGGTATAGATTATCAGTTCTTTTCACTGGGCTGTTAAAATGACCTCCACTTTCTATCCTGTCCCATGATAGGTATATTACAAACTTGAAGCTAAAAGAATTGGTGTGTCATCCCTGTGGATTAGCAGAGACATTCAACTGCTGATTTCTTGTAGGTATGTGTAGGGTTCCACTGAAATGTTCAAGAGATCTAGGCTTCTTTATTGTAGCCTGGTTTCTCTTTTTCCCATGTGGTCACAGTATTCTCAAGAAAACTTACCTGGGTTTTATAAATGGCAAATGTGGTCACAAAAAGCAGGTCCCAATGCAACAAGCCCTTTATCAGCAGCTCTCCACATTAGGCTTATTAAAAACCTGTCCGACTAACCAAGTCCCGTGATTGTCCTAAGACTGAAGAAGTGGAGACAGCACAAGGTGTGAAAATGAGGAGTCTTGATTCACAGAGACCATCAGCATAGTAGTCTGCCATCCTTTCCGTGTTGGTCTCCTACCTTGAGTCAAGTTCTGTCTCTCAGTTGACATCAATCGAAGCAGATTTTTCTCCTACCCCAATGGCAGAAATGTCTATAATAACTTTTGATTGTCACAAGTGGGTGGGACTGCTACTTGAGTTTAGAATGCCATTAAGCTTCCTGCAGTACATAAAAGAGTCATCCACAGCACAGGAATATCTAGCCCCAAACAGCACTGGCGCAAAGGTGGGAGACTGTTCCAGATGTCAGGTTTCGCAGACAGCCAAGAAGGAAATCAGACCTGATGCCTAAGTCTGGCAAATTGGTTCTGGTGGGGGAAGACAAACAAGGTTAAATGAGTGGCAAGTGTTCTAAAATATGGGGAGAAACCTGACAGGCTGCAGCCCAAAGCAGGCCATAGTCAGTCAGTTGTGTATGAGGTGGGAAAGGCCAGATAGAGAGTGTAGGAGAGTGGCCAAGCCAGACCCTTAGAAAAATGTAAGGGAAAGCGGGCTGTGTGAAACAAACCAGCCTTTTAAGAGCTCCCTGTTAAACATGTCTGAATACCATAGTGTAGACAGAGGGAGCAGGAAAGAGAGTCATCAACAAATCACCAAGAGTCAGTGACTTGGCTCCCCAAGTGTAGATGTAACCAATCGTCTTATTAAAATAAGAAACACAGAGCCAATGTAAAAGAGAAAGCCGAGAGGTCAGAGCTCAGAGATAAAATCTTACCTCCTGCAGTGCTCCTAACTTCCCCGCGAGAGAGAGCTACTTCCTGTTTGTCTGTGTTTAAATAGTCTTTCTGTTCTGCCTTCTCATTGGTTCTAAACCCAACCACATGACTGCCTCATCACTGCCTGTAAGTACCGCCCTCCAGGTCTTAAAGGCATATGTCTCCAATACTGGCTGTATCCCTGAACACACAGAAATCTACCTAGCTCTTCTAACCATCACGCTCTTGCTATGGCTCTAATAGCTCTGACCCCATGGCAACTTTATTTATTAACATAAAATTAAAATCACATTTCAGTACAAATAAAATATCACCATACCCAAGTCTCTTTCAGCTGCACAATCAGAAACACTGGGGAACTTTGAAAAGCCCCTCTCAGACTCCCGTCTCACCACTTAACTGCAATCCCCTGATCCTAACATCTAGATGTTTCTAAAACTTGTCAAGTGACTTAATGTAGTGTCATAATTGAAATCCAGGGTGACTTGATCACATAGGCTGTAGAAAAGCATAGAAGAGCTGTGAGCAAGGGACAACATGAATCTTTAGAAAGCCATTTATCAGAGTGAAGGAGATGGATGGGAGAACGAGAGAGACAAGAAAAGACAAACCAAAATAAAGGGATAGAATTCTACTCACAGGCTGCATAAGAATATTTTGATCAATGACAGACCTCATGTTTGTCAGTGGTCCTGTAACAGATACAGAGACTAAATATCACCTGCCATTTTTATTGTATTTTTCTTTGTGCACAAAAATAAACATATCATCCTGTCATGTTGACTGCAGTATTTGAAGTAATAACATACTGTACAAGTTTGTAGCCCAATAATAGCCAAGGGTTGTAGGATGCATTACCTAGGTTAGTGCTACTATACTCTAGTTTCCACAATGATGCAAATGCCTAGTAGCACATTCATCAGAACATCCCATTAAAGGACCCACAACTGTATAGCATGTTAACAGGATATATATCCATAAATCCAAGTACAATATGGAAGGGATCAAAAAAAAAAAGGGGGGGGGCTGGAGAGATGGCTCAGTGGTTAAGAGCACTGGCTGCTTGTTCAAAGGTCCTGAGTTCAATTCCCAGCACCCATGTGGCAGTTCACAACTGTCTGTAACTCCAGTTCCAAGAGATCCATCACCCTCACACAGATATACATGCAGGCAAAACACCAATGCACATTAGATAAATAAATAAACAAATTTTAAAAAGCCGGGCGGTGGTGGCTCACGCCTTTAATTCCAGCACTCGGGAGGCAGAGCCAGGCAGATCTCTTGAGTTCAAGGCCGACCTGGGCTACCAAGTGAGTTCCAGGAAAGGCACAAAGCTTCACAGAGAAACCCTGTCTCAAAAAACCAAAAAAAAAAAAAAAAAAGAAAAAAGAAAAAAAGAAAAAGAAAGAAAGAAAGAAAGAGAGAGAGAGACAGTAAGAAAGAAAGAGAGCAAGAACAAAGAAAAAAGAAAAAGAACAAGGATTTAGGAATCCTTTAGCTTGCTAGATGGTAAAACTCAATTTCTAATGTGAGACCTGTGATTGGGATCCATCTATTCCTTTGAGTAAACTGAACTTCAGAGTCCTGTGTCCCACCATGTTACTAATGCCCCTCATTGCACTGCTTCTTGGGAGAGAGATCCAGCTTTTTAGGGGCCGTGTGTTTGCAAGTCACAGGAATTGACAGGATGGATGAAGGGGATATGAAGAATGGGAAGGGTGTGCCAAGGCTGTCCTTCTGTCATGGCAATAGCACAGCATAGGCAGGAGAGAAGAGCTTCGTACAAACCCTGACCAGGGAGACACAGGAATTCCCATACTTCCCCATGCCAAGTCTCTCAGTACACCACTATTCGAAGGATAATGTTCTGTGATGGCCACGAACTCTTCACACTTTTCATTATCCAATGGCTTTCCATTTTTCTTTTGACGAAAACCAACCTAGTCATGTTTTAGCTTTCCCTACTCTGGGGCTTATACATGTTTCTTTCAGCATTTCCCCTTCATGTCTCAGTATTCACTCAACCTCCTAATAATCTATGACGTGTTTAAAAATTTCTGTCCTTGCTGTGGTGTTTCATACTTATTATTTCTCACATGCTTTCTCTTGCCATGGCTTTCGCTCCCTTTTCATCCCTGCCTTTACTTAGCTACCTAGCCACTGAAGTTCAATTCCGAAGTTTCCTAACATAGGATCGATCCACTTAGAACTTAGTTCTTTATTTACATTGCATACTTCTGAAGGGATTCTAAATACATGTGCCTAAAAACTGTAGTGTTGGATCAGAATAATAGTCACCTAGTTGAGATCAGAAGCTCTGAGGTCAGGCTCACCTATGTTCCTGTAGGCTCTCCCAGTGAGCAGATGGCTTTTGAGAAATGCACTTGCTGTCTTCTTGCTAATATCAGCAGCAGATTGCGACACTTCTGTTTATACATCTTAATCAAAATAATTCAAAATTGTGGTCAGAATATATTATATGTGAGAGAATAAATTAAGAAATAAGAATTTCCTTTCCTATTATTTCCTTAATATTTTCTAACTCATTCCTATTATTTTCCTTCTTTCCTTGAAAATAATTTTAATTGGAATATTCATGGATGTGCTTATAAGTTACACATAACTCATCTTAATGATTTTTTAAAATTACACTGAGTATTAAATTCAAATACCTAGGAGTTTTAATTAATTTAATTTTTTAAGCAAAATCAACGGCCTTTCTTACAGATACTAGAATATATGCATATTTTTTTCAATTAGAAATATTTCTTACCTTTGGGTCACATTAATTCTCAGACAGTTCATGTGCAATCCAACAAATGACCTTTACTGCAATGTAATCAGGACCATAACAGTTAGCTAATTAAAATACTATTAAAGTGGAATTCAAACAGCTCAACTCTGGGGAAAATGGGTCTTGTGTGTGGCCTGCTCACTGTGTGATTCAGCAGGTTTTGTCATAGAAAAATTATGAGGATTTTCTGATGCTGTGGATATCACTCTGTATAAATAAACACTGATTGACCAGTGGCCAGGTAGGAAGTATAGGCTAGACTAACAAAGAGGAAAAAAGAGGAAACAGGAAGGCAGAGGGGAGACTGCCTGGAGCCACCACCAGGACAAGGAAGATGTAAGGTACCGGTAAGCCACGAGCCACGTGGCAAAGTAAAGATTAATAGAAATGGGCTAAATATAAGAGTAAGAGCTAGACAATGATAGGCCTGAACTAATGGCCAAGCAGTTTAAATAATGTAAGAGTCTGTGTGTTTATTTTATAAGTGGCCTCTGGGACTGGTGAGACTTGGCAGTGGGAGCTGGAAAGAAATTCTTCAGCAACACTCTGACAAGTTGAATGTTGCACATGACCAACAGACGACAGTTATGTTTCCATAAAATGTTACTTATAGCAAGAAATGACATCCAGATTTGGGTCAAAGACTGCAGTTATCAAACCCCAAAGACAAAGGACAAGGACGTACAGGCATCATCTACCCTACCATGGTCATCACTCTGCTCAGAGAGGAAGTCTTTCATAACCATGGGCACCTGCACTGCAATATTTATTTCCATCAGTTGTGTGGGATGCCACATAGCTGAGAACACCTAACACTGAATTAGCCACTTAAAGTTAGTAAGGGCTCATGATCCACATTCTGAAGGGGACTCCTTTCTGCTTCATTCTATCCCAGACCAAGGGCAAACAGGAGTTTCTTGGTGCCTTTTCTGTGTGACAGCTTTGTTGCTCATTTGCCCCAATGTGGAAGATGTCACTTTGTCTTATCCTGCTTTCTGTAGTTGTTTTATACACTGTACACTGTGTGTTCCCTTCTACCTTTATTTTGCTTAAGATCACCGTGCCTTCTATAAGTGATGGATTCCCAAATTTGATAAAGTATATTATTAAGGGTTCAAGAAGTCTGTGGGAATTTGTACAGTGGACCTTAGGGAGCATTCTTCTCAATTGCTTTCTCCTGCATTCCTGGGACTCCAAAGTCCTTTCTCAGAGACTCCCTTCACCTCTTCCAACAGCCAGCAAAGTAAGGAAATTTATGTCTACTGTAAATTCCTGGGTTAAAGTCCAGGGACCTTAAAGGATCACAGTTGCTGAAGCAAGGGCCTTGAACAGGTGACTGAGTTCTGAGTTTTACTAAAGATATTATGGTGCCCTCAAACTAAAGAAGCCAGTGTTTCTGTGAAAAGACAGGAGCTTGCAAAAGGGAGACATCAGGACTACAGAGCAAGAGAGAAATCCCACATGAGGAAGCAGGATGGGAATGGAGACCTGCAAAATAAGGCATGAAGACTTCCATACTAGTCCTTAGAATAAACAGACCTGCCAGTGAAGGAGGGCCAGGAGAACATGGGATGATCTGGAAAACAGGGGAAAAAACCCTTAAGAAAGGTTGCTCCTAGCTCCTAGTATTGTGCCTTCTCCCGGGAGATTGTAATTACCACAAATTTGCAAAGCAGGGGGCAAAGAGCTTGTCCCGCTGAGGATTTCTAGGCAGGACTATCCCGGAGGAGAAGGAATCTGCTCTCTCAGGGGTGTCAGGTTGACCAGCTCTGGAACCTTTTCCATCCCTCTGACAGGTGCTGTTTTTTCTGTTCTGATACTTTCTCATTTTTGTTCTTTTTCTCTCTGTGGATGGTATTTGTCTGTCTTATTCAATTTGTAACTTTTTAACTGGGACCCACAGGATCTCTGCTTTCACTCTGGAGCATTTTGGCTTCCCCAAATCAGACCTCTAGCTGCCAGTCTGTCACTAGACCCTTACTCTCCAAGATTCACTTCATTTCCTGGCTGAATGAGTCTTCTTCCCAGGATGTACAATTCTTTGTCCATCCCACGGAACAAACCTGGCAGTACCCTTGATGACCAGCATTCACCACTAACACCAGCACTTGATCTTTAGACTTCAACCTCTAGAATTGTGGCCCAATAAGAAGGATCTGTTGTTTAATTCACCCTGTCTGCGGGATGTGACTGTGGCCACCAGGGCAAGTTCTTACATTGAGCTAGTAAAATGTGGACTTTTTTTCCTTACCATGGACCAGCTTGCTGGGTTCCCTTTCCTCTCTAGTTTCCTCACTTCATGAGCACAGTCCTTCAATACACCCAGTGCATTAAAATCTCTGTCTTGGTTTCTGTGTCTAGAGAACCAGATGTAACTAACATCTGAACTTCAAAATACTTCCTTGCCCCAGAAGCCCATCACATCTTGGAGGTCAAGACTGAGGATATAAATCACATATGATCACCCTGGCTATTGTCAATAGAAAGCTGCTCATACCCAGTTAATGACTTTCTCTGAATAATTGTGTGCATCTACATCTGTGCTGCTGTTTCCAGCACATCAGCCCATTCCAGCAAAAACTGAAGTAGCTCATGTGCATATCCCACTGGAATAGATGGCACGTTCAGACACAGTGTCTGGGTTGGCAATATGACTCAGGAAAAACCTGGCATTCTTAAGCACATGTGGGCAGCAGATTTTTAAATACCCACATCAATCTAATTACAAAAAAGCAGGGAAAATATTAATATCTTAGACATATGCAGGAATTTCAATTATCTTTGGCAATATGTTGTGATTTTTCATGTTACAAAACATTGTTATTTTTAATCATAAGATCGTGATGTATCTTGAGCAACTTTAGTTTGGGTGTACTTTTATAAAGTTTTCCTATTTTAGAGTCAGAGTCACTTTGTATCAACAGCTACATAGTGCCTAGCCCCTGTGTGTATGTGTGTGTATGTATGTGTGTGTGTGTGTGTGTGTGTGTGTGTGTGTGAGAGAGAGAGAGAGAGAGAGAGAGAGAGAGAGAGAGAGAGAAAAGCAGGGCAGATAATATTGAGAGTAACAGAAAGAGATGGAATCAGAAACAGGGACCGAGTCACACAGAGAGACTGAGAAAGAATAAAGGAAGGAAAAGGAGAGGGAAAGAGGAGAGAATTCTTGATGAGGCCATGTTTGTACACATTTTAGGTACTGTTTTATATATTTCCTTATTTTTCAGACATCATAATCTATGATAAAAATTATATTGGATTTGGAGAGAGCCATGCACAAACTGATATGCTCAATCAACTAATGAATAAATTCTGATTATGTCTCCATAGTATGAATAAAATGAAAATATAAAAAATTATCGTGTAACTCTGTGAATTTGAAAATAATCCCTATGAACCTTTCTGTCCCTTGGGAGTTCTCTGACATGTGTCTAAGACCAGAGAACTCTCCTAACTCTCACAGGAAGATTAAGGGCAAATAAGAACATGTTACACCCTTACATGTAGATTATACTCTGCTCTCTTTCCCCTTTTATAATGAGCAAGTCTGTATCTTTTATTTTCCCTATAATTAATCTCCAAATAAATTGAAATAAGCTACAAAAAAAATAAAAATTTTAAACATAGTATGGTGGCATGTGCTTTTAATGTTTGCACTCAGTAGGCAGAAGCAGTGGAAGGCCAGCCTGGTCTAGAGAGCTCCAGGCTAGCCAGGGCTACATAGTGAGACCCTGACTCAAAACTTTTTTTTTATTTTTATTTTTTTATTAAAAAGCTACTAAACATTTCTTTTTCCTCTGTCATGAAATAAGAATTTGATGCTGGTTGTGGTGGTGCTTGCTGGTAGGATTTGTTGAAGGAGGCAGAGGCAGGAGGATCACGAGTTGGAGGCCAGCCTGGGCTACACATTTTTAGCTGGGCGTGGTGGCCCACGCCTTTAATCCCAGCACTTAGGAGGCAGAGGCAGGAGGATCTCTGTGAGTTCGAGGCTAGTCTGGTCTCCAAAGCAAGTTCCAGGAAAGGCGCAAAGCTACACAGAGAAACCCTGTCTTGAAAAACCAAAAAAAAAAAAAAGAAGAAGAAGAAGAAGAAGAAGAAGAAGAAGAAGAAGAAGAAGAAGAAGAAGAAGAAGAAGAAGAAGAATTTGATTGTTTCTTTTCCTGCTTCCCACAGACACATGCTCACTGGATGCAGACTATTTACTCTAAGATAGAGTTGGTTCCAACCAACTGTCCTGTCTAGTTACAGATGTCAGAGAGACATTTATTGGCAAGCATATTTCAAGTAGGGTTTAGTCAGCCTTATTCTTTGGCCTCATACATACCAGGGGTTCAAACTATGTTAGATAAATCTTCTACCTTCTCCCCTTTCCAATTCATGGAAGATATTATTAATCAGCCGTTATAATATATCCCAATGACTTAATGGAGTTTCATAATCTTCATCACAGTATTGGTTGATGCTAGCATCTGAGAACTGGATGGCAAACAAACAAATTACATTCATTACATTCGCTTTAAAGGCAAAAGACCAAATTTGCTTAATTATTGTAAAGATAACCAAGTCCTTTGGAGCAGCAACATTCCACAGCAAGGTTATTCAACCTGTGGTTTGTAATTTTACTTATATTATTTCAATACAGGCTTACCTTCACTCCTCTTAAAGAGGAGTATTTTGTATACTATCTAAAACACACTGAATAGAAGTCACTTTGAGAAGTTACAAACTGTCTTAATAAACATGTAATTTTACATCATCCTTAGAACCAGCAAATGGCAACTCATTCAAGTGTACAAGCTTCCCATGTTTTCTTTATTTTGATAAAATATTAACCCAAACCATTGGTGTTATGAAGATTCTAACTTACAATGCTAAAGTGAAGAAAATTCCCCACTTAGAAACTTAGCTTGAAAATGTTACACTTTCAGAGTGGATTAAGTATTTGATTGCCAGCTGTTTCTCTCAGACAACGTGTTATAAGAGCAAGGGATGAAGGCAAATGTAACGATGGAAATACGGCCAGCAAGGGTCCTGGCAGGCAAATTAAACTGTTTGAAATTTGTGCGGTGTAATATTAATAATCAGAGGGAGGACTGATATTGAAATCTAATTGAAATTGGATTCAGACAGAAAACTTCAGCTCTGACACTTCTGACATGAACTCCGGAAGGCAGCACGATTTCAAGAGGCCAGACTTCATGGATGCCTTCCCTTTGATATTTGCCTTCGCAGATAATTGAATCAGCGTACTTTTGTCACATAGTCAGCCTCTGGAAGAAAGTTCCAAGATAGGACGCCTTGAGAAAGGCACAGGTGGGTACTGGAAGAATGCATTGGGTATTTGATTGGGATTTTGAGGTACAGTAGGCATTTTGGTGGGCTACTTGTGCCCTGATTGTGTAAGGTCACAATTGCTGCTGAAAACCAAAAACTTGTGTTTCAGTTCCTAGTTTTCCATGAGAGTAGTAAGAGTAGTAACTTGGCTGAAAATGGTGGGGAAGGTAGATTCCTATTCATATTGCAATGTGTGGGCTTTTTAGAATTAATTGTGTGCTGCCCTGTTTTTCTTCGTTGAGTTCACAGATGTACCTTGATTTCCATAGCTTCAGGGCAGCTGTCTGGATAACACATTATCTGAATCTTACACAAACCAAGTGGGGTTTGTTTCAGTTTACATCATGCAGAGCCAAGAAACCACTGATGTTGGGGAGTTATGCCTGGTCAGCAAGAACGCAAATAACACAAGACTGAGATTTGAGTCTGAAATTGCAACCAGGTGATTGCATTAACTTCATTTTCCTTTGGGTGTTATAAATGTTACCAAAAATAGAGACCAGATAGGAGCTAAATTTGTTGCTATTAATTAATTTCATGTTTTGTCCACATAAATTCATTGCTTCCCTGAAACATATGTCTATTAGTTTGCACTTTTTGATAACAGACCCAAACCAAGGTTTCAGACACTTACATAACAAGCTCAGCATCTGTTCAAAAGTAGAAAAGTCTGCCCAAACCACCATTATTTTTATATTAGTTTTCACTGACAATCTTTGCCAAACAGAACTGTGCGTTTTTAAAAAGTGTGTTTTAAGTGACTTTGATTGCTGTTGCTATAACAAAATTCCAGTGACGAGGTCATCCATAGAGAAAAGAGGTTTAGCTCAAAGTTTTGGAGGCTGGAAGTACAAGATCTGAAGGTCACATCTAATGGATTTCTTATGAGGCCATTGGGTTCCTCTGTGCATGACAGAAACTTGGAAAGACAAACAACAAATGCAGATAAAGATGTGGAAGGAGAGAAATAAAGAGAAGCCAGAGAAACAAATCTCACTTCCTAGTAACCTGTTCTTGAGATTAACAAGGTCTTGTTCATGAGAGGTCATTTCCCATGATCCAGTTGCCTTCTGTTAGACCACACATCCCAATACTGCTTTACTTTGTAACTAACCTTCAAAGTCAGCTTAGAGGGGTATAAACTATGTTTGAACCTTGTGATAGCATGATTTGTAAAAAGTGGAACTATATGCCCCATGTCTCTGAATAAGCGTTTGGAAATAGATTTGGGATGCATGCTATTCCATGGTAACATAAATCCAAATACTAGAAGGGACAAAAAGAACCTCATAGCATGGGATGCTCTCTTCAAGGAAAGGTCCATTCAATGAATAAGAGTGTGGGTTCCTTCTTGGATTCTTGGATTTTCACAACAAGCTACTGTTGTGCCCAGATCATGACCCCCAGAGAGACCACCAATGACGAGCATGCCAGAATGCAAAAGTAAGGTTTAATTCTGGATATCCAAAAGCAATACAAGCCTAGGCAGGGACTTCGTCCAATACATCAAATGCAGTGGAGGCTGGAAGAAGTGCCCACCTATCTCAGCTTTTAAAGGGAAAAATCACAAGGTTACATCATTTAGGGGTGCTAGTATGGGTACAATTCTAATTGGCTCGCTTCTAGGGGCTTTCTAGAAATCATGGCTTAATCTTACTTCTAAGGGGGTGGTTGCCTGCCACCATTGCTCATTGGCTGCCCTCAGGTGGGGGCATTTTTATGGTCAGTTACCCTGGAAACCAGGGTTGGAACATTCTATAGTCCAGCAGTCATTACCTCATGACTACCTTGTGATTCTGTACTTTTAAACTTCCTGGTTTCTGGAATCTGGACTGACTTGTTTCAGTAACTATTGGCCTATTCCTAGAAGGAGAAATCTTAGGCCTTAGTTTTGGGGTGAAAGCATTTTGGTCTTATTTCTAAGATGGCTCATTTTGGTCTCACACTACCTTTAACTGAAACTTTTATATTTAAAATATTTCTGACACTTATCAATGTAGAAACCTGGTCAACTCATGTGCCATCAACAATCAACTGAATATGAGAGTAAGGCTGGGTGATGGAAGAAATACAGGAACTGGTGGAATGTCATTTCAGAGGTTATGCACAAAGAGTCACCATAGCTTATATCACTGTTGCTATCTCACCTGTCTTTGGCTGCAGAGTTGGGGGGTGGGGTTGGAGAGGGAGTTCCCTATAAGTGTCAGGCCAGCAGAGAAATTAACCCTGAAGAGGAGAGAATGAAAACTCAGCTCAATTTGACTTAATCAGAGGGCATCAAAGTTCTAGTCTAATGCTAGATGACTTTTTGTAAGCATATGCATATGTAAATATAGTAGAATTTGTGTGTGTGTGTGGGGGGGGGATTTCCAGGTAACAATCACTCCAATTCCAGGCACACACACACACACACACACACACAAAAAAAAAAAAAAAAAAAAAAATCTTGATGATGAAGATGGAATCTATAGCTTAAGGGCCTAGGATCTGGTGTGGTTTCTAAGATAGCATAGAGGTCAGCAGACTATAGAGTGTTATTTATCAGGTACAAGAGTGGACCACAAGATACAACAAAACCTACTTTGAGAGTTTTATTAAGGAGAGGGGAGGGGTATAGAAAAGACTGGCAAGTGAGCAGGCCTGCCAGAGAGGAAATGTGCGGAACTGGGTGGGGGAACAGGTGGAGTCTGCTTTTAAGGATCACCTCTGGAATGCCTATATGTGCTTACATAGCTGCTCATGGATTATTAGGATGTAAGGCACTGGAGTGACTAAGCATTTTGCCTGAATGCTGACAGCGCATGGGCGGTGATGGGACTCCGGAAGCGGCTAGGATGGTGTTGGGAATGATAACATAAAGTACATGTGGCATCTTCCCTAAGGATGGTTTATACTAACTAGGATCTAATGATAAAGGTCTAGGGAGGGAGAGTTGGGAATAATCGTTTTGGGGGAATTGGGTGAGGTATGGCCCTACAGATAGCAAAAAGTCACCAGTTCATTAACAGCACTCACCCAGCCATTTGAATGGAATGCAGGTATTCTATTTCCTCCAGTGAGGAGTCACCACTGCCTCTGAATGTTTATCATTCCTGGTTTCCCTAGTGCTCTGTGAATGCAGGACCTTTGTGCCCCCAGCATTTGCCCAGTGACTCTGGACAAAGCTCTGTAATAGAAACCCCATGAAGAAGCTGTTATATATGGGATTTGAAACTCCTGCCAATACCAGTGACAATGAGTTCAGAGGCGCAGCAGCAAGACCAAGTGGAGCTTCAGGTAACTGTTGCTGGGCAGGCAGCATGAACATAGTCTTTTGAGGAACTCTAAGCTTGATCACTCACTAGTCAGCCAATGCATTCCTGTGAGATAATAAATATTTTTAATTTTCTTCGACCTTTCTTTGCCTTGCCTTGCTTTGCCCTGCCCTGCCCTTCCCTGCCCTGCCCTGCCCTGCCCTGCCCTGCCTATTAGACTCATTCCATGCAGCTCAGATTAACCATTAATTAGCATTGTATTCCTGCCAGGCTTCAGACTCACAATATTCCCACCCAGTCTTCGGAGAGCTAGATTACGAACATGCGCCACCAAATATTTCTTAAATAATTATTATTCCAGGCTACCATGCTTTTGTATAATTTGGTATTCTGTAATATATTACTAATTCACTAAATGATTTGAATTATTACATTAAAAAGAAAGAGGTAAATATTTTAGGGCGAAACAGTATATACTACTTTTTAGTGCTGAAATCTGAATAAAGGAGAAGTTTTTGAGAGGGCTCTTTTGCTTTCCTTTTGCAGATGTGGTGTTCAAAAGGGAGCATCACATTCAGCTGCCAGATGATAGTACACAGTAGGGTACCAACCATGGAGAGGAAGCAGTGGGTGAACCCAAGTCTATGATCTGCTAAGGAGATAGCCAGCCTTGTCCAACTCATTCAAAGGTTGACCCTTCATCCCAAGGTACTTACTGAAGGAGGTCTGTGTCTTGAGACATTTTCTTCCTAATGAGAACAAAGAAACCATCTAGGCTAGAAGTGGTTCCAAAGCAGGTAGAAGTCAGAGGAGTAAATGCTTTTTGAAGGAGGTTATTCTACTTTCGCATCCTGCTAATTCTGTTTATGTGCGCATCTTTGAAATTCCAACCTTCTTCCTAGTAAAATGAGAACAGTAATATATTTGCAAATGTATTGTGTGGGAATTGTCCCAGGGAGTTTTTGAAAAATTGCCAAGCTCAGCGGGTCCGTAAAGCATAGATGCTCTGAAAGAAACGACAAGCCTGCCAGTGAGTGAAAGCTCATGATGGTTCCTATGATGGCAATCATTAGAATCGACTCATGGGAAAGCTTAGCTGAAGTCTACCTGTAAGCAGTACAGCAACGAGGAAGCTGATAGGAAGCTGACGGCAGAGGGGACACTCGCGCACAATATACGGAGAGAATACATGTGTGAAGAGATGAGATGGAGCTTGTGGCATATCAGGTAATAACTGCAGTGTTTCCAGTAAATAAGAAAGAAGGCACCCCTGCACAATGATATCAGTACTGGATTTCCTCTTCTAAAATGAAGTCGCAAGAAAACGTGTATGGTTTGCCGGTAATTGAATAGTCTTAATTAAAAATTCCGGTACTAATATTGAATGTATTCTGAGAGACTCAAAACATCCTGTAGTAAATTACAACATTCTCCAAGACAAATAAAATAATAAATGACAACATTCTCCAAGATAAATAAATAATCTCATGGTTATTAAATTGCAATACTGGGAGAAATTAAATCTCATATTTAGAATAAGGTGGCCAAGAAATAATACAATTATGATAAAGGATCTTAATGAGCACAAGTTGAGATAATTACTAGAATTAGCAAAGTGACTCTCCTAGAAAGGCTTGTCTGGGAGTGAGTCGGGTGGGGGATGCTGTGCGGGTAGGGCAGGGGGGCAGTAGCTTCTTACATTTGCTGTCTCTATTGTAGCTTTAGTTCCACTTTTGCATTGTCACTTGCCAAGGTAACAACTTTATCCACATCTAACAGTTCTCTTTATCATAGTCTCTATATTAAAACACTGTGTACAATTCCAGTTACATGCTTGGATCCTAAATGATAAACACAAACCTAACATCATGAGAGATAACAGAGACTCATCAAAACCTGAATACTTTAAGTTGACTTAAAGTATTTATTTATTTTAGCTGAAAGGGTTATGCAGAGTGCATTGTATCATAATTTGCTGTAATTCTTACTCAACTCTAGAATTTAAAGTGGTAGAATTTAAATTGCTTGTTAATTATTGGAGATGTGAATTTTTCATTGATGTATTCATTCATCTCATCCTTTATTTTTCCATTGTTACTTTTACAGCTTCTAAAACCTCCTATTTTATATAGTAAAGAAATCACCCATAGGCCAGAGGGGAATTTTTAAAAAAAAAACACTCTTCAACTTACATACTTCATGTTAACAAATTAATGAATTGTTCTATTTTCATTTTCCCAGAGAATTCAGTCCCTCCTGCTGAGCAGTGTCAGCCTCATTCTGTCTCATTTGTTCTGACTAGGAAATGTTTTCCTAACTCTGCATGTGTGGTTTCCTTATGGGACATCAACATGCAGAAAGGCTTCATGTGAGAGAAGAGATGCTGTAGAAAGAAAAAGTTAGAAGCCTTTTAAAATATTTAAAACAAAGTACTTGATGCGATGCTATCCTCTGAAGAAGATGTTACATTTCGAGATAAAGGACACTGTAACTGGAGGAGTCCAATCCTAGTGATGATGTTTCCTTAAAGTTTTGGGGAATCCACTAAATACCATACACTTTATATCCATAGTACTTAACCCAGAAGAAAATGTGAATTTCCCTGAATAAAGCACAGACTGTAGGAGTTGTACTTAGAAGTCGTTAGAGTAGATGGAAAACAAACGTGCAATCACTAACTTGAGGCAGCAGAACCTAAGCGGTATTAGGAACATACAAGCCTTTAGCAGGACACCTGGTTCAAAGGAAGCTTGAAAGCTACCAAAATATGTATATTAAAATTATTGCAGGTAATGCAAAAGCCAAGGGTGATCCTGGCATTTACCTGGTTTCAAGCAATCTAGTCATCTCAATCCTATGGCATATAGCATCCCAGCAGGAACATGAGACACTCAAATTAAGTAATTTGAGCATGATTTAATGCATATCATATTTATAAAAATGCAGATAGATACATAGAACTTTTAATGATAGTATAGTACACTGATGTTACTATAAAGTCTGAGGCAAAAAAAAAAAAAGTCCTTTTTTTTTTAACTTTTTCATGCCCCTTATGTTTCTTGACACTGTCATTTGCTAGTCTTCTCATGGAAAGGCAGAATCTCTGCTCGCTTTCTTTGTATCTGGTGTCATTTTTGCTACGGTACCAAAGGATGCTATGTGAGTCCTCTGGTTGAATCCTAAAAAGCAATGCAGTCTGCATGCTGTCCTGAAAAGGCCTTTGCTATAAAGAAGACTGCGTGTAGAGGAATGTAGACCCCGAGGTCCAGTACAGATTCCAAGCAGACAGATAATCAGCACTTGCCAGCCACGGGGAAGGCTTTCTTGGAAATAGATCCACTGAGCTCAGTGTCAGCTGCTCCATCACATGTGGCAAAGCTGGTGTCCTACTGATTCTTACTTTTAAAAATTAATGGTTATATTTTTAACTTTCTAGGTTTGTAGGTAGTTTGCCACAGTAATAAATGAGAACCTACTTGCTTTGTGCCTGAAGGAGAGAAGGGATGCATTGGTTACTAAGCCCCCCAAAGGAAGAAAGGGTTGTGTATTATTAACTGTCTCCTTCAAGACAGGAGAATGGGAGAACAAATGTGCTAATCTCACCAGCTTCCTCCTGATGACTCCCGCTGTTTCTCTCATCTGCTGAACGCAATGGGATGCCAGAGGGTGAGGGAGCCTACTGATGTGATCCAAGCAAGTTCACCCCAGGAGGTGCAGAACAGTATAGAAAATGCTGCAAAGAAGAAACTCAGACCAAACTCTTTCAACTAACTTTCAGGGTTCTATGAAATACAATCTAAGACACATTGACATAGGGCACACCCATGAAAAAGATATAGTTTTAATTTGATTGCTTTTAAAATTCTGCTATCGATTTCCCCATCCACATGGATGGATGGATCAGAAAGTATTAAATAGATTAATATGAGATGAGAAATGTAGATGTGGATTAATCTATGGTCCTGTCAAGATATTATTGGTGATTATTGTCATTTTAAATTTTTTTCTTTATTTCATCTTTATTTGTTTTCTGTAAGGAAGAAGTATGACTGTAGACATTTTCCAAATTGTTACACAAATGAAAAGTTAAGACTTAGTCAACTCAATACAGACTTTCAAGTATAAACGTCTCTTCTGGGCTTAAATGAAAACTGTCCTAGGAGTGAGTCCTTTACCAAGTAATATAAATACATTTTAAAGATTTCATGAAAGGCAGCCTTTGATGGGAATGAAAAGGACGGCTTTTGTGGATAATGAAAGGGGAGGTAGGGGTGAAAAGATACAATAAAATCACTGAGGTGGGGTCTGAAAGAGAAAAGTTCCTGAGTACAGATGTGTGAATATTCCAGTGTCGTTGAGGGAGGGAAGGCTGCTGGAACAAGGATGTCACTGGGGAGCAGAGGAGGCCTCTCAGCCTGCTCTGTCTAGCATGTGTTTGCTCACATCGAACCCTATGCCGCTCTCAACTGCATAGTTCTTCAAGGCGTTTTTGATCTTCTCTAAGAAAGGCTCCCAACCCCAAGATCTAACAAAAGGTAACCTCAAACCCTGTAGTTTAAGAAGTATGCCTCTAACACACAGAGACATCAGTTTTAATTTTAATGTTCATTATCAGGTTACAGGATGACTGAACACCACTTGGAGGGCCTCCAGAGTGCTTGTACAAGTGGCACATACATTCTTTGAATGTACTCAGCTCTTCTGAGAGATGCTGTCCACAGAACTTGGAGTTATATTTTGGGTTGTTTAGAAGAATCTTATTAAACATTTCTTCCAAAGTAGTAATCCAGGCTTTTGAGAGCCAGTGTGACACTTAAATGAATTATTCATGCAAGACTCCGTAAGATGGGGAAGTTTCCTGCCAAGAGATGCGCAGCGGGGGCTGTTAGGAAACTGAAATTGGTATGTGTAGAAGGGCGGATGGAAAGATTTCAAAGAATGATCTCTGTGCTAGGTGGAGAAAATCCTCTAGACCTTTAAACACTGCTTTCACAGCAGTGAGCTTTCTGAATGCTCTGGCTCTCTCCTGCTATTCCTTGTCATCAAGAAGAAGCCCAGAACACTAAAACACTGGCCTCTCCTATGCTGGCTTAATTAAAATAAAAAAGGAGTTACAAATAGGCCAATCAGTTCTGAAAGGACATGCTGGCATTTTATTGCAGGAACTGGTTCTTTCAATTCTGTGGAGATGAAGGGGTTTTGAAAGGCAATGTCATTGTAATGGTGGGAAGACTCTATCTTAAACAAACAAGCAGGCTGCACTTGGCCATGTGCCTTCCTTAAACCTCAGACTGGAAAACTGACTTCAGCTCTGACATGTAGCAATAGTACAATGATGATTGCCAGTCCAAGGATTAAAGCCTTTGAGTCTTCCCTACGTTTGCAGGATTTAATACTTTGATGCAGCACTACTGTGGATCTGTAAATGAATAAAGCGGATGTCACTGATGGTACATCCTGCTGAGCAGCAGTAAGTAAGCTCACAACAGTGATAAAAGGAGCCATCCCCGAGTAAGCAGTTAGAAGAATAAATACAAACTATAGATATTACTTATCTGGTCAAGCTGTACAATTCCAGGGCAAACAGATCGCTCAGCACTGAATAGTCCTGATAATGCCACCATGAATAATGCAGACAGCCGGCAGACCAAGGGAGGCCATCATTAATGCAAAGCTACTCCATGCCTCTGAAAATGTTCTTTTTATTTTAATTTATGTCTTAGAGAATGTCAAATACACACCATTCACAGTTAGGCTGGAGAGCTTAACGGCCGTTTATTCTAATTCAGTCTCAATTAGGGATTTGGTGGCAAGCAGTCTTTTCTTTCAGCAAAACACAATGTGATTGCCTGTTGGTTGTTATCCCAATTCTATTAATATAAGAAACTTTAGCTGGAAAGTAATGACAGATGCATGTAAGTTTTAGGTCCCTGCTCTATCCAAAATGCCCTTAAAGACTGTGTGCTTCATCTTTGGAGAGATACCACAATACTCTGCTATCGTAAGCTACAGATGTGTGCTTGATCTTTAGAGAGAAACTGCAATGCTCTGCTATGGTGAGCTACAGATGTGTGTCATCTTTAGAGAGATACCACAATGCTCTACTATGGTGAGCTACAGATGTGTGTTTCATCTTTGGAGAGACACCATAATGCTCTGCTATGGTGAGCTACAGATGTACAGACTCTTTCCCGGCCTATTTATTGTTGTGCCCAGGTTGCAAGACCCCCAAGCAAGACCACCACAGAGCTGATATCCAATGCAAACACACAGAGGTTTTTTTTTTAATAACAAAACAAGCAAGCTTGGTCCACATTCAACATCCAACACAGTGGGTGGAGGAGGACAGCCCCCAGCACTCACTTTAAGGGGTTTATATAGGAAAGGTTTACATGCAGCTTGGGATTGGACAAGGGGGCTAGGGGTGAGGTAGTTCTTTGAAGTTACTGGCTGAACTATAAGCATGAGGTTACTGATGGTTATCAGGATTCAGGGTATCTACAGAGTCATAAATTTTTACTCCCTATGTCTTGCTTTTGTTTAACCCCAGATATATACATTCAGATTTATTGTTTCAGTCCTACTCTCCTCTGAGTTCAACTTCTGGTCATTTGAGCCCATTACTCCCCATATCTTGTTTTGCCAAGTCAAGGATATATAAATTTATTGTTTCAGCCTTATCTTCCCATAAAGTTCAACTTCTGGTCAGTTCTAAAACTGCTGGTCAGCAAATACCTTCAGAGGAAGAGAGGGGGAAGGGAAGCATCTCTCAAGATGGCTACTGATTTTTCCCTTTCATTCCCTCCTCTCCTAGTAACTGGAGGACACCCAATCATGGGTTGTCAATACCAATGTCAATCTAACATTCCAGGAATAAGGACGACATTTTTGCTTCTGTAATTACTTCCTGTTGATGTTGGAATGTCATTTTCAGGGCCCTAAAAAGCCAGAATGTTAGTCAAAAGCAAGGAGGGGATTTAGAAGCATTTGGTTCATGGACTAGCTGAAGGAACAGCATTTATATTGGCTGCCTTGAGTCATACAGGCCATTTTTTTTTTTACCTTGGTTGAGGATTTCACATTAAGTTTGAGTCCTTTGCATCATTAATTGGATGGTCCCCAACCTTTCTTTGATGATTTGCATCAGCTTGTTGAGGCCTTCTCGTACTTTGGTCATAGAGTCCTTAACTAGCCCAGAGTGATCTATATAAAAACATCATTTTTCTCCCAGGGCTGCTCATAGCCCCCCTTGTCATAAGAATTGGAGGTCTAGCCCTAGCCTATTCTGTAACATGACCTCAGAAAGTGAGATGAGGAATTCTAGTATCATCAGTTTAGTGGCATCCAAACAGGAATTATTATTTAGTTAAGGCATCAATGACATAAGAGCCAGCAGTAATTAGCAGAAACAGAAGGGCCAAAAGCCCTTGATAGCTGACAGAGTTCCTTATCCTGAAGGAACTTGGAAATGAGAATAGGGATCAGTTATTATTTTATTTCACATTCTCTGTGATAGAATATTTTCTTTGATCTAACATTCCAGGAATAAGGACGACATTTTTGCTTCTGTAATTACTTCCTGTTGATGTTGGAATGTCATTTTCAGGGCCCTAGAAAGCCAGAATGTTAGTCAAAAGCAAGGAGAGGATTTAGAAGCATCTGGCTCACGAACCAGCTGAAGAAACAGCATTTATATTGGCTGGATTGGTCCATATCAACTTTCAGCAAGTCCATATTTCACAGGTTGAAGTCAGTAGCCGAGGCCTTGATGTGTCTGCCAGTTAAATGGAAGCCCACTGAAACAGATATAGAAAAAGACAAAAGTTAATTTATTTGGAATTTTTAGGCTCACAGTCTCAGTAAATATACTAGGGTTATCAATAAATAATGAAATACAGTTTGCAGAAAAATCAGGTAACAGGTATCTGTCTATAAATCTATATTCAGAAAATAACCAAAAGAAATCCAAAATCTTGAGCTCATAATCCAAACAATAAGTAGTCATTGCTCTATTAGCTTGTCAAAACTCTATTAATGTTAAATTCTGAACTTAATAAGTTTTAATGCAATGACAGTATGGTCATTAATTAATTAATGCATTGATCAGTGTATTAATAAAGTGACTGCAACCTCCTGGAAGACTCTAGTTGCCCGATGTTTCTAAGCTGACAAAGCTACATCTAGCACAATCGTCAACGCCATCAGAGATCTGAGAAGGATCAATTTTACCTGAGTGTAGACTTTCAAATCTATTAAAAAATGACAGAGACTCTCCATTGCCCTGACTGCCATCATCCCAGGCTCCTGAAGTCTTCATAGCATTGGCAGAACAGGTGTCAGGACAGCATCAGTCTTGGCTGCCAGGACCATAATGTGAAATTACTCCCTGTGGAGGAGCAACTTGGTAAAGACTGACCTTATCTTGTCAGTGTCTCTATTCTGGGCCAGATCCCTGGCAGCAGGTGTTGAGTCAGAGTATCTTGCCCAGTGGTCAGTGTTGTCCGCAATTCAGGTGGCATCTTCTTGTTATTCCATATCTTCTTTGGAGACCTTGGGAGTCATTGCTAGGAGCTGGGAATCTCTGTTCGCTATAGTAAGCTTTTTGTCAAATAATTTAAATGCCATATTCATCAGATTTTGATGGGTTTGAGGACCAGTATTTATTAAATATATCTGAGCCAAACAAATCTAGGCCTAATCTTGAAAACATCTCTAAGTTTGGTAACAACAATCAGGCCAATTTGTTATCCTTTAGATATATTAGTCAAATGGACCTCTCAGGTTCTGTTTTATTTATTTTTAATAGCTTATAATTAAATAAGATTTAACAGTTTATGCTTTAAACTAGTATCTGGATAGCCAAATGACTAGCATTAACTTGTATTCCTTAACATAGAGAACATGTAAACTCAGACATTCAAAACAAAACATACATGTGGCCACATTTTCATTCACACCTACAGAGTAGACAGACATTTTTAAAACTACGAACCTTTGGAGTCTCAATGTAACAGTAGAATAGCAAGAGAAAGAAATCTGAAACATGTTTTATTCTTTTATATACCTTAAGTCACTTTCTTTTATTATTACTTAAGTCTTTTCATCTTCAGACCTTCATAACTTGCTTTTACACATTCCAATAACTTGCATTTCACATACTTTCCTTCTTCTCAAAACATTCTTTTTATATTCCCATACTTAAAACCTTTACATCTTAGACCCCACATAAACTTTACTTATGTTCAAGCCCCATAACTTACTTAAAGTTCCACATTTTTATACCTCAAACTACTTCCTCAGAACCAAAATATCACATACTCAAGCACTCATGACATGCTTAAGCCTTCAAATTTTTACACCTTAAACTGTTCCTTCAAACCAAAAAAATCATTTATTTAAAGTTTTATCCTCATATCTCAGGCCTTTATATTCTTATAAGAACATTACATTCTAAAATATCTTGTTTCTATTTAATTTATTGAGTTATCCTCTACTTCGAATTTGATACAGTTTTTTTTTTAAATCGTAACCAATAATAATTTGTAACCAATTCTCTTAAATGATGGCAAGTATTTGTAACCGATTGAACTCAAATGACCAAAATCTATTTATTATATTTTTTTCCTGTGGAAACAAAAGCATATTTTTTAAACCTAATGTATCTATAACATTTTTTAAGCATTACCAGGACAGAGAAGGGTTAAGATGGGAAGCTAATGATGAACTTGGCTTAGAAAGGCAGGGAGGGGGTTTAGATTCAGAGTGCATATGCAGTAAAGTCCCTATCACCCCCTAGCTCTCCCATCTATGCCTTCCTTCTTATAGAGAGTGTGCCTTTCCACCCTCTGTGAGAGCCACAGGAGCCTCTCCTGCATGCTAATACCAGCCCTGCTTGTCCTGCTCCAAGCTCCCTCCAGGGAGGCATCCGCTCACTCAGGGACCCTCCTGCCTGATCTGCCCATGCTCTCTGGGAATTCATCTCCCCTCTGGGTGAGGGCCAGGTTAAGGCCGCTGGAGGCCCCAGTCTCAGACCTTCCCAAGGGGTCCGGGGGGGGGGGGCAGGAAGTGATGAGCACTCAGGATGCTTCAGGTCTGATAGCAATAAGGAAACACTGGTAGACAGAAACAAGTAACATTTACAT
Source organism: Peromyscus leucopus (assembly GCF_004664715.2). Taxonomy (NCBI): domain Eukaryota; kingdom Metazoa; phylum Chordata; class Mammalia; order Rodentia; family Cricetidae; genus Peromyscus; species Peromyscus leucopus. The sequence goes on along the minus strand of NC_051065.1, from coordinate 119,869,106 downwards.
AAACATAAGTACCGGTAAGGGCCAGTGGTGAAAAAGTTGATTTCACCCTTGATCAAGGGGAACAGTAGCTTCTATGGGAAAGGCAACTTCACTAGGATCAGGAGTTTTTGTTTGTTTGTTTGTTTGTTTGTTTGTTTGTTTGTTTTCTTCTCTGCCTCTGCATACTGCACCCTTCGAAGCCCTTCATAGCCTGCTGTCCTGCTAGGAAAGAGTCTGCGGGAACAGGAACGATGGGGAGCTCTTCCTTCAGCATCAGGTTCCCTCCAGAGGCTGAGTAAACATTGTTAGAGGCCCATTCTGCACTGCAAAAGGTGACAAACTTTTCTTTGTGAATCAATCATTCTGTTGTGAGCAATGGCTCCCACGTCCTCCCAGTATGCTAGGCAAAGGTCTGGGGGAGAAAAGGGAGACTGTCCCATGGCATCCATCTTAGTCAACAATAAGAAAAATTAAAATGCTACACACAAGACCAAGGGCACACCAAAACAAACTTTGCCCCAAGAGACAACCAGTGAAGTTCCAAGAACAATGACAGGCTGATGTGGTCTGGAAGGAGTGACCCTCCAGGCTCAGTCACACCAAAAACTGTCCAGACTTGAGGCTGTCAGTCCTCAAGTTAAACAGACTGGGGGGTTCCACATTCCCATTAAACTTTAAGGGACATGGAACGTCTTCGGGAATCCTGTGATCCTGGTTCCAGTGAATCTACTGGCTGTCACTGGCATTGACCTTTATTGGACCACTTCACAGATCTAGTGCGCATCAGAAAAAATACATACAGAGCCACACAAAGACAAGGACAAAGACACACAAAAACTTACTGGCCAGTTAGAAACCCCTCAGAATAGGGTCTGGGGGAAGCAGGAGGATCCCAGACGAGCCCTAAATGTTGTGCCCAGGTCACAAGACCCCCAAGCAAGACCACCACAGAGCTGATATCCAATGCAAGCACAGAAAGTTTTTTTAATAACAAAACAAGCAAGCTTGGTCTGCATCCAACATCCAACACAGCAGGTGGAGGAGGACAGCCCTCACTTTAAGGGGTTTATATAGAAAACGTTTACATGAAGTATGGGATTAGACAAGCGTGCTAGGTGAGGCAGTTCTTTGAAGTTACAGGCTGAACTATAAGCATGAGGTTACTGATGGCTAACAGGATTCGGGGTATCTACAGAGTCATAAATTTTTACTCCCTATGTCTTGCTTTTGTTTAACCCAGGATATATACATTTAGACCACCAAATTCTATTAACCAGAAGTAACTTTATTAAAAATCACCATGAGAAACAAAAAACTTCTAACTAGTTAAGGCCACAAAGTTATTCAGCTATGTGACCCTATGAGGGGCTACAAGTGTCTTTTTATGGCCAAAGGTTATATACAGGGCAAAGAGTACATATTGGGCTTTACAGCCTTTTGGGAATGCATTCCTAGGGTTAGGGTCTACAACTCCTATGGAGTGCACTCTTGGTGTCATGATTTAAGACCTCTGATTACAGGGTGTTAATTCAAGATGTTTACATAGCCTGGGTCTGTTCTAACTGCTTTCCCATATCTGGGAGAATGTAGGGCAAAGGGGCAGGTAGCTTGTTTTAAGGCCATTATCAGGCTATAGACATAATTTTTTTCATATTCTTGACTCTTCAACACATACATACATACATACATACATACATACATACATACATGACATACAAGTTTAAAAAATGAGTAAAAGCTTAAAAAATGAATAGTATTTCCAGACTATTAGTCTGTTTTCATGGGGATAGTTGAATGAATTCAGTGCCTATTTCATGACCTTCCAGCATTTGAGAATTAAGTTAATTGCTTGATCCTGAGGCTAATCAGTTGATCTGAATATATTTAATGGAGAAATACAACCTTACTTATTCTAAGCCAAATTCGCTGTTTTGAGGTATTTTCTCATACAACCCTGGTCTAAAATATTTTGAGAATGTTAATTAGCAATAAAATTAAGTAATAAGGGCTTGACCACATCTACTTTCAAATATGTAGACTTAGAAAATAGAATGTATTACATTCCTCTGAAGTCAGTAGAATATAGATAATAGAGCCTGTGGGTGGGATCCGTGAAGCTATCTGGGTGGGTAGAAGGCTGCAGATGGCTTACCCATGCTTGCATGTGGGGATGCCAGATGATGCAAGAAATACACAGAGTCTATTTAATAAGCAAAGTTATTTATTTGAGGGTTAACTCACTACCATGGGAAATTTATCATAGGGTCCAGGAAAGCTGAACTATGTCCCAAGCAGATTTGCCCGGTCCAAGATCTCAGCATTCAATACCAGGAGAAAGCAAAGAAAGAGCCTACATGCTTCCTAGGTCTTAAGGGCCTCAACCAGCCATGCCCCAGGGGCATGTACTTCAAGGTCATAGGCAGATGTAATAGTCACCTGCTACCTCACTAGGTGTGTGTACTTCAAAGTCAATGCTCAAACAGCTACCCACTATAGTATTATTCAAGGTAACGAAGAGGATGTAAAACAATTTCAAAGTAATTCCATTTGTCTTACAATGTGTTGTAAATAGCAGATAACTAAAAATACATTAGTTCAAATAATTTCTGATTATCAGTATATCAGATATTGATATATTGATATCAAGTAAGAAAAATGAATAAAAATACACAATTAAATGTACAGAAAACATATATCTCAAACTAAGTTTCTCATCCATTGGAAATTTTATTTTTTTATATTTCCATGTTTTTAGTGCAGATTATTAAATATTGGAGCTTGTGGTGGCTCATGTGATTTTATATGGTAAACACATGCCCAAAATACATCACAGTAATGCTATCATTGTATTTTTAAAAAATATTTTTAAACTCTCACGTTTAATCTGGAAGCATGCCTTAAATAATATTTAAAAAAAGCTGTCAGGTTAATTTTAATATTTTAATGATGTAATTTTGCAGTTTGGATCTATACAAATAAAACAAATAAGCTTAGAATAAATATAACACTGCCCTTGCCAGATTCTTAATAAAATAATACATTTCAGTGCACATAAAACCAGAATTCTCCATGAATATGTCCTTTGTGCTTTTAATCTGTTTTAGGCAATACAATCTATGCCTAAAAAATGTTTATGAAAGAGACTCAAAAAACATGCCTGTATAAGGTGTTGCTTTGATAGCGTTCTCTATCATGATGAAAAATTTCTGTAATTTTATGTAAAATGAATAGCTACAAGTTGAAATAAGAATGTATGTCAAACCTATTCACCCATTATTTTTCATTACAGCAGTTAGCCAATATACTAAATTGTTGAACAGATCTACTTGAAACATATTCAAATACTTTACAACAGAAACAGAATCAATACACACTTAAAAGCATTTTTCTCATCTGTTTATTTTTTAATAGCATTAAGTAATTGACAATAAAATCATTTTTCTTTCCCCTTTGTCATTGTTGCTGTTATTATTAATGTTAGTTCATTTTAGTTCCGTGGTGCCTGGAATACTTTATCCACCAGGTTGAGTTTAGCAGTCACCCTTGTATGCAATCAGAATTCCATCTATTAACTAGGATCTCTAAGTGATAAGTGTGTGCATGAAGCAAGTTTCCAAAGTAGTTTATGCAAAGAAGGTAAGGCAGTTATAAAGATAAGGCTATTACATAATAAAATATATATGCTTGCATATCCTTCATACTCATTTTGTTTATTCAGGGTTTAAATGTAGTATGAGCTTGGGATTGATGTGGACCTCAAAAGACAAAGCAATCAAACTGTGATGGTCAAGAAGTTCAGAATCTAGTTGGAAGATCAGATGAATTCAAAGGAAAAGTAGTAGAAGAAAGACAGACATCTGTTGCTGAACAGTAAGAAGTTCTCTGATATCTTTCCAAAATGGTGAGATTTGCAATCAACATAGAAAGGTCACTGTCAACAAAAAGAAAACAAAATAAACAAAGAAAAAGGATTATTGGGGAGATGACTCGGTAGGCAACAGTGCTTGTTGTGCATGAGGCTCTGAGACCCTCAGCACATGTGTAAGGAAGCCAGGTATGGCTGCGAATGTCTGCAACTCCAGCCTTGGGGAAGGAGAAATTTGATACAGGTGAATCCTGGGAAATCACAGGACAGTCAGCTTATTCAAAATGGTAAACTCTGGTTCAGTGAGAGACCATGTCTCAATGCAATAAGGCGGAGAGCAAGAGAGGAAAACAATGAACATCTCCCTCTGGTCTCAGCATGCATGTGTACCAGCACATGTGCTTGCACCACACACACACACACACACACACACACACACACACACACACACACACACACACGACTGAAGAACTTGCACTAAATAAAAGGATTTCCAGAGACAAAGAGCTGTGTAATCATGCCACAACCCTGAAAATGTCTTCTGAAAAAGCTGAAGTATTAATATTTGTCTAAATCACAGTTTCCAGGAAGTAAAATGTACCTCTGAAAAGCAAAACACTGATTTTGTAACTGAATACTCATTATTTAGCTAGTAATAAAACCAAAGATGTTTTGGCTAACTTAAAAAAATGTTGGAAGGGGTAAACTATATTTTTACAATGTAGTGTTAAATAAAATTTACTTAAATCGATGGCAGCATGATATATTCTAAAAATAAAATCTGAAGAAATAATAAAAACATTTTTGCATATTTATAACATAGCCAATAAATACTTCATACATTTATTGATTAAAACCTCACAGTAATTTGTGATACAGTTCTGTCATTGACAATAAAGGAATGAGAAAATTGAGTCCATAAACTTAATAGAATTGTATGATTTATATATAAAATCACATATATAATTTGTAGAGTGGAACTTCAGATGCTTATTTTTCATGTGTGTGTGTACATGTTCACCTGTTTATGGGTGCACATGCGTTTATGGGGGATGTGCATGTATGCAGAAAGGAAATCTGAAAAGCCAATCTAGTTTGTTTTCTTAGGCATTGTCTGCCTTTGATTTGAGACATGGCCTTCCACTGGCCTGGAGCTCTCCAAATTGACCAAGTTAGCTGAACAGTGAAGCTGAGAGATCTATTTTTTCTGCCACTTGAACTCTAGGATTAGAGGCGTGTTCAGCTACACCTAGCATTTGTAATGTGTATTCTGGAAGTGGAACTTGCGTACTCATGCTTGCAAGGCTAGCAATTTATTGACTGTGCTAGCTCCCAGCACCATCTTTCTACCTCTTTAACATTTGTTGGTCTGCTTTATAGCACTGTGATAAAGTGCCTGAGAAAAACAATTTAAAATGAGGAAAGATTCATTTGACTCTCAGTGCCTAGGGTTTTATTCTACAGGTCAGTTAGCTGAATTGCTTTGCTATCTGGGGTGAGGCAGGACATGACTGCAGGAGCAAATGGCAGAACAGAGCTGTTCCTTTCATGGTGGCTGGTGAACCAACAGAGAGGACAGGAGTCAGGGGTTTCAATACCCCTGCAAAGTTATGCTCCCGATGACCTACCCTCTTCCTACTTGATTCCACCACCACCCAATAGTGCCACAAGTCACCAATCAATCCTCTGGGTGGATGTTTAATATCTATAACAAAGGACGATGTCAAAAAAGGACAGATAAGCTTCTTCAGTGAGTCTCCCTGTAACCAAGAGAGAGAATATGTTTCTTCAGTATGAGTCACCACAGTAATTTTAGTGTTGTTATTTCAGACAATGCTATTCAGTTATCTCAACTTGGCTGCCACCTGTGCTAAAATCAACAAGATTTGGTTCCAAATTTGCAGGCATGCTGACTAGTCTTTAGTACGACGTTTTTCAACTTGGTTAATATTTTTTTTTTATCAATTAAATTTCTTCTTTTTTCATACATGAATTTAGTGCATTTTACTTTCTCCCTCCACTCTTCTGTTTCACTTCCACATGTCTTCTCATCTGCCCATCCCCCCAATCACTTCCCCCATCCATGCCTTTTTGTTTTGTTATGTTTTGTGGTCCACTGATGTTATGCAGGATCATCTGTGTGACCAGGGCTTTGGAACTATCCATTAGAGCCTGGTGGCTCACCATTTAATACACATATGAAGAGAACAACTTTCCTTGCCCTGTCTCAAATCTATCAGTTACCAATAGTTCAGTATGGAGAGTGAGAAGCCTATAAGCCTATTCTGATCCATAATTGGCCATTGGCAGGGCCAGTCTTGGAGGCCCAGGGCACACAACCAGCACATGCATCTGCTGTGAAACCCTGTATGCAATGGTTATGTCATGCCCTGAGGACAGCATTTCACAGCCTTTATCCCTATTCTCTGGTTCTTACATTCCTTCTGTTCCTTCTTCCAAAATGTTCCCTGAGCCTGAGAGGGAATCATAGAAGTTGAATTTTGATATTCTTGAAGAAATTCCAAAATGGACTTGAAGACCTTACTACTAATTCAAGTGTATATTCTTTATTGAATCCAAAACTTAAGTGCAGGTGTTGCTATGCAAAGTAAGTACTGAACACAGAGTGTTGCAGAGTTATAGAAATAAAACAAGTTACCATACTATTAAGTTGTAATGGACTTAAAAATACCCAATTGTTCTTTCTAGTTCTGTTTTTACCTCACCTGTAGAGATTAGGTGTGGTACTTTGATCTTAGTAGGGTATAAAATTAAAATTGGAACTATCTTCTAAGGAAAAATCTGAATTGTTGAGCCACAATTTGATGCCATCTGAGTTTGTAGCTCTTGTTGTCATTGGCAGCTCACTGAAAAACTATAGCTTTGCAGAATTCAGACTTGTTTGTTTCAAGGTTAACAGCACAGAAAGTGAACATCTTTCATGTTGAAAATATATAGAACTATATTAGAAGTGTGGAAGATGGCATTTGTTCTTATTTCTGGGTAAAAGAAAAAAAGTTGGCTGGAGAGATGGCTCAGTGGTGAAAAATGTGTGCTTCTTTTGCAGAAACCTGAGTTTAATTCCCTGTACCCATGGTAAGTAGTTAACAATCCCTACAACTCCAGTTTCAAAGGATCTGCCTTACATTCACATACCCTATAACACACACACACACACACACACACACACACACACACACACACACACATACATACACACATATTTATATGTGTGTATGTGTATATGTATATATAATTAAAAGTAAAATCAATATTTAAAAAGTTATTAAATAGGTTTTATTCATTTACAAACATTTATTATGCTACAGTTAGCCACAACTCACCTAGATTGTAGATGTAAACAGAAATACAGTACACCATAATTTGATTTCCATTTAGAAACACGTTATATATCAATATATTGTAGCTGGAGTTTTCCTGTGTCCACCTGGATTCCACACCCGCTCAGACCCAAGTAAACACACAAAGACTTATATTACTTATAAACTGTATGGCCTTGGCAGGCTTCTTGCTATCTAGTTCTTATATCTTAAATTAACCCTTTTCTATTAATCTATAAGTTGCCACATGGCTCATGTCTTACTGGTGTCTTACATCTTGCTTCTCATGGGAGCGGGTAGGCAGTGTCTCCTGACTCAGCCTTCCTGTTCCCAGAATTCTCCTCTCTGCTTATCCTGCCTATGCTTTACTTCCTGCCTGGCTACTGGCCAATCAGCATTTTATTTAGCAATCAAAATCAATCAATCAGAGCAACACATTCACAGCATACAGAAAGACATCCCCAGCGATATATAAAAGCATATTTTAAGTAACAATAAATTTAAAAGAAAATTATATATCTTTACTGATATTTAATAATGTTTTGGTTTATATAATACACTAGAGTTCTCAAAATAAGAAAGGAATGCGGGTATTATCAGGCAAGAGTTTGGAGAAAATCAACCAGTTTTAGAGTTTATAAGTCAAAGAAGTTTTGGGGTCAACAGTAATATATTTCTGTGAGTACAGCTTAAGAACCAATGTCTCCAGAAGGTTACCTAAAAATGTCATGGCACCAAAGAGCAGAGAACTGCAGAGGGCCTCAGCTAAGAGTCAGTCAGAACCAGGAGCCCACAACCAATGATCTTCTCCAACCCCATGTCCCTTTTCTTTCCTTCTGCAGCATTGTGACTCTCTTTTCCCACCACTGCTAAACATAGGATGCTGGTGAAGATGCAAATTCAAGAGCTCTTAAGTCAGGCACTGGAGTTTGAGATCTGCTCTGTCACTGACTAGTTATCTTTCCCAGGAAAGTCACTTTGTAACTTCTTCAGTTTCTTTGATTCTCACTGCAGTTAATAACAGGCACCTTCTTAACAGTACTGTTGGGGACATTAAGTGAATAATTGTTAAACTTATTCCATGGAATCTTCTGCATCAGGACCTTATGGAATATGTGTGATGTGACCAAATGTGGTGGAAAGAGTGCTGAGCCCAGATAGTGGAACGGAATCTCAAATGTTCATCTGCTTATAATTTGATATTATTATAAAATTAACAAGGGATTTTCCTTGGAAGCATTACTTAAACAGATACCTCAAACTGGGTAATCATGTAATCTTGAAAAAAATCAAATGTGTAAACCATAGCCTAATGGATATCTATTTTTTAAAAAAAATAAACTGAGTTTTGTTGGAGCTAGGGTTAGGATTAGGGCAAGAGAAAAGAGAATGGGCTATAAACTACTAGATCCTTTCTTCATTTAAAATTATTGGTAGTGTGTCTTCCTACTCTCTTTTACAGAATAGGTTAAGAAGAATTGGCATTAAATCTTTCTTGAGGGCCCATTAGAATTCATCAGTGAATCCATCCCACTCTGGGCTTTTCTTTGAAGGGAAAATTTTGACAATTTTAATCTCTGTTGTAGAATATTTGTTTACAATGTGAAGATGTGTCTTTGTCAAGGCACCTTTCTGATTGGTTTAATAAATAGATGAATAGACAATAGCTAGGCAGGAAGAGGTTAGGTGGGATTTCCAGGGACAAAGAAGACACTGGGAAGAAGAAAGGCAAAGACTCTAGGAAATGCAGAGTAAGTAGGATATGCAAGAGAGGTAACAGTCATGAGCCCCATGGCAGAATGTAGATTATTATAAATGGGTTAATTTAAGTTTTAAGAGCTACTTAGGAACAAGCCTATGATATAGGTCAAGCTTTCCTAATTAATAAGAAGTCTCCATTTCATTGTTTGGGAGCTGTCTGGTGGAACAGAGACTGACTCGTTACAAATGTCATTGTTTGTAATGGGGCCGAGTTATTTGCATGTTTGGTTTTAATTCTCTTGAGTCATATACATTTAGAAACTCATCCACTTCTAGGCTCTCAGCTGTTTGGAGTATAAGTTTTCAAAGACAATGAATTCTGTTATAATGTCATCCTTATCATTTCTAATGTTATTAATTTGTCTTCTCTCTTTCTGTCGGATTGACTAAGAGTCTGTCAATTTACTAATTGTTGTTCTGAGAGCCAACACATTCATTAATTCTGTGTAGCATTACATCTCCTGAGTTTGAAATTAGCTCCTTATTGTTTTTGAGAACCTTTAGGTACATCATTAGGTTGGTTATTTGCTATCTCTCAGATTGTTTTGTTGTTGCTGCTGCTGTTTTTCATGTGAGTGTTCATCACTATAATTGTTCCTCTTAGGATTTGATTGGTTATGTCCTTGAGGTTCTGATTGTTCTCATTTTTATTTGACTCTAGGAATTAATTCTCTGAGTCATTATTTATTTGATAGCCGAGCTAGACAAAGATGTGAGAAAATAGAAAACTACAAACCAATTCCTTTGATGAACATAAATGCAAAAATTTTCAACCAAACACGTGCAAACCAAGTTCATGAATAGATTAATAATTTTCATATATTATGATGGAGTGGGCTCCATCCTAGAGATATAAGTTTAGTTCAAAATATGCAAATCAGTAAACTTAAGGCTGGAAACCACATAAGCATCTCTACTGATACCAAAAAGAAATTTGGCAAAGTTCAGCATGGTTTTGTGATAAAAGCCCTGGAGACATTATGAATCAATAAAGTACACCTCAAAATAACAAAGGTTCTATACAACAAACCTATGGTCAATGTCATATTAAAAGGAGAGAAACTGAAAGCATCACAATCAGAAGATGAGGATTTCTACTCTCCCCTAGCTTGTTTAATAAAGTGTTCCAAGGCTTAACTGTGGCAATCAAGTGAGAGAAAGACATAAAAGGGATAAAAGTAGCAAGAGAAGTAGTCAAACTGTCCTTTTGTAGATGACATGATTCTGTACTTAAAAGGCACTATAGAATTGACTAGAAAACTCTTAGATCTAATAAACACAGTAAAGTTTCAAGCTATAAAATCAATATATATATATATATATATATATATATATATATATATATGTAGTTTTCAGAGACATCAACAATGATCTCTCAGAGAAGGAAAGCAGAATCAATATCCCATCTGTAATAGTTTCCCTTCAAAATTAAGTATTTAGGAATACACCCTACCAGAAACATTAAATATAGAAAAATGAAACACTTCTACAGTGAACACCTCTAGGCATCAAAAGAGTAAATAAAAGTAGATACTAGGTGACAGAAAGGACTTACAAGCTCCTGGGTTTTCAGAATTGATACTTTGACGATGGCTCTACTACCAAAATTAATCTACAGATATAATAAAATACCTATCCAAAATCTCCATGCGATATTTTACAGATCCATAAAAATGAATCAGAGAGTGTTTATGGAACCACATATAGTCAAAGTAATCCTAAGGAGTAAGACAGCTGAATGTATCACAATAGCCAATCTGTAATTCTACTACAGAGCTATAGCAATAAATGCAACCTGGTATTAACATAAGAACAAACAGGCCAATGGAGAAGAATTGAGGACCTATAAAGAAACTGGCAAAGCAATAGCCACTCAGTTTTTTGAGAGGATGCAAAAAATATGAAGTACAACAAAGAACATCTTTCTTTTTTTAAAGAATATTTTGTATTCATTCCTTCACAATATCATACATATTTGTAATTTATCTGAATCATGCCCACTCTCAGCAACCTCCTTCCAACCTCTCTACTCCTCCACCAATGCTTATCCTCCTATGTTAATCAACTTTTTGTTAATAACCCCTAAGCTCAATTATTGCGGCCTGTATACACAAAAGAAGGAACTTCATAGAACCACTTCCTACCTTCTAGATCTTACAGTCCTTCCACCCCCTCTTTCAGCATATTCCATGAACCTTAGGGGTGAGCAGAATTTGATATAGATGTCACATTCAGGGCTGATCTCTCAATACTCAGCTTATTATCAGTCCTTGACTAGTTATGTTTTTCCATATTGCTTCCCACTTCAAAAAGAAGCTTCTCTGACCAAGATTGAGGGAAGAATTAATCTATGAGTGTAAACACAAATATATAGAAGCCAGCTTGGTAATATGTCCATTTAGCAAAATAACAATAATAAACTCTCTTTTAGAATTTATTACTTCTCCTACCATAGGCTTTGAACCACATTTACAGTACCAGGCATCAATTGCTTCTGTGGGACAAGCCTCTAATTTAATCAGAAAGCATTGAATTAGCCTCATAATAGTCGTACCACTGTTGGATAATTCACATGTCTCATCTAGCAGCGTGGTAATGTGTTATACAAGGTCCTTGTTTGGAAAGTCTCCTGAAGAATTTTTTTACCCCAGCAGTCTGCATAGTATCTTCAGATACCATGAGTGCTAAAGAGTTTCTAAGTCAGTTCCAACTGACTTTCTCTATGTCCTGCAACCCAGATGTGGTTTGTCTTCATAGTGGGATCTTACCATCTAGCTATGATGGACAATCAAAAATAAGAGTGTTGTTTGCTATGTTGATCACATATTCTGGTGCTCCTAAGACTGTCAATAAAATTTCCTTTGAATCAGGGGGCAGAGCTAGGTATTAGCTGACCAAAATTAACTATAGAGGTTTTGAGGGACTGAAGACAGATAGAAAGACAGGAAGTAATATGGCATGAACTAGAGAGGGTCTTGGCCCTTTTGGATGGAGGAACAAAGAGGAGGCCACTGGTGGCTTCTCCATCACTTCTCTTATAATTCAGGTTCTTACCCCAATATCCGACTCTGAGATCGTATTAATAAAGAATAATTAGATAAATGCATCATCTGGCATCCAACATGGGGCACGAAATCATGAGGTACCTGCTCACCCCTGGCTTTGCAGCTGCTGGGGCTGCCACCGAAGCTGGCTTTTCCTCCTTGCCCCAAGCCCTCTGAGTGAGTCTGGAATTTTCTGTTGCAGCCTCTCTACAACAGCTTCCAGCTGCCAACCGTTCCTGGCCCCAAGCTCCACAGGCCTCATAATCCACAGGTGCCTGGACTCCAAATGCTGCTGGAGTTAGTCACCCACCGCTGGCTGACTGCCTTCAGGAGGCCCTGTACCCTCACTTTCTGTCACACATGCTTCTGCATGTTCCCATATCCACATTTCGTGTGACTGCTTCCCTCTGCCCATGGGTTGCAGACTTCCCCTGGACCCCCTCCTTAGGCTGCTGCCACACCAGGTCAGCTGCCTCAACACCTGATCAGGCTTCTATTGTTGCTGTTACTGCCACATACTCTCACCTCCTAGCTATGTGTGAGCAGCTGCAGCTGCCCTTAGCCAGGCTATGCACAGCCTCTGTTATCTGCCCAGTTGTGCTACATAGTGACAAGACTAACATTTCACTGTCATCATTAGCAGATCTGGTGAGACACCTGGGAATAAAGGCGGCGGGGGGGGGGGGTTAAGAAAAAATTTCCCTATGTTCAAAATGGGAAATAATGTTATGATGCAGGGGTTTAGGTCTCTGTATGGTTCTACAATGGATGGTTTGAAAATGAAACAATTAAATGAATGGATAATCAATTCAGCTGGGATTGACACTGTCAATTATAATTATCAGTTTGGTAATTCATGTCTTATCCCTAAAAAAAGTTGTTTGATACCAGTGCTAAAAAAAAAAAAATTGATAAGATACAATACGTAAAAAGACATATTAATGAAACTAAAAAAAAAAAAAATCACACATGGACAGAGGAGTTTCAAGCAGAAGCTACCACACCATTGCATTATAAAACTGAAGAGGAGCAACCTAAGGTTATTAGAAAACCAACCTTAATTTATCCAGTTGTCATTCAAGAAGGACTACCAGATGATAGGTACCCTCAAGGCTGTTCAGAAGCTAACTAAGATCCTGTAGAAACATTATATTTGAAAAGGATTTAGGGAAGCAATAATTTAATATGGTATACACTCACCATTTGTGAAGCAAATGTTAAATTCATGGGCCACTTGGGACAGGATTATTCCACAAGACTGGAAAGAATTAATTACAGCATTATTGGAAGCTGGTCCTCAGTTAAAATGGAAACCCTGGTGGAGAGATGAAGCTAGGGTTATAAAACAATGAGAGAGAGAGCTAGGTTATGAGATTTCCTAAGATCAAATTCTTGGTGAGGGCCATTATGCTGATGTGGAAAGACAGATTACATTTGATGATCACACCTTGGCTCTATGGCATACAGTAGCTTTGAATGCTTGGGAGAGGATTGAAGAATTGGGGAAAAAGACGGAGTAATTTATTAAAATTATACGAGTCCCAAATAAGTCTACACTGATTTTTTTTAAACAAAGATTGACTTCAGCTGTAAATAGAAGATATCAGATCCAGAAGTTAGACAAATATTAATTGAATCTTTGGCTTTTGAAAATTCTAATTCAGAATGAAAATGAGCAATTAGGCCTTTTAAGGAAAGATCAGCATCAACAGATGAATAGATTAGAAATACAGCTGATATTGGATCTCACACTTATGATGATACTTGAATAGTAAAAGTGATTCTTCAAGTTTTAAGAAAAACGAAAGGTTAGATTTTTAATTGTGGTAAATAGGGTCATCTGAAAAGGGGGTTGTAAGCAGGGTGTTCCTAGGAACAATGTTTTTTTCTAGCAATAATCCAAACAGAAGGCCCCAGTCTTCTGGAATATGCAGAAGGTATGGCAAAGGCCCACATTGAACTAATGAATGCAGATCAACATGGGACAGACAGGGTAATCCTTTGCCATTGAGAAACACCTTATGTGGTCTCTCACAGGCCCCCATGTCAAATTTAGTTCAATAATTCCCTGTCAGCATTGGGGTAACTCTTCCATAGAGCAGTTGAAAGATTTAATGCCTATTGTGAAAAACCATACTGCTCTGAATGATAGAACAGCCTTAGAAGATAAAGCAAAATTTTCAGGAGAAATCATAAAGCAAATATTTTGGCAAGCTTCTACATATGATCAAAGACCAAAGTTAAAAATAAAAATAAACGGCATTGAAATTGAGGGTTTAGTAGACATAGGAGCAGATGTAGCAATACTTGCACCAAAATCTTGACATCCAAACTGGCCTCTTTAGGAGGTAAATGTTCAGCTTCTAAAGTTTGGAACTTTATCTGAAGTAAAACAAAGCACAGGATGGGGAATGTATAGGGCCAAAATGACAGAGAAGAAAATTAAAGCCTTATGTGGCTAACATAGTCATGAATTTATGGGGATGTGATTTGTTATAGCAATGGAATACCAAGATTGACATTCCTCAAATCTCAGAAACAAACTATAAACTAACCTATGTTACTGAGAAAAATATTAAAAGGTATTATGAATAACAGTCACTGAACATTAAGGTTGTACATAACAGAACACAATAGCTGCTGATCTTTTAAAGTTACCCTGCACTACCTTTAAAATGGTTTACTGACAAATCAGTCTGGATGGAACAATGGCCTTTGACATCAGAAAAAATTACAGGCCTTAGAACAGCTGATACAGGAGCAGTTGGTACAATATGCTCAACATATTGAAGAATCAACCAGTCCTTAGAATTCTTGTTTGTTTGTCATTAAAAAGAAATGTGGAAAATGGAGAATAGTAACATATCTAAAAGCTATTAATAAGATGATTCAGCCAATGGGCTCTTTACAGCCTGGAATTCCCTTATCTTCTCTTTTAACTGAAGGATGGTCTATTATAGTTATTGACATAAAACACTGCATTTCCACTATACCTTTACAAGAACAGGATAGAGAAAAAATTGTCTTCACAGTGCCTACTTATAATAATCCTCGGCCTGTTAAAAAGTATCAGTGAAAAATTCTTCCCCAAGGGATGTTAAACAGCCATATATTGTTGCAATATTTTATATAACAGCCATGGAAATAATTTTTAATTAGTTTCTTCAATCTACAATTTAACATTATATTTATATCTTACTAGCTTATCCAAATGCAGATATCTTGGAGAAAACATTTAAAAATTTAAAGAAAAAAATGTCTTATTGAAATTACAAATTACTCCTGAAAAAAATATAAAGACAAGATTCTATTACTTAGGGTTTAAGATAGGTTTACAAAAAGTTCAACCATGGAAGGACAAATCTAGAGAGATCCATTATGAACTCTTAATGATTTTTAAAAATTGCTGGGAGTTATTAATTGTCTACAGCTCACAACTGGATTGACAACTCAAGAACTTAGTAACTTATTTCAAACCTTACAAGGTGATAAGGACTTAAATAGTCCAAGAAATTATCAGCTTAAGCTGAGAGAGAACTGGCTTTGGTAGAAAAGAAATTACAGGATGCACATGTGGATCATTTGGATCCAGATCTTGATTATGTTCTTGTTAGTTTACCTTCTATGCACTCTTCTACAGGAATTCTTATGCAGAAAGAATATGATATCTTAGAATGGATATTTTTACCACAGAAACAGAGTAAAAAATTAAAGACCTATGTAGAAAAGTTGTCTGAATTGATTCTGAAAGGAAAATTAGGACTCTGTCAATTAGCAGGAATAGTCCCAGGAGAAATCATGGTACCTTTTACTAATGCTGGAATTTCTTCATTATGGCAAAAAATGAACATTGACAAAGAGCTTGCAGTAATTTTGGAGAAGAGATTAGCAACAAGTATCCCCAAAGCAAGAGACTTCACTTTATAAAGAGAACTAATTGGATCCTTCTTTACACTGTATGGGGAATGTCAATTTTTGGATAACCTACATTTTGTACTGATGCAAACAAATCAGGAAAGGCAGGATATAAGTCAAAAAACTTAAGTAACGTGGCTCAAAACCCTTATGATTCTCCTCAAAAATCAGAATTATATGCTATTCTCATGGTATTGTTAGATTTTCTAGAACCTCTTTATATAGTTACTGATTCTCAATATTCAGAAAGAATTGTTTTATATATTGAAAGTGCTGAACTTATTCCAGATTAATGAGAATTAACTTTGTTATTTATTTAGTTATAAGAAATAATCAGAAATAGAAATCATCCCTTGTATATAACACATATCAGATCCCATATGGGTCTACCAGGCCTTTAAGCACAAGGTAATAATGAAATTGATCAGCTATTGGTAGGAAATGTACTAAAACCCTCAGAATGTCATAAGAAACACCATGTTAATATCAAGGATTTGAAGAAAGATTGTTCTAACACTTGGCAACAATCCAAGGAAATTAAAAGAGAATGTCCTACTTGTTCTTTGTATAACCAAACTCTACTACCTGCAGGAAGTAAGAAATAAAATTTAGCAAATGGATGTGTTTTATTTTACAGAGTTTGGAAAATTAAAATATGTATACTATACCATAGATATGTATTTGGGATTTTATTGGGCATCTGATTTGAATTCTGAAAAAGCTGATTCTTGTAATTATACATTTATTAGAAGCCATGGCCATCATGTGGATACCTGTACAATTTAAGACTGACAATGCTCCAGCATACGTCTCTAGTAAAATGAAACTTTTTTTTTTTTTTTTTTGCATATTCCAGGTACACCACACAATCCTAAAGGGCAAGCACTTAAATTGCACTTTGTAAGAAATGTTTAATAAACAGAGAGGGATAATAAAGACCCCCAGAGAGAGACTACACAATGCTTTATTAACTTTAAAATTTTAAAATGATGAGAAAGGAATGACAGCTGCAGAAAGACATTGAATAATAGAAAAAAAAACCCTGCTGAATTAAATCAGCCTATATACTTTAAAGATATGTTGACCTCAAAATGAAAACCAGGATATGTGTTTTGTGGGGAAGAAGTTTTGCTTTTTTTTCCACAGGAGAAGAAAAGCTATGGATACCATCAAAATTGATAAAGATTAGATTTTAACAGGAGAGACCTCTTGATTAGAAGAGGTGATAGTTCATCAGACAGCATTGCCATTCAATCTAAACTAACTTATAAGACTATCAAATGCCTATCACTTGATCAGCTGTAACCTACCAAAAAGGAATCTTCCCAAAGTTAGGGTTGGTGCAGGGTTTTCTTTTTGGCTTTACAGGAGAATGAAGGCATTCGACTGAATCCAAGGACTCTCAAGACCACTGGACAAAGGAGACATTTGAAGAAAAAGCATGAATCATCCTGAGAAAATGTTCTGAGAAAAAGAGCAAATTGTCCTACTGGTATAGCATATTTCCAACAAGATAAAATTTCATAAATCTTCCCAAATGTTTGTTTCTGTTCTTCTATACATACATATAAGGCAATTGGTCTTTTTGTAGTCTCAGTTCAATTACAAATTAAAGCTGGCTTTGTAGCTGGAGTATGGCTCTCTCCTTCTCTAAACCCAACTATGCTTGATACAGAAAAATCTAAAATCTCTGTCTCATGTCAGAGGAGTAACCTGGTATGGGACAGAAGAAAAATTAAAATTAAGTGACTATTTTATTGTCACTAATCTCATAATTCTTGGTTTTATTTTGAGTCTTTAGTACTATTTTAAGGTATAAATACTATCTCTAAATTTATAAGATTAACACACACATATATTTATTATATTTATACTTTATGTTGTGATATTAATAGCCATATAGAGTACTAACTAACTCTAGAAATGCTTCATCTAGTATTCTGTACATAATTTTAGGCTTGAGTCTGGGTCAGGTAACTAGGAATTAAGTTTGTTTGCTTCAGAAGTACTTAATAAATTATTATCCTTTAACCTTTCCAAGATCTGCTGCCTATGACATTTAAAATGTTGATCAGTGAACTGTGACCATTCCCAACAGGGCCTTTTGACATCTCCAAAAAGATGATGTGACCCCACAATAAGGATTCCACCTGGATTGTAGTAATGCCGCTAAGGTGATAAACCACCACCCAAACATCAGTTTTGGACTAAAAACTGCTAAGGACAATTTCAAGGTGACTGGCTGAGATGGTTCAGCCTCATTCACTACTCCATCCAGAACTTCAAATAAGCTTTACACTTTCTCATTACACAGAGACTGACAAAAAAAAAAAAAAAAAAAAAAAAAGATACAGCTAGCTCTCTCAGGACTTGACCATTATCTCAATGTTCTCTGGGTCCCCAGAGATGTTGCTGTCCCCCAGAAAACATGAAGGAATCTAGAAAACATGATGCCTATATCCCAAGAGGTGGGATGAGTGGTTTTTTCATTAAATGGGTTATGGGTATTTTTCATTGTTTAGGGGGTTGTTTATAAGTTGCTATTGGCAATGGTCAGAAAAAAGGAATCTTATTCTGAAAAGAAAAAGGGAGGATATAGAAACGATAAGATAAAAGGGTAGATTAGTGAATCTATTTTTAAACTGAAAAAAACAACTACTAGTCTTAAATATTTTACTTTGGTATGAATTCTGTATATTGATACAAATTTAAGATTATTTTTGTAGTACTGTATATATGTTTCTACTCTTATTGAGATATTTTGTATATTAATACAAATTTAAGGTTACTTTTGTTACAACATTCTGTTCACATATTTCTATTCTTTTTTAAGGTATTGTACCTATGCAGCTCATTTAACAATGTAATGTACATTTCTAGTCCTTGAAAGTTATTATTACAAACTGTTTAGGCTAAAAATGAAATGCAGGTTAGTAGTTACTCCCCTATAGCAATCAAACTTGTAGTCACATTAGGTATGTTTTCAGGGTCATACAGAAATGTATTTTAGATAGATTGATGGATTTGAACGGCCTATAGAATATGACATTTAAGACATTTTAATAACATAAGTCTTTTCTTGACAAAGAGACATGTCTGCTCCTGATAGTACCAGTTTACTTCAGAGTTTGCTTTCAATGTGGCAAAACTAGTCATTTGGAAAAAACAAAAACAAAAACAAAACAAAAAACAAAAAAGAAACAAAACAAAAACCTGCTTTTGTCTTGACGGCTGACAGAATACTGTACAAACTAGACAAGCAGGACACAAAGAAAAAAGACTGTTGAATTTTGCTATGATAAGGCGGAACAATTATTCAAAGTTCCTGCTTCACAGAAATGTCTGTCAGATATTCTAGGCCTGTAGGCTGAGGATGGATGCCCAACATTGCAGAGGAACCTTAGGGTGACTGCCTAGGCAACCAGATGTCTGTCATTTCTTAGTTTTGGAAGTTGCTTGCTCTGTATTTCCTGTTTATTCAGGTAATATTATAATCCTCCTCAGGTCTTTGCTAGGGTTGAAGACTAGGGAGTTAAAGTTTTCCTTAGTCATGATAAAAAGTAAATTATATACAAAACTTTGAACTCACCAAGATAGGATAAATAATGGAGTATTTTCTCTGAATTTGCCACATGCAAATGGACTAGACATTGAGTAAATTCTTACCTGATAATTGTTCTTATTGTATATAGTGTTTCTTTGTCAGAGTTAAAACATTCCCTTTTTATTTAGACAAAAGGGGGAAATAATATATGATATTTTGATTACATTCTAATGTTCCCAAGACTATCAATAAAATTTGCTTTGAATCAGAGCATGGAGCCAGCTATTAGCTGACCAAAATTATCTATTGAGATTTTGAAGGCCTGAGGACAGATAAAGAGACAGGAAATAGTAGGTCATGGCTTAAAGAGAGTCTTGGCCCTTATGGATGGAGGAATGAAAGAGATAGGATGTCACTGGCAGCTTTTCTGCCACTTCTCTAGTTATTCAGATTCTTATTCCAACATCTGACTCCTGAGTTTTTCTTGATAAAGAATAGTTAGATAAATGCATTACAAGGGCAATAACTTGTTACTTTGAAGCCCCAAAGTCCTTCCTGATGAATAATTCATATTGCAGTATATCAGAAATGGCACTTGGATTTTCATTTAATAACCCATGTCTTCTAGAGGAATTATTGTCCACCCAAGCAGAGTACCTCCACATAAATAGGTTATTTTTATTTATTTTTAACTTTTTTTTTAAAATAGAAATGACATTACATAATTCCCCTTCCTTGTCTACATATAGCCCCTCCAGGCTACCATTACTTGATCCTCTGCTATGCCTCTCCTTTCAAGGTGAAAGCTTCCTTTCCTTTGATTATAAACAATATATATATATATATATATATATATGTATATATACACACATATATATATGTGTGTATCTATCTATCTATATATATATATACAACATATATACAT
Organism: Peromyscus leucopus; assembly: GCF_004664715.2. Lineage (NCBI taxonomy): Eukaryota > Metazoa > Chordata > Mammalia > Rodentia > Cricetidae > Peromyscus > Peromyscus leucopus. The sequence goes on along the minus strand of NC_051065.1, from coordinate 119,848,732 downwards.
ATGCAACCTGATAAATCTGATTCTGTTATTTATGTGTTTTTGGTTTCAAGGCTGACCAGTCTATCTAGAACATCCAGTAGGTAGCTCATCCTGAAGAGAGGCTAATGCTCCTTTTCCTAATTGCCAATATTTACCTGTATTCTTTGTCTAGGGACAGACCCTCAAAACTTCCCCCACAAACACTGACATGCACATTGGCATTGCTGTTTTCTTTTCTTGTTTAAGTAGCAATTCCCAGGAGGTGCTACTTCACAGCAGACCCCTTCATATTCTGGCTCTTACAATCCTCCTGCACCCTCTTCTGTGATGTTCTATAGATGCAGGAACAGTGATATAGATATGTATTCCTTTGGGGCTGGACATCCTATGATTCATTGATCTCTACATTATGTCCAATTGTGCTTTTCTATGATGGTATTCATTTGTTTTAAAAAGAAGCTTCTCTAATGAGGGGTGGTGGTTACATTTATCTGTGAATATAATGGCTGATGACAATGTTCCTCATAAGAAAGATTACAAAACCTTGGTACCAGAAATGAAAATATACTTTTAAAGGTCTGGTCAGTTCAGTTTAAATGACTCCCAAAACAATATAGATTACCTATGTATCTTTTGGTTGCTTCTCAGAAATTGGGAGTGGGAGCATATTGCTGAACACACTTATGAAGCACAGCTCTGATGACTCAAGCTGCATCTCAAATGAAAGCCTTTTCCCCGTGGTCTAGCTTCCATAGTTCCAGCAAACACTATGTAAGCTGCCAAGGAAGTGAAGCATTTAAACAGCTCTATCCAGCTGCAATACCTATAAACAACAGCAATTACCAGCATGGCAAGATATACAGAAAAGTGCAAGAAATGACATTCACATACATTAGTGACAACCAATAGCTTTCTACTTGGGCTTAATGCCTACCCATACAACAAGAAAGAAATCACACTTGGTACTGGAAACCTTACCAGCTTTGATATATTCATGAAGTCATGGACCTTAGAAAAGAATCTACTACCACAACTTTGCTAAACCAGAATGATTCCTTATTGTATTCTAAAGACAATCTTTTCAATAAATAATGCTAGCAAACACATATATATCCAATCAGAGAAAATTGAAATTAGAGAAATCTTTTACCATTCGCAAAAAAAAAACAATTAAAAATGTATCAAAGACCTTAATTTAAAATGTAAAATGCTGAAACTACTAGAAGAAAACATAGACATACCTCTCAAAACACTGGGGTAGGTAAGAACGTTCTCAACAGAACACCAACAGCTCAGGAACTAGCCCAAGTAGCAACAGATAGGACTGCATGAAATTTAAGTTTCTGCACAACAAAAGAAACTATCATTACAGCAAACAGGCATTACAGATAAGGGAGAAGAACTTTATCCCATTATATATACTTCAGATAGGGGGCTAAGATCCAGAATTCACAAATAATTGCATAAACTAAATTCTACACATATCAAACTTCTGTCAATAAAGAAATGGACTAATGAAATAAACAGCTTTCTGTTGAGATAATCATTTTGTACACTGTGTAAAGATATGTCTCTGGTTAACCTCACCTGCCCAAGACACCTTCTGATTGGTTTAATAGAGAGCTACCAGTCAATAGCAAGGCAGGAGAGGATAGGCAGGACTTCCAGGGAGAAATAGGAACTCCCTGGCACGGGAGATTTGCTGGCTAGATGTGGAGGAAGTTGGACATATGGTGTTGAGGAGATGTAACGAGCCATGCCATAGAAAGTAGAATAATATAAATGGGTTAATTTAAGTTTTTAGAGTTAGTCTCACCCCACCCAAAAAAAAAAATTATTTGGGAACAAGCCTAGATAATGCCAAGCTTTCATAATAAGAGTCTCAGTGTCAGTATTCAGGAGCTAGTGTTCCAAAGAAAGACTGAAGTGTTTTTAGAACAAAAGGGCCAGATAATAATGAACACAAGACAAGTATCCCAGGTGACCCAGCCTCATAGAACGCCTCCATTGTCATTTTGTCAACAATCTGCATACATCACAGTTAAAAGTGACTAGCTAAAATGGTCCATCCCCACAGTCCACCCTCCCATGCCGGCCTTCAGTCATACCCTGTACTTTCCCATCTCATAGAAATTGGATGACAAATAATACAGCTAGCTTTTCCAGCACTTGAGCATTATTCCAGTTTTCTCAGGGTCCCCTAAAGATGCCCTCACCCCCAGACAATAGGAAGTAATTTTAAGAACACAATGCCTAACAAGGACTATTGGGGTCTAGCCCCTCCATAGCCTTCCCGCAGGGTCTGTGGAAGAATTTACAGCCAGCTGATAATCCAATATTTGATGACATTTAATGAATCTACATACAGAAAACTCTTTAATCCATACACTTTATTCTTCTGAGTCAGTCCTCTCTCTACACAGATTCTTTTCTGCTCTTACACTTAGCTCTTTTCTTGCACACTTCTCTCTACATGTCTCTGCTGTTTCTTTTATTTGCTATCTTAATTCCTTCATCCTAGTTCGGCCCCATCTTGGTCTTTCTCATCTCATTCTTACCCATCTAGTTTTTCCATTCTCTTTTTTCTTCTCTGACCTTGCTCTGAAAATAAAACTGTCTTTTATCTCTTTGGCCCTTATCTCTCCAAGCTATCTCTGCTCACACCATTTCTAGCAGGGCAGGGGAAGTGTGCTCAGTCACTAGGCAACTTCGCTAGGCAACTTCCATCATAGCTAGATGTACCTGTATGTAGGTACCCTTTAGTTCTGTGTTAATTGTTAAGGGTGGATCTAAAACTAGAGATAAGACTTTGGAAAGGAGAAAGCTAAGCTTAATTTGCATATTCATCATGTCTTCTCTAATTGATAGTTTGGATGCTTAAATCTGTTTTTAGAGAGTACAGAGGTATCTCTGATAAGATACTTTCACCTATTAGGGGATGGTCCTGGCCAGATGCTACCAATAACGATAATTACAGAAAGGCCTGAAATTAGGCATCCAGGCTGCATTACTGCACAGAAAGTTATCTGAATATTCTATTAATGGGGGGGGATTGTGCCCAACGAATGATGGAAATGCTACAATAGCACATGAGAAATTTGTAGCAGTAAACAGCTAATAATTAAAAGTCAATGTCACCAAGACTCCTTGAGCCTCAGCTTGACCTCTAAAAGTCCCTTGGATTTTTCCAGGTATCAGCTTGTCATAATTAGCTGAAATTCTGCTTCATATTATTACAGCTTGCAGCAAATGCCCACATTCTTGAAAGGGGGGATACATGTTTTTTGGTCATTCAGTGGTTTATAGATTTTGTTATGTTTAGGGGGGTTGGTTACAAGTTGTTATTGGTCATGGTCAGGGGGGAAACTAAACAAAGAAGGTCAGATTAAGGGCTTTCTTTCTTTCTTTTTTCTTTCCTCTATCCTTCTTTCTCTCCTATATAATGAAAAAATGGGAGATGGGGGATGAAATGAAAGAAAAGGGGAATTTTTTGTGTATTTATCCAAATTTAAGGTTGTACTTGTTACAACATACTGTATATATGTTTCTTCTTTGTTGTACCTGTACATCTCATTTAAGAATATAGTGTAAAGTTCTAGTCCTTGAAAGCTACTATTATAAACTATTTAGGATAATTAAGAAATATAAATTAAGGCTGGAGAGATTGCTCAGGGGTTAAGAGCACTGGCTGCTCTTCAGAGGACCCAGGTTCAATTTCTAGCAAGCACATCTATAATGACATCTGGTACCCTCTTCTGAAGTGCAGAAACACATCTAGGCAGAACACTGTATACAAAATCAATCAATCAATCTTCAAAAAAGAAATGCAGGTTAGTAGTTAGTTACCTATAACAATCAAACTTGTGGTCATGTTACATGTTAGGTATGTTTTCGAGGTTAAACAGAAATATATTTTAGATTGATAGTCTTTAAACACTTCATAGATCTACAAAATATGTCATTTAAAATCTTTTAATAACATAAATCTTTTCATGACAGTGAGACACGTCTTCTCCTGGCAGCACAAATCCACTTCAAAAAGATGATGGACATCGAAGAACTTCCACATGGAATTTGTTTTAAATGTGGCAAAGCTAGCCACCAGGCAAGAAACTGCCCTTGCCTCAACTACTGAAAGTATGCTACCAAAATTGGACAATCAAGACACAAAGGAAGTCTACTGCTGAACTTTGCCTTGACAAGGTAGGCCAGTCCATCAAGGTTCTTGCTTTATAAAAAAGTCTGTCAGATATTCTGAGCCTGTAGGCTGAAGATGGATGCTTACACATTGCAGAAAAACCTTGAGTGACTGTCTATGCAGCAAGCTGTCATCTCTATAGTTTTGGAAGTTGCTTGGTCTTCACTTCCTGTTACTCAGGTAATATCTATCCTTCTCAGGTCTCTGATGGGGCTGAAGACTAGATAATTATAGTTATACTTTTTTCTTTGTTACCAAATTCAAAAAAGAAACTCATAATAGAGATGTAAAGTTTATAAAGCTTAAGAGACTTAAAAAGTTAAATAGGTATAAAACTTCAGATTTACCAAGATAGGATAGACAACAAAGTACTTACTCCAAAGTTACCAAATACAAATGGACTGGACATTGTGAATGTAATTATTACCTGACAATTGTTCTTGTTGTATAGAGTTTATTATGTTAGAAAAAGAGCCTCTTCTTTGCCCTGGAGGAGGTGAGAATGGGGGGTGTTCTCAGGGGGAGGGGAGGGGGCAGGAAGGGGGAGAACAAGGGAATCTGTGGCTGTTATGTAGAACTGAATGGTATTGTAAAATAAAAGAAAAGAAAAAAAAAGAAAAGAAAAAGAGCCTCTTATTGAACTAAAATGGTGAATGCTAGAATAATCTTTTTGTACAGTCTTTGAAGGTGTGTCTCTGTTTAACTTCACCTATCTAAGGCACCTTCCGATTGATTTAATAAAAAGCTGAACAGCCTACAGCTAGGCAAGAGAAGATAGGCAGGACTTCAGGAAGAGATAGGAACTCTGGGAAAGAATCAGAGGTGCAGGAGATTCACTAGCCAGACACAGAGGATGTTGGATGTCCAAGCTACCTTGTCAGGTTAATATAAAAGGGTTAATTTAATATTTATGAGTTAGTTGGGAACAAGCCTATTCTAAGGCCAAGATTTCATAATTATTAGCTCCAAACTTAAACTAACTGAGCTAACCAGCTAGCTAAGATTTCTTAATTAATAATAAGTCTCTCTGTTATTATTCAGGAACTGGTGGTCCAAAGAAAGACCTGCTACAGTTTTCAAAAGAATTGCAAATATATAAAACTATTTTTAAGGGTTCAATATCTCTAGTCTTCGGGAAAATAGAAATCAAAACTACTACTTTGAGATAATACTTCAACTCATTACAGAACTATCATTAAGAAATTAACAACAGAGCTCCCAGCCGGCCCCCGACTTCCCTTCTGGTCCAGAGAGGTGAGTACCCGGATCCAACCGGACCCCATCCCTGGACACCTGCCACTCCGGGAAGACCTGCCCAACTTGGCACCAGGTTCTGGCCACCGGACAGCTCCCCTTCTAGCCCCACTGGGAAGGATCCCCTTTTCCAAGCACCCCGGCAGCCCCTGCAATCTCCGCGCCCCGCCCCCACGCCCATCTGCCCGAGACTCCAGCCACTTCCTGAGACTTAGAGACCGACCCCCAGCTCCCAGCCTGCCCCCGACTTCCCTTCTGGTCCAGAGGTGAGTACCCGGGTCCAACCCGGACCCAATCCCTGGGTACCAGCCACTCCGGGAAGACCTGCCCAACTTGGCACCAGGTTCTGGCTACCGGGCAGCTCCCCTTCTAGCCCCACCGGGAAGGATCCCCTTTTCCAAGCCCCCCGGCAGCCCCTGCAATCTCCGCGTCCTGCCCCCACGCCCATCTGCCCGCGACTCCAGCCACTTCCTGAGATTTAGAGACCGGCCCCCAGCTCCCAGCCTGCCCCAGACTTCCCTTCTGGTCCAGAGCTCCCAGCCTGCCCCCGATTGCCATTCTGGACCAGAGCCCGCCCCGGACTTCCCTTCTGGACCAGAGAGTTGGACAAGAGAACTCCCTTTTGGACAAAGGAGAGAGTCTTCCTGAATCTGTCAGCTCTTTCTGAAACAAGTACACTGATAAGACGAAGAAAGAACCACAAGGAGATGGGCAGACGTCAAGGCAGAAGTACATACAGCAAAATGAAGAGCAATACAGCATCACCAGAACCTAGCCCGCCTCCAACATCTAGACCTGAACACCAAAAATTGGAAGAAGCAGAAGAAAGTAGCCTTATGAGTAACTTCATGAAGAAGGTAGAGGCTTGTGTAGAGGAAAAGACAAGGAAATTGGAAGAACGCTATAAACAACTAGAGGAAAGAGCAAACAAATTAGAAGAAAACAATAAAGCCCTCCAAGAAAATAATAAAGTCCTGGAAGAAAACATTAAAGTCCTGGAAGAAAACATTAAAGTCCTGGAAGAAAACAATAAAGCACTGAAAGAAAATCATGAAAAAGCAATGAAACAAACAAAGGAAACAGACCAAGAACTGAAAAAGGAAATTGAAAAAATAAAGAAGACACAAACAGAGGGAATGCTGGAAATAGAAACCCTGAGTAAAAGATCAGGAACTTCGGATGCAAGTATAACCAACAGAATGCAAGAGGTGGAAGAGAGGATTTCTGGCATTGAAGATACAGTAGAAGAAATAGTTTCATCAGTCGAAGGAAACACTAAAGCCAACAAAGTCATGAACCAAAATGTCCAAGAAATCTGGGACACCATGAAAAGACCAAACCTACGAATTATAGGGATAGAAGAAGGTGAAGAATACCAACTCAAAGGCACAGAAAATATATTCAACAAAATTATAGAAGAAAACTTTCCCAACTTAAAGAAGGAAATGCCTATGAAGATACAAGAAGCCTATAGAACACCAAACAGACTAGACCCCCAAAAAAAGTCCCCTCGACACATAATAATTAAACAACTAAATGTACAGAATAAAGAAAGAATATTAAGAGCAGCCAAGGAAAAAGGCCAAGTGACCTATAAAGGTAAACCCATCAGAATAACACCCGATTTCTCAATGGAGACTTTGAAAGCCAGAAGGACCTGGACAGATGTAATGCAGACACTAAGAAACCATGGATGTCAGCCCAGACTAATATACCCAGCAAAACTTTCAATCATCATAGACGGAAGGAACAAGACATTCGAAGACAAAGCCAGATTTAAACAATACCTATCCACAAACCCAGCCCTACAGAAAGCACTAGAAGGAAAATTCCAACCGAAGCAAGTCAGATACACACTCGAAAACACAGGCAATAGATAAAGCCATAACAGTAAACCCCAAAGAAGGGAAGTACACACACACTACCACCAAAAATGACAGGGATGAACAATCACTGGTCGTTAATATCCCTTAATATCAACGGACTTAATTCACCTATAAAAAGACATAGACTTACAGAATGGATACGAAAGCAGAACCCAACTTTCTGCTGCATACAAGAAACACATCTCAAATTCAAAGACAGACACTACCTAAGAATAAAAGGCTGGGAAAAGACTTTCCAATCAAATGGTCTTAAGAAACAAGCAGGGGTAGCCATACTGATATCCAACAAAATAGACTTCAAACTAAAATCAATCAAAAGAGATAAAGAAGGACATTACATATTCATCACAGGAAAGATCCACCAAGATGAAGTTTCAATTCTGAACATTTATGCCCCAAACACAAGGGCACCCACATATGTAAAAGAAACCTTACTAAAGCTTAAACCACATATAAAACCCCACACATTAATAGTGGGAGATCTCAACACCCCACTTTCACCACTGGACAGATCCCCCAAATCGAAACTTAACAGAGAAATAAAGGACTTAACTGATATCATGACCCAATTGGACCTAATAGATATCTACAGAACATTCCATCCTAACAAGAAAGAATATACATTCTTCTCAGCACCCCATGGAACTTTCTCTAAAATTGACCACATACTTGGCCACAAAGCATATCTCAACAGATACAAAACAATTAGAATAACCTCCTGTGTTCTATCAGACCACCATGGGTTAAAGTTAGATCTCAATAACAACAAAAACTACAGAAAACCTACTTTCTCATGGAAACTGAATAATGCTCAACTAAATCACCAATGGGTTAAGGAAGAAATAAAGAAAGAAATTAAAGACTTCCTAGAGATCAATGAAAATGAAGAAACCACATACCCAAACTTATGGGACACTATGAAAGCAGTGCTAAGAGGGAAATTCATAGCACTAAATGCACACATAAAGAAGTTGGAGAAATCTCACACTAGTTACTTAACAGCACACCTGAAAGCTCTAGAACAAGAAGAAGCAAAGTCTCCCAGGAAGAATAGACGCCAGGAAATTATCAAAGTGAGAGGGGAAATTAATAAATTAGAAACTAAGAGAATAATACAAAAAATTAATGAAACAAAGAGTTGGTTCTTTGAGAAAATCAACAAGATAGACAAGCCCTTATCCAAACTAACCAAAAGACAGAGAGAGAGAATCCAAATCAACAAAATCAGAAATGAAAAGGGGGACATAACAACAGACATTGAGGAAATCCAGAGAATTATAAGGTCATATTTCAAAAACCTCTACTCCACAAAACTGGAAAACCTAAAAGAAATGGACATTTTTCTGGATAAGTACCACATACCTAAGTTAAATCAAGACCAGATAAACTATTTAAATAGCCCAATAACCCCTAAGGAAATAGAAACAGTCATTAAAAGTCTCCCAACCAAAAAAAGCCCAGGACCAGATGGTTTCAACGCAGAATTCTACCAGATCTTCAAAGAAGAGTTAATACCAATACTCTCTAAATTGTTCCACATAATAGAAACAGAAGGAACATTACCAAACTCCTTTTATGAGGCTACAATTACCCTGATTCCTAAACCAAACAAGGATACAACAAAGAAAGAGAACTACAGACCGATCTCCCTCATGAACATTGATGCAAAAATACTCAATAAAATATTGGCAAACAGACTCCAAGAACACATCAGAACAATTATCCACCATGATCAAGTAGGCTTCATCCCAGGGATGCAAGGGTGGTTCAACATACGAAAGTCCATCAACGTAATACACCATATAAACAAACTCAAAGAAAAAAACCACATGATCATCTCACTAGATGCAGAAAAGGCATTTGACAAAATCCAGCACCCCTTCATGATAAAAGTCTTGGAGCGATCAGGAATACGGGGAACATACCTAAACATAATAAAGGCAATATATAGCAAACCAACAGCCAACATCAAATTAAATGGAGAGAAACTCAAAGCAATTCCACTAAAATCAGGAACGAGGCAAGGCTGTCCACTCTCCCCATACTTATTCAATATAGTACTTGAAGTTCTAGCCAGAGCAATAAGACAACATAAGGAGATTAAGGGGATACAAATTGGAAAGGAAGAAGTCAAGCTTTCCCTATTTGCAGATGACATGATAGTATACTTGAGTGACCCCAAAGATTCCACCCAGGAATTGATAAAGCTTATAAACACCTTCAGCAACATAGCAGGATACAAGATCAACTCAAAAAAATCAGTAGCCTTCCTATATACAATGGACAAAGAAGATGAGAAGGCAATTAGAGATACATCACCCTTTACAATAGCCAAAAATGACATAAAATACCTTAGGGTAACACTAACCAAGCAAGTGAAGGACCTATATGACAAGAACTTTAAGTCCTTGAAAAAAGAAATTGAAGAAGATGTCAGAAAATGGAAAGATCTCCCATGCTCATGGATAGGCAGGGTTAACATAGTAAAAATGGCAATCTTACCAAAAGCAATCTACAGATTCAATGCAATCCCCATCAAAATACCAACACAATTCTTCACAGACCTGGAAAGAATAATACTCAACTTCATATGGAAAAACAAAAAACCCAGAATTGCTAAAAGAAACCTGTACAATAAAACAACTTCTGGAGGCATCACAATCCCTAACTTCAAGCTCTACTATAGAGCTACAGTAATAAAAACAGCTTGGTATTGGCATAAAAACCGACATGTGGACCAATGGAATCGAATTGAAGACCCTGACATTAACCCACACACCTATGGACATATAATTTTTGACAAAGAAGCCAAAAGTGTACAATGGAAAAAAGAAAGCATCTTCAACAAATGGTGCTGGCATAACTGGATATCAACGTGTAGAAGGCTGCAAATAGATCCATATCTGTCACCGTGCACAAAACTTAAGTCCAAGTGGATCAAAGACCTCAACATAAATCCAGCTACTCTAAACCTGCTAGAAGAGAAAGTAGGAAGTAATCTTGAACGCATTGGCATAGGAGATCACTTCCTAAATATAACACCAGTAGCGCAGACACTGAGACAAACAATCAATCAATGGGACCTCCTGAAACTGAGAAGCTTTTGTAGAGCAAAGGATACGGTCAACAAGGCAAAGCGACAGCCTACTGAATGGGAAAAGATCTTCACCAACCCCACAGGTGACAGAGGACTGATATCCAGAATATATAAGGAACTCAAGAAATTAGACATCAAAACGACCAACAGTCCAATAGAGAAATGGGCTTTAGAATTAAACAGAGAATTCTCAACAGAGGAAACCCAAATGGCTGAAAGACATTTAAGGAATTGCTCAACATCCCTAATCATCAGGGAAATGCAAATCAAAACAACTCTGAGATACCACCTTACGCCTGTCAGAATGGCTAAGATCAAAAACACTGAAGACACTTTATGCTGGAGAGGTTGTGGAGCTAGAGGAACTCTCCTCCACTGCTGGTGGGAATGCAAGCTTGTACAACCACTTTGGAAATCAATATGGCGTTTTCTTAGAAAATTGGGAATCAATCTCCCCCAAGATCCAGCTATACCACTTTTGGGCATATACCCAAGAAATGCTCAATCATACCACAAGAGCACTTGCTCAGCTATGTTCATATCAGCATTGTTTGTAATAGCCAAAACCTGGAAACAACCTAGATGCCCTTCAACTGAAGAATGGATAAATAAATTGTGGCACATATACACAATGGAATACTACTCAGCAGAGAAAAACAATGACATCATACGGTTTGCAGACAAATGGATGGATCTAGAAAAAATCATCCTGAGTGAGGTGACCCAGACTCAGAAAGACAAATATGGTATGTACCCACTCATAGGAAGATACTAGATGTGGAACAAGGATGACTGAACTGCTACTCACATCACCAGTGAGGCTACCTGGAAAACGGGACCCCAAAAAAGACATGGAGAAATGGATGAGATCTACATGAACAGCCTGGTCATGAGTGGGAACAATGAAGAGCGACGGTCGAGGGAAAGAGAGTGGGAGATCCTAGCTGGATCAAGAAAAGAGAGGGAGAACAACGAATAGGAGACCATGGTAAATGAAGACCACATGAGAAGGGGAGGAAGCAGAGAGCTAGGGAGGCCCACGGAGATCCACAAAGATACCGCCAGAAAAGACTGCTGGCAATGGACGAGAGACGGCAGGAACTGACCTACTCCGGTGATGGGATGGCCAGACACCCTGTTAGTTGTGCCATAAACCCCATCCAAGGAAGGTCTGAGGAATCTGGATGCAGACATCCACGGCTGGGCCCCTGGTGGAGCACTGGGAGTCTAATTAGTGAGAAAGAAGAGGGTTTATAAGAGCGAGAATTGTTGAAGCCAGGGTTGGATAAAGCACAGGGACAAATAGCCAAACGAATGGAAGCACAGGATCTATGAACCAAAGGCTGAGGGACCCCCAACTGCATCAGGCCCCCTGAACGGGTGAGACAGTCATTTGGCTTGATCTGTTTGGGAGGCAGCCGTGTGTTGGTGCCGGGTCCTGGGCTTGTTGCATGAGTTGGCTGTTTGAATCCTGGGACATATGCAGGGACACTTGGCTCGGTCCGGGAGGGGGGGACTGGTCCTGGCTGGACTGAGTCTACCAGGTCGATCCCGGTCCTCGGGGAGACCTTGATCTGGAGGAGGTGGGAATGGGGGATGGGATGGGGGGAGGGGGAGGGGGGCGAGAGTGGGAGAACAGGGGAATCTGTGGCTATTATGTTGAACTAAATGATGTTGTAAAATAAATTTACTTAAAAAAAAAAAAAAAGAAATTAACAACAAAAGTTTCTGAGAATGTGGGGAAAAAGAACTTATTCACTTGATAGGAGTGCAAATTAATGCAGTCACCATGGGAATACATTTGGAGATTCCTCAAAAAATTGAAAATAAAACTGATGTATAGTACAGCTATTCCCTTCATGGAAATATACCCAGAAGACTCAATATCCTATCATGGAGATATTTGCACATCCATATTTACTGCTACCAGATTCACTAATGGAACCAGTCTAGCTGTTGAACCACAGACAAATGGGTATTGAAAATATAGAACATTTACAAAATGAAATATTATTCATCTGTAAAGAAAAACCATGAAACTTGCAGGAACATGGGTCCACGTAGAATGTATAATATTAAGCAAAGATCACTCATATTCAGAAAGTAAAACCTACATTATAAGTGCCTGTGATTATTTAGTGGGCAAAAGTCACCCAATATGGCCACCAGGAATGAAGGCAGGCTTGGAGTGGAGGGACCACAGCAAGACTGAGGCTGCAACAATTTTATTGAGAGCAGTTAGAATTTTTATACCTTTATCAGGAACAGAATATAATGGCAATTGCCAGGATCAATACAATTGTCACTGCTAGGATACAATGACATTTGCAAGCTATACAGGATTTGTGAGATTAACATCTAAGACCAATTGTCCTGTCAAGCTTCCATGCTTCCTTGACTACTAAGCGAACATACAGAGAAACACAAAATGGCCTGAATACTTCACTGCCTGGGGGATTGCATTGATCTCTCAGGAACTGGAATGCACACTGTGTCCTAGGAGCCATGGGCTCTAACCTGAAAAACCTCTAATGCATGCCTCTCAAGGAAACTAGGCCAAGCCAACTTCATGGTTCCCTGCACTATGTGTTCTCCCTCATGTATGGATCCTAAACTATAATATACACATCTTTACACGAAACACCTTTAACTGTGGGTATAGTATAACATTTAAGAAAGTGTTTAGAAGGACAGAACGCAGGAAAAGGGACACATGAGCAGTTGAACAAGTACATAAAAATGCAATTGATAGGAAAAGTGTAAAATTCTTAGGAAAGCTTCATGGATGCTAAGCAACCCTTCTAATGATATGGACATTCACCAAGACACATTCTAAATCATATGAACATTCATTGAGATATACAGAATTTGGGAAATGGGGCTAATGTTTGTTTGTGTGGCATCCCTATATAGCCATGTTATATTTTTATTTGAGAGTTCATTACAGTAAAAGCTTATTTACAAATAAAATAAGAATTTATATGATTGTCACCATAGACTTTTCACTAAAATTTTAATTACTATTTTATTATAGATCTTATTTTAATTACTGAAAATTTTGGAATACCATTACACTTAAGCCTGAGGTAAGGGCCTTACCTGCCTCACCCTGGCTCTGTTCCTGTAACATTCATTATGAATAAACAAGCCTACAGCATTTCACTAACCAGCTTGGTCACAGAATTTTATTTTCTTCCCAAACTATGTAGAGCTAGCATGTGGCAAAAGACATTCAGAGAAACAGTAATCTCTAAATGCCCAAGCACTTATCCCTCTGCCTTCAACATAAGGGCTCCTGGTTCCAAAGAGAAAGCAATAAGAGTCTAATAAAATAAAACTGGGATGATGGTGAATTTTAAGCCCCATCAGTTATACTCTGAAATATTTCCATAATTAGTCTGGCAGCCAGGGCAGAGCCTATTGCAATTGGATGGCCTGAGTGTGGTGCAGATGGTTTTACACTGATCTGGGACTCAGTTCCAACCTTTTTTCAAACAGAGTGCAGAGCCAGGTCTTGATTTATCATGTAAGGGTACCGGGTGAATCTAATGCTAACTGAATTAGGAGGCAATGGCTTTGATAACCATTTAGGACCTCAAAGCAGTAAAGCTCATTAGCAGGAATCTGTAGAAACACCCAGACAAAATGTAAGGGAATGAAGCAGCTTTTACCATACCCTTCCCCTTTATCAGTTTCTACTGTGATGACTCTTCATCTGAAGTAGAATGTGTCAGTAGAGCTAACATCCTTATCTCACAGGACGTGATCACAGTTTCTTCTATTTTACCATTCTTTGTCTGAATGTCTGAGTTGTGACAACAGAATGTACTCTGTTACCTATATCTTCAAAGCAAGAGTTCCACTTAGATTTCTCAGATACAAACTATTATCATAATGGCATCTGAGTATCTCATTATGCCTTAATGGGAACCAGATACAGCATCTAACTTTACAGATAAAAACACGCTATGTTAGTCTCTTAAGATATTCATACATAATATACAATTCACACACCATTTTTTAAAAACCCTCTTAGGACAGAAATTATACTTTTTAACTGAAAACATAATACTAGTTCTAACAGCTAATATCTGGGAAGTCAGCACTGCTCTGATTATTATATATCTATGAACTCATTATTACTAACAATGCAAGTGACATTGTTATGACCCCAGGTTTAGAGCACAGGAAATTGTCTGATTGAGAGGAAAGTGGAAGGATAATCAAGTTTATTGCTTCACTAAAATGATTTCACTTTGGTGTTATTTTCTCATCATAACGTGTGACTTCTCATCATTATAACAGACTGTGAGTCTCAGTCTACTTTGTAAAGGAACCAGAGTCCTTAAAAGGCATGGGGAGGCCAGAATCAAGCAAGATATATGCTTTTATAGGTATAGTTAAAATTGTCTGTAAATATATGGAAACAAATCTTGACTGTATTTGCTTTCATTCAGACCCTCTATTTCTATAGCAGTCACGATCTGATGAATATATTGAGAATAATTTTATTTTCCTGAACCCTTTCTACATTAATTGAACTACAGAAATATCAGATTCCTCAAATACCTCATCCCTCCCTATGTACTAATGATATTGTGTCAAAATTGATAGCCCAGGTAAATTAGTCATAAATTAACCTAAAGCTCACTTGAAATATATACACATATATACACATATATCTATATGCATGTAGATGATCGATAAACAGACAGACAGACAGATGTTGTATTTGAAAATTAGCTTACTAACTAGTAGGTTTCTATAAAGCTTTTCATAGGTTCTTAATTTTAGGCAACCTACTCATTCCCATTCTGTAGTCCTCATACCCATTTAATCTTTTAACTGTCAGCATTCTTCTTCTCTCATTTCACATGTGTTCTACTATCTTCACACAATCTTTTAAGTTGGATTATAAGATAGTAAGCTTCCATGTGGTATTCCATACCCTCTTCATTTTGGGTTAGTTCTTACTTTCTTTCACGCCCTGATTTTCCCTATACTCTAATACCCATCCATCCTCTGCTTAATATGCCTCTCCACTCCCTAGTATTTCACCTTATTTACCTATAATCTATTATTTCTCCATTTCTTAACATATTTCCTCCCTCCATAGAAGAGGCCTGTTTCTAGTCTCCAGGCCTTTATTTATGATCCAAGTAAAAGACAAAAACAAAAGATTTGTAACTAGGACTCCACATGAGATAGAACATACAGTATATGTCTTTCTAGGCCCAAGTTTCCGTACTCAGTATAATTGTTTTTCCAGTTCTGTCAATTTACCTGCAATCTATTTTTTTCTTTATAGCTGACTAATATTTCATTGTGCAAAAGTACCACATTTTCTTTATCAATTCCTCTGTTGATGGATATCTAGGTTGATTGATTCCATTTCTCACTAGTTTTTAACAGAGAAGCCATGAACATGGACATGCAGGTATCTCTATAATAGGATATGTGCCCAAAAATAAAATAGATGGGACACATGCAGTCCAATTTTTAGTTTATGGAGAAACCCCCAGACTGATTCCTCAAGTGGCTGAACTAATTTACAATCATCCCCACCAAACTCCCCCAAACACAAAAGAGTTCAAGTAGAGTTACCCTCCAGGTGCAGACAGCATTGCTCCCAGAAGATATGGACTATTAAATAAAAATTTTAGTACAAGGTGTGGGGTACCTCCCTACAACTTATTTGTCAAAGGCTTTACAACAACACAGTCTATTGCCATTGCCCTTAATCACCTGCCATAACTGCATGGCAAGACCCTATTGCTCAAGACACTGCACCTTTCTTTGCATATTATAAAGACATCCTTCTCAAACCAACTCTAAACTTCTCCCCTGCTGGCTAACTTCCATAGTGTGGGGGGTGCCGTGCAGGCTACTGGGCAAGAAAATATATCAATAGTCTTATTCAACATTGGAACCCCATGCTGCAGTATCAACCTCTCAGGCAAGATGTGCCTCTGGCTATAGTAGTGACACAGCTCTTACGGGGTAACTAACTGCTTTCTGGTGGTTTTTCAGACCTACTTCACAGGATGGACTTTTGTGCATGATACTTTAATACTAGTCAAAAAGAGGCAGCTGGGGAGATGAAAGGCCCTATGGTAGCATCAGATAGTTTTGTTTTGCTAAATGGACATGCTGTCAAATTGCCCTCTAAACATTTGTGTTTACACCTGTAGACCTGGGCTGCTCTCAACCTTGGTCAGGGAAGCTCCTTTATGTAGTGGGCAGAAGTCAGTGGAGAAATGAGTGACTGGAAAACTGCTGAGAACAAGAGAGTCAGTGTTCAGCCCTAAATGGAAGATCTGTACTATCCCCGGCCCCACCCAGGCTGGGGAAAACCACACAAGAGGCAAGAGAATCTCTGAGCTGGAGGAGGGGAGCTGTAATATGCTATCTTCTGTATACAAAATGGTTATCACTGTCAGGAACTCACAGCAGCTGTGGTTACCTGCACAAGGCATACAAAGATGAAGTGAGCTAAAATCTCAGAATAGATGGGAAATAGGGGAGAGGGAGAGGGGGGGATGTTGACTATTTAAAGCCATTTCATAATATACATACCTATATTAAATTCTATAAAATAAAGAAAATGGTTTTTAGAGTTTAAAACATACATACACGCATGTATACATACATGCACAGGCTCATCCACAGACACAATTTCAATAAGAAAAGTTATTGTTTCTAGCTAGCTACGAAGGAGGAAGATAAACTATTTTGTGTAGAACAACAGGACAAGCATGCAGGAAGTGAGAGATTATTTCCCACAGTAAAAGTGAATAATGATAAGAACTACAGCAGCCCAGAAAGATTCTTTGGCATTAAAAATAATTCTACATTGTGCTGGCCTCTGGCAAAACAGGAAAGAAGAAAGAGGGTGGATTTAGAAAAATCCCCTCTGTGAAGGTTTTCTCAATTCTGCCTCATACTTTGACAACCTCGGGAGCTATCAATTAAAGCCAGTATCTCCAAACAAGACTGGAGGGCCAAATCGTTTGGAAGCTTTTCCGACAGCATGAGCATCTGGACCACACCCCACATGCTGATTTAGTGAGAGAGCAACATATTAACCCTGCCTTTGAGGTGGTGGTGGAGGTGGTAGTAGTGTGTGTGTGTGTGTGTGTGTGTGTGTGTGTGTGTGTGTGTGTGTGTGCATGTGTGTGTGTTTTCAGGAAGGTGCCGTGGGTAGTGACTGAAAGTATAAGCAAGGGGTTTGGAACCTGATCCCAGGCCAACATGCACTGCTTAGTTATGTGACTGCAGACAACATGACAGTTTTCCTTCCCCTCTAAAATCATATAACAATAGGGGAACTTCCATCTATGGGTTTTATGGAGGCTTACGTGACAGAGTAGTTTCAAACAGGGCCTTGCAGAAAGAAAGCACTATGTAAGAGTTTACTATGGTTATAATAATATTAGTAACAGATTCATTACTGAATATGCTAGTACATATTAATAGTGTGTGGACATATCCAAATGTCTGAGTGCTTTACCTAAAACCATCCAGAAAGACAGGTATCACTTTCTGAGGTAGGCCTGGGGGTTTTAGGTTACTCTGTAGTGGCTTGTGTCATGTTAGAGATCTCCCTTTCAAGCAGAAAGCATTAACAAACAGAGAGCCAGTGGAAGAGTTTATACAATGGTGACCAGGACTGCCACAGGAAAAGATAAAAACAGGGTTAGCAGACAAGCTGCTCTCTGCTCTCCTCACTCTTCACTGAGAGAAGTAAATGAAAAGGCAGGCACCTGAGTACACAAGCAAAATATGCATGTAGGTGTACAATAAACAGCTTTGTAGCCATCAGTGGTAGTGTTTGCCTACAATTGTAGCAGTTAGGAGGCTGAGACAGGTAGGTTATGAGTTTGAGGTGAGAATGGACTGCATGGCTAGACCATGGTTTTTGTTGTTGTCATTGTTTAAATAATAACTCAATATGATCCCACATAGGCACTACTCAGGAAGTTCTGCTTCAGACTACATTGGGGATGAAAAAAAAAAAAAAACTGAATAGGGTACCTGCAGTACTTGGTTGCAGTTAGTCTACCGTGGTGTTATGGTCCTAAGACTGATGGTGATTTTCTTTGAAGTACTGTGTGTTCCAGATCACTTAAACCTGTCTCATAGGAAAACAGTAATCTATTTTTTTTTTTTGCAAGATTAATACTAAAGCCAACATTCCTGAAGTTTCCAAGGCAAGATGGCCGAACAGAGGTACTCTGCACAGGACACTGTCACAAATAATAACAAGATCACAAAAGAAAAGCTGCCTTTTGATAAGAGTCATTGAGGGAAGACTCTAAACAATCTAGGAATTGACCGGAACTCAAACCATAACAAAAAGTAAAAAAAAAAAGCAATCAACAAAAAACAAACAAACAGAAACTCAATGTCAATTCCAGATCCCCAGCCAGGAGTGTGGGAACGTATTTCAAACTGCTGGAATAAAGTAAGGGAGAAAATGCCAACAACTGCCTGCCTGCCTTCATAGTAGCTGACCACTGTCAACTACACAAACTTTACCTCAATTTTGGGGAACTGGCTGCTCAAAAAGAAAAAAAAAGTGCACTCTGATTGGGCATTCTCTTACTTTCAGAACCTAGCAGCAACTACAGCCATTGCCTCAGGGGCCAGCAGCTGGTCCCTGCTACTGGCCAGAAACCTTGAGCCAGTGTGTGCATCTCAGGGCAAAGAACAGCTCCCTTAGTTTAGCCTTAGGAACTGCACCTGCCATAGCCTCCAGCTTGTATCCCACCCACCCTTTTTTCCTCACGGGAACTAGAAGACATCTCCTCCTAAAGCCACATCCTTGAAATGGCAGTTGTTGGTAGGAAGTCCCAACTTCCATTTTTTGAGAGCATTCTTAGCTAGGAAAGATACTTCTTGCATCAGACATTGCAAACAGATGGTTTCTAGTGGCCTCACTCCCCAGCTCCACCAGATTTCACAGGAAAGAAAGGTTTCCTACCAAACACACAGCTTTGTGACTGGGATTACTGGAGCCCAGATACTAGCATTAGTCATAACTGCCACTTGGGAAAGTCTATAAAGCCAGCATAAGCCTAATAGCAAAACCAGATAAGAGCTCATCAGGAAAAGACAAAGAATGGCTAATATTCATCATAAACACATATACTAATCCCTTCAAAAATACTAGCTATCTGAATTCAACAGCACTTTCAAGAGTTAGTAGGATGACTTGGGATTAATATGCAGACTATATAAGGAACTCAAAAACTTAAACACCAAATAATTGCATTAGCCAGATATGACTTGGTTATAAAACCTAAATATATACTTCTTAAAAGAAGGTAGACAGATGGCCAAGTTTAGGGTGCCTTGGACAGACAGTCTTACTAATTAGGAAAATGTAAATCAAAACCACAGTGAGATAACATCTCACACCAGCTAGACTTGCTATCATCAAAAAGACAAAAATCACTGACACTGGCACTGAATGTGGACAAAATGGAGCCTGAATATAGCAATGGTTTGAATAAAAAATTGTCATAGACATTATGGAAAATCATGTGGAAATCCCAGAACATCATAAAAGCTAATCTGAGCTTTGATAAGTTATGCAGCAATTTCACTGTGGTGTCTCTACCTGAAAAAATGGAAAGAACTGTTGCCAAAAGATACTCCTGTATTAGACACGAGTCACCACATTACAGTCACAGAAGGACATCTAGTCTAGTTTTCTATAACACAGATGGGTAACTATTCATCATGCTTTCTATGATGTATTTCACAACTATGGGAAGGGTTTGAATTCCCCAATTCTTAGGGTGGTTCTTGTTTGAAGAAATAGAAATACATATTACTGCATTGTGACTATCACACATTCCATTCATATGTTGAACTACCACAATTTACCTCTTAAAGATGGCCAAAAATTATGTCTCAACAACAAAGAAAAATTAACTATTTTTCAGTGTTAGTAACTTTGAACAAGCTGTGTAACTACATCACTTCTGAACTGCAAACCCATTTTTGGGAAAGTAAAACTTGCAAAGAGAGACATAATATTTTTTACAAACTCAAACATTGTGAAGTAACTTCCCGCAGAAATCACAGTGATACAAAAGTGCAGTTACAATCAGACTTTGGTTGGGGTTGGGGAAAGTTAGTGAATTCTCATTGTAACCAGAGGAAGAACAAGATGGGGTGGAGGGAAGCAGGGAGGAAGAGAGAAAAGTAGAAGTGGAGAAGGGCAGGGGGATGATGGGAAAAGAGGAGCAGGAAGGGGAAGAGAAAAAAGCAGGAGAAAGGCACAGGAGGAGAATCAGGAAGAAGAGCTGAGAGAAACAGCAGCATTCACAGGTCACAAATGTTCAAACAAACAAGAAGTAGATGGACTTACAAACTGCTGAACATGTTTTTAGAGACATAAACTCGAGTATTGTCAGCTAAATGTGTTTTGTGGCCTCACTGACCTTTCTGTAAAAATATTAAGGAATTGTGTTACCAGCAAATTATTAAAGTGGGGAAATAGTGTACACTGTAGCAATAACATTTTAACTATCTCTTATAAATAAAACAACAGTTCAGATTTTAATTAGGAAAGGTTAATACCAAATATGTTGCGAAGGAAAACATTTTTTCAATTATTTTTTAAGAAAGAAGAAGATACAATGTGTTAGAATTGAAGAGTCTGTCAGAGGGAAGATGCATGAAAACATAACCTTCTTTGGTTCATCCTTTGCAACACTTTTATCACATCCTAAGTTGTCTCAACCTGTGATATTAGCCTTTCTCATTTGCCATCATGGATGCCCACACTTTGTTCTCACACTCTGCTCTGTTTACTTCAGCTTCCAAATAACTTCTTTCTGCCTAAGTGTGTTTGAAATTTCACCTTTATCACCTCTGTGAGTAACCTTCCTTGTCAATTTCCTTTTGTGTTTTCCTTCCTTAGATGTTTCCACCAAACATCAATTGTTAGGAGCTGGAGAGATAACTCAGTAGTGAATAGTGCTTCCCACTCTTGCAGAGGACCTAAGTACAGTTTCTAGCACCCACATAAGGTGACTCATAATTACCCGTAACTCCAGCTCCTGAGGATCCAATGCGCTCTTCTGGCCCAGTCATTACATACACACATTTACATACACTCACACAGACAGAAGCGTAGATACACAAATATATAATAAAATGTATCTTCACAAAAATATAGTGCTCATTTAATAATTTTGGTTTGCAGGAACAAAGACTTGCTCAAGGAATCTAGGGGAAGTAAGTTTTGTTCATAAATAGAATTCTGTGGTGAACATTTACAATAGGCTGCTATGTATGCAGAAAGGTCATGCGCGGACACAGATAGGAATACATTCTCTCATTTGCAAGCTTCCAATTTTCTCATAACCTCTTGATGACACCCTTATTATGCAAAAAGAGCCACAGCTCCTTGTTTCTTTTCTGTAAATGGTCTTCTTACACTCTCTCACTTTCTCTGAGATGTTTAGATGTCACTATGGCACTGGACCATATTATAATATTTTCCATAATGTTCATACTGTATTCAAGAGGTCACAACTAGAAATTGGAGTCATATTTTCTTCTACTTTAGAGACAAAGGTGAAAAACATTTTTGGTTTTAAAATAAAACTTGCTTAAAATTAGAGTAGAACATGAATGTCTCAGGAAGACAAATGCTTCTTTCTGTGGACTGATGAGTGGAAGAGTACTTACAAGATGTATGTGAGGCTGCTGTGGTCCTCACAGTACAGTGGTTATTACCTCAGCATTGCCTCTGCACTAGGACAAAGGAAGCTGTAAAAGAAAAGAGGACACAGGCATGTATTCTCATCACTAGGGAAGCACAAGGAGGAGGATCATGAGTTTGAAACCAACCCTAGTTGTAGATCAAGATCCATACTCTAAAGGGGATTTTAAAAAAGGAGGAATAGGAAACTAAGAATTTTATTTAACATGGGCAATTTTAAAAATGCAAGAGGCACGACCATCCCATATTACTACAGAGCTACACTAATAAAATAAGTGTGGTAGTGGCATAAAAACAGACCCATTTATCAATGTAATAGAACTGAGGGCCCACAAATAAGCACATTCTTATGACCACCCACATTTCAATAATTTTTACATAGCTATCAGAAAGTTTAAATGGCCTAGTGTTAGTGATACAAAATTTAAATGTCTCATACTTGAATACATCTTACCACATTGCTTCCTCACTCTTTCCTTTACATACTTAAGCTGGAGTATGTGTGTAGTGGGTAGCCATTCCAACCAAAATAATTTCTCCAATATATGTGGATTACATTTATGTGAGTAAATCTGAAACGAGTTCCAGTGACATTCTCCCACAAATAAGCATATAATGTACACATTAATGCATACAAGGATTGGGGGCATTAAGTCAGACACTTCATTTGAAAAAACTTAATTGTACAGTGCCCACACGTGGAGACACATGAAGTTATTAACCACAGTATAGGTTAAAAAGAGAAGTTTTATATGTATACATACATATACATACATAAACACTATGAATATGTAATAATTATAGAAGAAAGAATCATGAATTTGAGAATGAATGGTCTAGGACAGAGAAGAAATAAATGGAGAAGAAGGAGGGGTGGAAATGACATTAATCTGGTGTTCATCTATGAAATTCTCAAAGACCAATAGAGAATTTAAATAAAAAAAAATAGAGGTTTTTGTTTGGTCGTTTTTTGTATTTTGTTATTGTTGTTGTTGTTTGGTTATTTCTAATATTGAAGCTAATAGATTTTCCTAGATATAGATTCCAGACAAAGAAATGGTATTCTAAAACTTTGTATAAGATTCCTTAATGATATAGAAAAAAAATCAATGAAACATAGATATACAGGTTAAGTATCTTCAAAGCTTTAACGAAAGACTTGTAGGAAGTGGACATTCAGTCCTGTTAGCTCTCTTACTCCAGTGATCAGCCTGAGGTATGCTAACTTCAGAAGGCCAGAGGAGGGCTGTTAAGATCACAGTTTGGAGACACAATGAATGACTCATGGTGTTGGCAGCAGCTCGAGTTGATGGTCGTCTTCTTATTAGCAGCACTCTAAGATGGCAAAGGACAATTTATGACAGGAGACGAGGGATACATGTGTCTCTGTTTGTGGCTAGTTATTGGTTCTTCTTTTTATAAAGCCATAAAGATTCAGTCATGGTACCCCTGTAAAAATAAAGTCTAAATTTAATCATTTTCCCCAGGCCTCACTTCAAAACACTGGACTGATTTTTTTCCCCACTCTCTTATTACTATTCACATATGATCTGGGGGATTAAACTCCTCATTGAGTTAGTGTGGTGAACTGAAAAGCCAAATTTCAGAAATTATATTGCATTTCTTGGAAATGATGCTTTAGATGATAAAAATTAATCAAATCACTTTCTTCTTTAAGCAAGTCAAATAACTTATATCAAAGATAATGCTAGCTACTAACACCAGGATTTCAATATAAAGTCTGAAGCTAGGCCCAAGCAGTTGGATATGATGATATATTCACAGGGGATAGAATGTCTCGAAGGTAGCACCAAGCCATAGAAATATTATTCTCAAGATTTCAAAACTTATTGTATTATGGGGGTCAAAAGAATCCAGGAGGAGATCATAAATCATAAAGGAAACAGAGCTCCTTTGGCATGTTTCATATCTGCAGTAGATCTATATTATGGCCATCTCTCTTTTCTTTGTGGTTGTTGAGAGGGTGCATAGCTATAGATCATCTCATCAGTCATTAGAAACTTTAAAGACTATAGCAGATCAAGCCACATTCTGAGAGCAATGTGATAGCAGGATACTCACGGAACCAAATAATGAACCCTTGGCTTCACATTAGATTGGGCAACTTTATCTCAGAGCAAACATCAGCAGACACACTGTGAGATATCTGCTTATCAGAACCACAAAAGTATCATTCTCATTTAAAGAGATCCATGGGTTGGGGAGATAGTGGATGAGCATGCTGGCTTTGCAATCATGACGATCTGAGTCTGAATTTCTAGCACCAACATAGAAAGCCAGATATGGCTGTACATGCCTATATCTCTTGGGTTGGTGGGATGAAGATAGGCAGAAGTTTGAAGTTTGCTGATCCACCATCTTAGCTGACAAACCAAACTTCTGTTTCAGTAAGACTGCCCTACCTCCATATGTGTGTGTGTGTGTATATATATATATATATATATATATATATATATATATATATATAAAGAGAGACAGATAGAAAGACACAGAAACAGTGAGATCCTTAATGGTAGGAGGTGAGTAGAAACTGTATGAAGTCAGTGAGCATGATCAGTTCCTTTTAAGATCTTATTTTTACAACACTATGGACATTAATTGTCATCATGTTTATCTAGGCACTATAATATTTGTCAAAGGACAATCCCAGTACTACTTTCTCAAAGAGATTGTATGTTATGCATTGTGGATGTTTTATTGTCTATTATTGCATACCTAGGCAGCTCATAACTTAGAGCCTATTATTATTTGCTGGCTTATAATTACAGAATTTGTGCCAGCCTGGCAGAAGATGGGCCAACTCTGTGACTCATGGAGATTTATTAGGTGATGCCCTTTACCTAGAAGGCTGATGACTGAAGCTGTACCATACAAAGTCATTCATGGTCCACTCATACCCAATACCTCAGTTGAAGTGACTGGGATGGCTCAAATGGACTTCTGAGCTCCTTCTTTGTCCCTTCTCTCTCTCTGTTCTTTACATTCTCCTTTCCTCCTTTCTCTTTTTACCTCTCTCACTCTCTCTGTCTACAACAATTCTCTACACATCTCATAGTGGCTGGATCTTAAGAATCCAATCC
This sequence comes from Peromyscus leucopus, assembly GCF_004664715.2. NCBI lineage: Eukaryota > Metazoa > Chordata > Mammalia > Rodentia > Cricetidae > Peromyscus > Peromyscus leucopus. The sequence goes on along the minus strand of NC_051065.1, from coordinate 119,823,477 downwards.
TCAAGGCCTTTAAAACCTATGCTTGACATGTTCAACAAATGATGCTGGCATAACTGGATGTCAACATGCAGAAGATTGCAAATAGATCCATATCTGTTGCCATGCACAAAACTCAAGTCCAAGTGGATCAAAGACCTCAAAATAAATCCAGTTATACTGAACGTGATAAAAGAGAAAGTAGGAAGTAGTCTGGAACAAATTGGAAGACTACTTCCTAAATATAACACCAGTATCACAAATACTGAAAGCGACAATTAATAAATGGGACCTCCTGAAACTGAGAAGCTTTTGTAGAGGAAAGGACACGGTCAAACAAACAAACAAACAAACAAACAAACAAACAACAGCCTACAGAATGGGAAATGATCTTCACCAACCCCACATCTGACAGAGGGCTGATCTACAAAATAAATAAAGAACTCAAAAAGCTAGACATCAAAATACTGAACAATCCAATTAAAAAATGGGTTACAGAGCTTAACAGAGAATTCTCAAAAGAAGAATCTCAAATGTCTGAAAGGCATTTAAGGAATTGCTCAGCATCCTTAGTCATCAGGGAAATATAAATCAAAACAACTCTGAGATACCATTTTACACCTGTCAGAATGGCTAAGATCAAAATCACTGAAGACAGCTTATGTTGGAGAGGATGTGGAGAAAGGGGAACACTCCTTCACTGTTAGTGGGAATACAAACTTGTACAGCCACTCTGGAAATCAGTATGGCGGTTTCTCAGAAAATTGGGAATAAGTCTTCCTCAAGACCCAGTTATATCACTCTTGGGCATTTACCCAAGGAATGCTCAATCTTACCAAAAAGACACATGCTCAACTATATTCATATTAGCATTATTCATAGTAGCAAGAACCTGGAAACAACCTAGATGCCCCTCAACTAAAGAATGCATAAACAAAATATGACACAGTGGAGTACTACTCAGCAGTAAAAAACAATGACATCCTGAGGTTTGCAGGTAAATGGATGGATCTAGAAAATATCATATTGAGTGAGGTAACCCAGACTCAAAAGGACAAACATAGTATGTACTTACTTATAAGTGGATACTAAATGTGAGGGAAGGGATGACCAGACTGCAACCCACAACTTCAGAGAGGCTAGCTAACAGGAAAAGACACTAGGAGGGACACATGGATGATCCTGTGAAGGAGAAGTAGATGAGATCTACATTAGTGGACTGGGTGGGGGCGGTGGCAGAGGGTGAGGAGTGGGGAATGAGAACATAGGGCAATGGGAGGGTCAAGCTGGAACAGAGACAGAGTGGGAGGGCAGGGAGGAAGATACCATGATAGATGAGGACATCATAGGAATATGAAGAGGCAGGGTGCTGGGGGAGGCTCTCAGGAATCCACAAGTTTGACCCCACCTTGGTCTGCTGGCAGTGGTCCAGAGGGTGCCTGGACCAGCCTACTCTGGTGACCAGCCTAGCAAATAACCTAGCTGTCATCAGAGAGCCTTTGTCCAGTGACAGATGGAGGCAGATACAGAGATCCTCAGCCAGGCACCAGACTGAGCTCTGGGAATCCAATTGATGAGAGAGAGGAGAGATACTGAAGGCGAGGGACATCCAGGTCATGATGGGAGGACATGGAGAGATGGCTGGCCATACTAGTGGAAGCCCATGAACTGTGGACTGGTGGCTGGGGAGCCCCCATTGGACTGGACTAGGTCCTCTGGATACGGATGACTGTTTTTGGCTCAAACTGTTTGGGGGGCACCAAGGCAGGGGGATCAGGATCTGTCCCTGGTCTATGGACAGGTTTCTGGAATCTGGTGCCTGTGGTGTAACACCTTGCACAGCCTTGGTGCAGTGGGAAGGGGCTTGGACCTGCCTAGGCTCATTGTGCTGGGCTCTGCTGACTCCCCATGGGAGACCTTGATTTGGGTGATGTGGGGTTGTGGGGTGGCTTGGGAAAGAGGGCTGGGGGTGGGAAGAGGGGGTTCTATAGATAGCATGTGGAGTGAGTAGAAAATTTCTTAATAAAGGAAAATGAAAAAAAATCACCACGGGGGGGTATGGTGGTATTTTATTTGTACTGAAATGTGATTTTCATTGTATGTTAATAAATAAAGTTGCCTGGGGGTCAGAGCTATTAGAGCCATAGAAAGAGCGTGGCGGTGGTGGCACACGCCTTTAATCCCATAGATCTCTGTGTGTTCAGGGATACAGCCAGCATTGGAGACATACACCTTTAAGACCTGGAGGGCTGTACTTACAGGCAGTGACGAGGCAGTCATGTGTTTGGGTTTACAACCAATGAGAAGGCAGAACAGAAAGACTATATTAAAGACAAACACACAGGAAGTAACTCTGAAGAAACCATGTTTCATGAACAGATAAAAATATTTAAGGTATAAGTAGACAGTGGTAAAAAGCAAGTTTATTCCAAACTAAACAAACACCATAAAATATTAAATTTCAAGGTTTCAGGAAGATGCTTAGATGGTAGTATACAAGTATGTATGTGAATGTGTGTATGCATGTTTGTATGTGCATGTATGTATGTATGTGTATATATGTGTGTTCATGTGCACATGCTTGTTTGTGTGTCCTTGCTCACTGAGTGTTACATAAAGCATAATCATGTGTCTTAATGTTAGTCCTGGGGCATGTAGCTAGGAAAAATATATAGAAACTGATGGCAAAATATATTAACTACTGAAAACATTAGTTAGCTGCTATGGATGTCTTTCTGTATGCTGTGAATATTTGTTGCTCTGATTGGTTGATAAATAAAGTCATTTGGCCTATGGCAAGGAAGCTTAGAGGCAGGAAATCTAAACAGATAGACAGGAAGAGAAAGGAGAGGCAAGACAGATGCGGCTACCCACTGCCAGGAGAAGCAAGATGTAAAGGTATTGGTAACCCACAAGCCATGTGTCAAAGTATAGATTTATAGAAATGGGTTAATTTAAGATAAAAGAGCTAGCTAGCAAGAAGCTTGAGCCATAGGCCATGGCCATGCAATTTGTAATTGATATACGCCTCTGTGTGTTTACTTGGGACTGAGTGGTTACAGGACCAGGTGGGACACAGAAATTTTATAAGTGGCTGTGGGATCTTGGTGCTGGGTAAGATCAGGAAAACTGACTACAAATGGTGCCCCCCCTAAAAAAAAGGATTTTAAAATGGCTTCTTACTGTGTCTCTCAGGCCAGCCACAGCCTGTGGGCTTGGGCTACATTATGGCAGGTTTGCAGTGTGTGGGCTTGACCTGCAGCATGAAGGATTCCCACCATGGTAGACAGAGTCATCTCCAAGCCATGCAGTGCCCTGCATAATGGATGTAGCTTTTGCTAGTACAGAGAAAAGAAAGAAAGAAAAAAAAGGTTTCTGGGCTAGAGGCTGCTGGATGGAAGCATGGACCCACTGTCTCCCAGAGTCAGCAGAGACCATGACTCCTAGAGCTGATGGTGAATTATCTCCACCATGTTGAAAAGCCAAAATGGGTGGAGTCAAAGCTGCCGCTTCAGTAGTATCCATGCTTTAGTTTAAAGCAATATATACACAATTCAAGACAGATTCAAATAAAATAAAACTCTAAACAGTTTACATTATATGTAAAAATGTACGTAGGTTTGGAAGAGAGAGGAAAAGGAACATACACAGTTATATAAAGAAATAGTTTTAAAAAATAAAATTTTTAAAGAGACAATAAAAGTAACATAAAAAATAAGCCACATAAAGATGGAAATCTCACAGAGAATCTGGATTATACTGTCTTCAGGATCTTTAACTGCAGAGGGATATTTGATTATAAAAGCTGCCGAGTTCAATCAATATGTATATTTTAAAGATATCTCAATTTCAAAATTTGTGTCTAAGGATACATTGCTTTGGAAAAGAGGTTCTGTTTTTGTTTCCACAGAAGATGAGAACCTGTGGATTGTTTCCAGGCTAATATGGTTTGATCAAGGAAGACTCCCTGAGAGACCCAGATGATCCAACATCCGAAAACAGCTTCAAGGCAACTGGCTCAGAGAATACAGCACCACAGACTATCTTGGTGCTGGGCAAGACCAGGAAAACCTGTGGCTACAGTTAGCAGGTCTGCATGATCAGTGATTAGAAGCAAAAAGGAAGTTCCTTGAGATTTTTTCATTTTTCTAGGAGATAATATTGGGTTAGCATTTTCATCACTGACTCATCATCAGCAACTAAGTTTAATTTAATTCACTTAATTAAAGGAAGTGCATCCAAGCCCACATTAATGTCCTTTATCATCAGTCAGTGACACTATGCTATTGGTAGGTGTGTGGAAGAACCCCTTCATGTAGCCTCATCAAAACCTTTGCCTGTTCAGCACTGACAGAGGTGATAAAGATTCAGGTCCTGCCTTTGTGACACACTGGGAGTGCTGAATGATTACTTGCCTAGATACTGATGAGCTGTCTCCCTTCTGAATCAGCACCCTCTCCCATGGACTGGAACTTATCTCTGCTGCCAAATGAGATTACCTGAGGAGACCATAATTGGCCCAGTCATACCCTAGGAGGCAACCTAACATGTCTAAATGCCTGAAGTCAGGGTTTGACAGGATACAGACCTCATAAAGAACATGCTTGAAATTCACAGTACAGGACTATTTCTGCAACTCACTAGCACCAGGGAAGGTGAAAGCTATTTTGAAAATCATGTCTCTTTAAGGTTGTGAATGGTTTGGCAGGGAGCTGCTCTACAGTTCTCATCAAGTGAGAGACTGCCTATCACAACCATCACACGTCAGCTGTTTTTGTTTTATATTAAGATAGTTTCTGAGTGCAATGAAATAAAATAAAAGAGCAGCACATAGGTTTGCTCAGACACAGCCTGATGAGCCACTCCAGACCCAGCAGGAACAATTTACAAACTTCATTGTAAACAAGGGATTTAATTGGAGCTATCTGTATTACTTACTTTCCTCAGTCTTGTGATAGTTACTTAACAAGGAACAACTTAGAATAATTGACAAGGATCAAGAAGGTAGGGCTTGTTCCAGCTCATAGTTTGAGGGAATTTAGTGGCCGAGAAGGCATGGTGGCAGGATCTTGAAGGGGCTGTTCACATAGCATCAACACTCAAAAGTAAGGAGAAGACAGGGAATGGGGCTTGCCTATCAAATCTCAAGGTCCATCCCCACTCACGCATTTCATCCAACAAGGCTCATAGCCTCCATAAACAGCACCAACAACTAGGAACCAAGAGTAGAAACATATGAGCTGATATGGGACATTTCACACTCAAACTCAGCAACATATTAGAAAACAGTGAATTCTACTGGATATAGTTTTGTCCTGAGTATTAAAAGAGAATACCCATTATATTTACCAGCCTAGCTGAGTAACCCAGTATTTTTGCAAAGGATAGTTTTAATTCACTGTCTTTGGTCTTCTCAGAGGCTCCAGTTCCTCCTCCCTGAGCTCAAACATCTGATTATATGACTTTTCTTCACAACACTGACTCTGTGGCATATCAGGTTCCAGCTTAAAGACACTCCCTTTGAATGAACCAGTTTTCATTTCTAAAATAGAAATATACAGCAATAATTGGAAAAATGGGGAAACATGTGGGGGGCCTACCCATTTCCCTGTAGGGGGCCTGTTCCCACTTTTCCCCCAGGGTACTCTTGAGAAGGGAGTGACAAATATTTAGATAGAAGAATAAAGGGGAGAGAAACAGATAGAAACACAGGATAGCCTCGGGAGGGTCTGGATACTTATCCATCAGCCCCTTCTGTCTATTCTAAAGGGACTTTTGTAGGAATGTCAAGGGGTAGAGCAAAAGACCTCCAGTTAGCACAGCCAAGTGCAGACCCTTCCAATCACCTGGTAACCACACATGTGGTCACGTAATCCTCTAATGCAGTCCTGCTGGGTAAGGCAAAATCATCTCTCACTAGGAAACCTCTGTGGGCCTCCACAGAAACATCATGTTGGTACAAAACTAACATACTTTTTTTCTGTGCTTAGTACTTTTGCAAAACTTTGTGTAGATTTAGAGAGAGGAAAAAGTAAATGAGATAATTGAAAGCTGAAGTTTGTTTCATAGTTAGACATCATCTCCTAGCACAATAATCATGTTTCATTTATAAGGCTTTTATTGAATTTTGAAGTAACTTAAATTTAATTATGTCTAAAAAGGCAACTTTAATTATAACATAGAAAAACCCAATCTAACCTGTATCTCATGTAGTTAGAAATTGATTATTATACATACTGAAAGTATAGTGTAGGTAAAGATGAGTTAATTCTGGTGTGTGTGTGTGTGTGTGTGTGTGTGTGTACAGGCAAGCATGTGTCAAGGCATGTATGCCTGTAGGTCAGAAGACCTTCAAATGTCAGCTGTGTCTTCCACCTTGCTTTGAGAGAGGTTCTCTTGTTTTTAATCAGTGTGCACTAGGCTAACTGACCATCAGGCTTCCAGGGATTCTCCTGTCTCTGCCTCCCATTTCACTGTGTGAGTGCAAAGATTGCAGGTGTGCATTAAATCATCCCTTTATGTGAATCCTGAAGATCTGAACTCAAGTCCTCACACTTATATAAACAAATATCTCATCAATGAGCCTTCTCCCTAGCCCTATATTCCACTTCTCAATGAAAAGACAAGCAGAGTGTTATTGCAAACACATAATTTTGGTTGCAAAAGAAGTTAGTACTGTTTATAAGATAGTGAAAACATTTACTAGAAACTATGATGCTGGATTGATTCCTGAATGTCTTAGAATTTATCAGCAATGGCAAAAATCAGAGAAACAATAACTTTTGGATAATATTTTAAAGTGATATGAATTATTCTAAATCTCTTTATACTCAATTTGTTATTCTACTCTTATAAAAACTTGATGTCTATCGAAAAGCATTCATGATATAATATAAAGAACATAGACTTGAGGTCAGAAAAATCTATGCTTGATCTGGCATTTGCCTTTTATTTGCAATATGAAAATAACCTAGGGAAACTAAATCACTTTAGTTAATTTAGCGATTTAGTTTCTCTGTGGATGATTTTCCAACCTGCAAATGGAAATATGTCAGTTTTTATCCTTTAAGAAGCTGCTTCTATAGCATGGTTCAATGTCAAGGAAACACCATCAGAATAAAAAGTGACAGAGGAAGAGTGTGCTGAACATTCCACAAGTCTGATGCTATAAAAGGCAAAAAGCTATGCTTTGACTTACTCATTGATGTGTCAAGAGGGTGAGTATTCTCTGGCACATGAACCAAGTTAACAGGCTCTTATTCTGTAGTGATTAATGTAGGGAAAACGAGCTGGCTAAGGAAACCTACCCTGATGCTAGAGACCAGAATTAGGGAAGGATGGCTCAGATAAGGCCAGTGAGAGAAACAGTTTAGCTCAGATCAGAGCCATCTCTGCCCCTGTCCAACTGATTTGTGAAACCAACCAATCACAGAGCAGGATAGTAGACCCGTGGGGTTGACTCCACCCCCTACACTTCCTGTAAAAACCGCTCTGCTAGTCAGAAAGAAAGCCTGTTCTCTCCACCCTGGTAGAGGCAGCTACTCTCCTGGACTCCTCCTTCCCAAATAAACCGCTCACTTAAAAGAGTTTTTGGGGTGTGAAGATCTTCATTTACTGGCATAGAGAAGATCCTTGCTGAGATGTCAAATTTCAGTGCAAAGATCAAGCCCAATACTGAATGCAATGTATATGCTATACTGGCTATTTTTTTTTTTATGTCAATTCAACATGAGCTAGAATTATTCTGGAAGAAGGAACCACACTTAAGAAAATACCTTCACCAGACTGACCTATGGGAAATTCTGGGTTGTATTTTCTTGACTGATAATGATAATTGATGTGGGAAGATCCATATCACTGTAAGTGTTCTCTGTGCTGGCTATAAAAAACAGGCTGAGCAAGCCTTATGGAGCAAACCATAAGCAGCACTCTTCCATGGCCTCTGCATCAGCTTCTACCTTTAGGTTCTAGCCCTGGCTTCCCTCAACAATGGAGTATGACCTGAGAGTTGTAAGCTGGAATAAACACTTTCCTCTCTGAGTTGTTTATAGTCATAGTTGTAGATGTAATTCTAAACTCTCTTATTCAATAAGAAACACAGAGCCAAATAAAGAGTTAAAAGCCCAGAAATCAAGCGTTAGCCAAGAGCTAAGACCACCTTATCTTACCACTAGCTGCTGTCCTTCCCCTGAGAGAGACCTTCTTCCTGTGTCCTGTCTTTTTATTGAATTTCTGTTCTGCCTTCTCGTTGGTTCTAAACCTAACCACATGACTTCTTCGTCACAGCCTTTCTATACAGACCTCCAGGTCTCTATGGTTGGTACTGGGATTAAAGGCATGTGTCACCATGCTGGCAATGTCCTTGAACACACAGAGATTTTGCCTGCCATGTGATCGGATGAAGGGCATGTGCTACCACTACCAAACTTCTGCTTAATGGCTTGCTCTTAGCTCTGATCCCCAGGCAACTTTATTAACATACAAATAAAATCACATTTCAGCACAAATAAAATATCACCATACATAGTGTTTATCACAGCAACAGAAACTGTAACTAAGACATATGCTTAGTACAATAGTATTTCATATCCACAAGCCACAGTGAACATCTATTTTATTGTTACCAAGTTCACTTCACAGTCTTCATTGTGCTCTGTGGCCTGTCTCCTATATGCAATGTTGGTCCAGGTAAATCAATCATGTATATATAACTCATTTCTACTGTATTAGATGCATTATCTTCACTTGGAGTGGGCAGGTAACTCAAAATAAGCTCATGACATCTCTGCCCTGAAAGCTGAGAGATGAAAAAAAAAAGCCTATCTGGTTACTCTCCAGAAGGTTGGAACTTCAACAGGAGAATTGAGGATGTTGCTGTAAGTATAGAATGTCATGATATCACTAGAAAGAAAAATGAAGAAGGGTAAAAGGACAGTCCTTTCAGACTCAAACCATTTACATCTCTAAATGCCTGATGCATTCACGTCTCTTATTTATGTTGTACATAAACATATTGTGTACTATATTTCAACTTACTGTCTTTATATTAGATCATGGGCTTTGATAAGAATGTCTTCTAACTGATATTCCAACAAATATAAGTGTAGGGTTTGACTGAATCTAAGCATTGAAGTTCTCTGTCATTCTGAAATTATGGCAAAACAACAAATAAGATAAATAGAAACACAAATAGGTCATCTACACAGCAATCTTGCTTTTGAACAAATAGAGGCTTCCTAAACAGGAGTCCCTGGTGGCTTCCTACTTACAATAGGAATATTAAACATCCAAATTTAAAGTACACTGAAAAATATATTTAAACTATATGAAGAAAACAAATTGCTTGAAAACGCTTACCAGAGTGTAATTATGAAAATGAATAGAGGGGTTTTAAATGTAGGGAATTAGTAAATAGAGAGACACAATTTGCAAGGCTATTTCTTCATAGCTTAGAATTCTTTAGTATTAAAAGACTTTCATGGGGTTTTAGCAGAAATCACTTAATTGAAAGTATTTAAGTAGATGGTGGATGATGGTTCTCATGTGGGTATGCAAAAATTGATTCCATTCTGTGCAACAGACTGAACCAGATTCTAATAACTCCATCATTTCTAATTTAAAAAATAACCTCCTTTATAATATAATACCTGAAGCATCAAAGAAACTGAAAAGATTCTAATAAACATATGGAAAATGTTTATTTTTATCACAATAGAAATGGACACTAGAACACTCAATTTGATCGTCTGTAAGTTAAACAGTCTTACAATATGTAGTATTGGCAAGAATAAGTAAGATTAGTTCTCATACTGCACAGGCAGTTCTTTTCAATGTTCTTATGTTAATAAATATGCTTGTATGTAGAAAACTGGTAGTGTATGTGTATCCCAATCCAATAATTCAAAATTCTGTTTTATAAATGAATTATCCTTGCATATTAAACAATAAAATGCATGTGTGTGTGAGTGTGTGTATGTGTATTCATTGATAACATATTTTTAAATAATAGAATTGAAACAAAAAGGTGAAGGCATTGGCTCAATTGGGAAAATGCTTGCAGCACAAGCATGAGGACCTGAGTTCAGATCCCCAGTACCCAATAAAAACTGTACTTGGTGAAACGACAGTCATTTCACCATTCCTACAGCAAGATGACAGGCAGAGACAGGAGACTCTCCAAAAGCTTGTGAGATAGTAACCATAAGATACCTTGCTTGAAAGAAGATGAAGATGAGGACCAACACCCAAACCATGACATACATGTGCCTGTCCCCTTGTACACACACACACAATTGTGTTTACATTTAAATCATATATCCATCTACAGACAAATTTATGATATATGATACAGTCATAAAACTAAGTTCTAGGGTTGGAGACTTAGCTCAATCAATAGAGCCCTTTGTAAGTAGCATGTGCAAAGCCCTAAGTTCTAGCCACAGCACTGCATAAACTGTGTGATTTCAGCACTTGGGAGGGAGAGGCAAGAAGGTCTTAAGTTCAAGGTCATTCTTGGCTACATTGGGGTTTGAGGTCAGCCTAGGATACTAAGGCTAGTAAAAATAATACTAATAGTATTATAGTATTATTATTATAGTATTATAATTACTAATAGTAATAGTAATACTAATTCACTTAAGAAGTGAATACAAAGGAAGGGAAGGAGGGAGGGAGGCAGGAAAGTAGGCAGACTACTAAATCCTACAGAGCAGTTCAAAAGAGTTTTCTAGATCCATATAAAACTAGTTAGGTAGCAAAATGTTGCTACAAAAATTATGGAAATTGGTGTAGGGGTCACATACTATGAGACCATTTCAGCCTCTCTTTGTTTTGCAGTCACCAGGAGTATATACGCAGTCACAAAATTCATTAGTGGAAATGTATGCATGGCAGGAAATAGGAAAGCAGCTGGGAAAAGCAGGGAAAACCTTAAACTATGGTGAAGGGGCAGGTCTGAGCAGGGTCAGAATTATTACTTTTGTAAGATGGGTTTTTGAAAGCTCTCTTTAAAAATTTAACTAACAATAGGAGTCAAACAGACATGGATTTCAGCAACTAGTGTTTGTAGGAAATAGAGAAGAATATGTGACAAAAGGAAGCTCAAGGAGACTGGAAAGGATTAACATCTCAAAAGAATGTTTTCATCTTAACTTATTTCATGCTATAGATCTCCACTAAGTTCCTAGGGATAAAATCTTTCCAGGTTTGTGTCTCTATTGTCTTTTTGGATGGGGAGTGTTATATTTGTGTCAAACCCTAATGTAGCCAAGAATGACCTAGAACTTAAGACCTTCTTACCTCTTCCTCCAAAGTGCTGGGATTAAAAGTTACACAGTTTATGCAGTGCTGAGGATGGAATTTAGACCTTTGCACTTCCTAGTTGCAAAGGACTCTACTGACCAATAGAAGTCATAAGCTTTCAGCTCCAAGCTTTAATTGTATGATTGTATCATATCTTGCATATGCGTTTATTGGTGAGAATTAACATTATTTAAGTGTAAATATAAACACACATTTAAGTGTGTGTGTGTGTGTGTGAATGTGGGTATGAGACACAGTCTCAAAAGGTAGAGATGGGATTTCTAGAGCAAGGTTACTAGCCAGACTAGCCAAATCAGGCAGTTCTGGGTTTGATTCAAAAACACTATCTCAGTAAATGAGATGAAAGAGCAATCTCTCTTTCCTTTCTCTCTCAAGTGCGCGTGTGCGCGCACACACACACATACATATGCAAATCTTAAAAGCACAAGCACATGCATACATACAACTGCATACTACAAGACCCATACATGCACACCCAAAAGACAAATAAATACATTAAGACTTATATTATGAACATTTGGCACTAGGAATGCATACACCGACATAAACATAACACTGAAAAATAAATTCAGATAACTTTTATCCCAATGTATGTGTGCTTGGTTGAAAATAAGCTCCTTAAATGTTGGATGACATAGAAACCACTGTAAAACAGATGCAAGTTCATTTATACATCAAGTAAAGTGTGAGGTGCAGGGGCAGGATAATGTTGCCAGAGAAAATAAAAAAGTTTTGATTTCATACACACAGCTAGTAATGAGATCATTGTGACACATTCATCCAAACATTTGTTGATATCTCTAGAGGAAAGTGCCCTCTTCTACTAGCCACTTCTGTGAAAATCACTGATTCATAAACCACATTTCTAATTTACCCATCAGTTTCACAGAACCCATTGTTCTGCATTCAGTCATTAATTTGATTCCACTTTAATGCAGAGTACAATGCAGCATTCATGTAGTGATTACCAATACTGGCTCCTTTGATGAAGAACATTGGTTCTTTGAAGATTTCATAAGAGGGAAGATACTGAATCCAAGTGTTTTATTCTTTTGTATGTTATTAATTGGCAGAAAATAAATGAATAAAATCAACTGAACTGAGTAGACAGTCAACAGAGAGATGGAGTTTGTAAAATTCCAATATGCAATTCTTCATGTACCAGCACTACAAGATTTTCAATATGTGATATCTTTAAATACTAAAGTTAATCATTTTACACATGGAAATCATTCTCCCATTTTCTGAAAATTACTAATGTTAAAAAATAACAGTAGAATTATAATACACATCGTGACGGGTCCTCCTCATTCCTTTCATCACCCTGCATCCATCTCTCCCCGACACCACATAATATGTTATTTTTAAAAATTATAATAAATTAATACTATCAATTAATAGTCATTTATATTTTGGAGAAACTTGACCAGTGACACTGTGAAATATATTCACCATGAAACATGTATTTGACATAGTATTGTTAGAGGCAGACATTATAAATGCCACGTGACATGCTAAAACCCTAAAGTAGTAGTAAAGTGGTTCAAACAAATGATGGTATTTCGATTGGTACTATTTTTATTTATTCTGTACTGCAAAACGTCAACGAATCATTTCTACTTAAAATTTTTCATTTATGACACCTGTGTGGAATTGGAGATTATAACATAAATCAGGGTAGACACAGAATTTATGAAATGCAAAGTTTGGTCATAGAATTCTCAGGATAGTAAGGGTTCAAAGTGTTAGGAAGCTGATCATGTCAAATCATAAATTATGAATAGATGAAAATTACTATTTTCTTCAGTCCAGATAGGTTTATCATGATCTTTCTTTTTCTTACAGCCAGAGTCACTGGCCAATCTGATTTTATATTTGTATTCCTTTGCATATTTGTGTTTTCTCATGAGCTCATTTTATAAACATTGGTAAGAATGTGGGTATTTACATAGATTTTTGTGTCATTTCACAAAAGAAGTAATTTACATCCTGATTGTGAAGCATCTGCTTTCTGATTCCCATCAAACATAAATGAGTTTCAAACTAACCTAAGCTGAAAGAGAAAAACTACATCTAGAAATGTGAAGAACATATGTATGTGCAGCCATGTATATTTAATATACACCTTCTCTTCTAATCAAACAAAGGGAATCTCCCAGGGTTACCATTCATTTCTCGGATTAACAATCTCTCAAACACAAGTCACATATGTTAGCTCTGTAGTTGATGATGCCTTGTCATCTTGCTTCCTCTGTGTCTGGCTGATGACTCCTGACTCAGCCTTCCTCTTCCCAGAATTCTCCTTGTCTGTTTGTCCCACCTATACTTCCTGCCTGGCTACTGGCCAATCAGCATTTTATTTATCAACCAATCAGAGCAACACACATTCACAGTATACAGAATGACATTCCATAGCATTTGACTACAAATTTTACATTACTGATTTGATTTTTCTTGGTGGTGGAATAACATTCCATTGTGAATATATACCATGCTTTCATCATCTGTCTATCAACAGATGGGCATTTAGGCTCATTGCATTTCCCAGTAAGTATGAATAAAGCTAAATGAGCAGAGATGAAGAACTTATCTCTGTCGTAGAATACAGTTGTGGATGAGCCCTGGAGTGGTAGAGCTGGATCACTGGATGACTCTGTTCTGAGAATGTTTCATTTTTTTTGAGAAATTTCCACATAGAGTCACCATTCACATTTCCAACAATGTAAATAAAGGTTTTCCTTTCCTCACATCCTCACCAGCATTTGTTGTCATTTGTTTACTTTAAAGCAGTTTGAGGTTGTATTTCCTAGATGGATAAGGATATTGATTACTCTAAAAAGTATTTATTGTCCATTTGTATTTTAAGTCCATTTCTATTTTTTCTGTTATTACTAAACACTAAAATCTCTATCATCCCCAGTGATCACTAGAAAATAAGTGTCTTTGACAAAAGCTGACAGCATTACTATTCTACAGGCATAATCATAGTTACTTAGAAGGTAATTTGACAGGGACTTTATATCATTTTGCAAAACATAGTAGTAGCTTCCCCATGAGGGCCTCTTTATCAATGGGATTTTGACTTCATTTACAAACCTCTCCTATGGAGTGTGGACCTCAAATCCAATCAAAAAGCATTTGGTTAGCTCCAAAAGAGACTTGTCACTATATACCAGTGATTTCAGCTTACCTGACAGGCAGGCAAGTACTTTTCTTCTAAGGTACAGAGCTGAGTATATCTGTTGATAATAGTAACTTTCCTCCATCAGCCTAACAGGGCTTCTTTGACACAATGGGGTCTAGACATTAGGAAGGAAGTTTCCATCAGTGTTCCGGTTTGATTTTTCTTTGTCCTTCAACCAAGTCATCCTCAAGCAACAGGCTCTCACCAACTAGTTCTGGTAGGCCATCAACTGCATTGGCAATTTCCTCTATTGTTTAGGCAGCCTTTCGGTCTCTCTGACCAAAAACTTAAGGATGGTAACAAGTCCTCGGAAAATCCTTATGGTAAGAAAGTAGAGAAGGAAATAATGGCTATGGACAGTTTATAGTTGGGAAGGGAGGGGATAGGAAAGGAGAGGGTCAGGGCAGGGGGAGGGTCAATGACAACAACAAGAAAAATTAACAATGTATGAAAAATCCAAATAAATTTGGATACTTGGTGACATAATCTGTCTTAGAGTTACTATTACTGTAATGAAACACCATGAACAAAGCAACTTGTGAAGGACAGGGTTTATTTCACTCACAGTTCCATAAACAATTCATCATCAAAAATAGTGAGGGTGGGAACTCACACAAGGCAGGAATCTGGAGACAGGAGCTGATGCAGAGGCCATGGAAGGGTGCTGCTTACTGGCTTGCTCTTCATGGCTTGCTCAGCGTGCTTTCTTATAGAACCTAGGACCACCAGCCTAGGGATGCCACCACCCACAATAGGCTGAGCCCTACTCAATTAATCACTGATTAAGAAAATGTCCTACAGGCTTGCTTACAGCCTTATCTTAAGGAAGCATTTTCTTAATTGAGGTTTCCTTCTCTCAGATGCTTTTACTTTGTATCAATCAGACATAAAGCTATCCAGCATATAATAAAAAAATTAAATTAAATCAACTGTTAAAAAACAGAGTTTGAATGGTGGTGTCCTGTAAGGGTAAATAAGGCTGCTCCCAGAAATCATGAGTTATGATGAGATGTATTTAAAAGTTTCTCTTCATGTCCCCGAGCCTCAACTTCCTACAATGTAAAGTAACTGTGACAATCGTGTCATACTCACAAAATTTAATGTGAGAATGAAATGAGATAATGCTATTAAAAAGCAGTACAATATATGAAAAATTTCAAACTTGATACATGTTATAAAAATATATTTATACCCATAAAATAGATCTTTAGAACTCATCAACGACCTTCAAAATTTACAGCCCCCCAGTTGCCACTGGGAGCAATAGCATTCTGAACAGAAATTGGATAGATAAAACTGTAGCTGGGCCAATGGCCAGCCATCTGGTAGTGGTGCCTAGCCAGGTCTTTCTCTGCAAAAGCTGGCACAACTGCCTGTCTAAGGTGCTCAGCTGCAATCAGCAGAGTGTGTGAAGCTCTGGCCCTCACCCACCGGGAACCTGAGCAGGAGACACGCACAGCATTTCCATTGTCAGTCTGGCACATCTGGGTCTACTAAACACTGTTAGCCTACTACTGACAAGAGGTTCGTGATATTTATGAGAAGGGGAGGGAAAAGGAGAGGAGACTTGGGATTCATTGGCCAAGTCTTATGTGTTATAAAAAGTTAAATGTGAATCTTTTTAAACCTATTTCCTCTTTTGATTAAGAGTTATAATTTTCACCTTCAGTGAAAATCCAGAATACTTGCTCAGTAAGTGTTTAGTGAGCATTCACTTGACAACTTTTTGTGTTCATCTATATCAAAAGCCTACAGTATTATGATAGGACAAATAAATTCTATTCACACAGTCTTCTAGTGTCAAGAGAAACTCAAATTTGTTTGTCCTCACATAATGGAATGCTAATGTTACAGAATAAATAAGGAAAAAAATTGGAGTGGTATCATACCCTCGCTGAGCATGAGGCTATGTCAAGGAATTTTTTTTTTATGCATCAACCATCATCTTATTTATTTTTTGCCACAACTTTGTAAGTTAAAAATTTTTATTTTCATTTTATTTGGATGTTTTAATGAGAGATGACTACTTTAAGGTCATAAAATTTCGATGCCACATCTGATTTCAAAGACTTGGCTTTTGAACATTTAAAATAAACCCTTCTGAGATATAATAAAACTAGATTTCAGTATGTGATAATTGAAATATAAAAGAACATAGGCCATTGAGACTATTTTGAAACATGACTACAAATACTTCATTATCCTCTCATTGACAATGGTGTCTTTACCCTCATCCTTTAACTTGGACTGACATGGAGACTATTTTACCTATGGAGTATCTCAACTATGATCCTGTATAACATTTACTATAAGGCTATGCACATCTATGGAGCTTTTGACTCATTCATACCACATAGACCCTCAATAGTTGGTGAGAAGCCAGAACAGGTGGAAGTCATCAATATAAAAGGCCACATATGCGTGCTCTAAGGAATATTCCTCATACTCACACCAAGACAATTGTTCTAGCTGCATATGTTGCTGTGATAAAAACCATGACCAAACACAGCTTGAGAAAGAAAGGGTTTGTGTGGCTAAAAGGAAAGCCAGGGCTGGAACTAAAGGCAGAAACCTGGGTGCAGGAACTGAATAAGAGACAATAGAGGAACACTGTTTACTAGCTTGCTCTGTTATCCTTTTATATGTCCCAGGCCTACCTGCCCAGGGTTGGCGCTACCCACCCACACTTGGCTAGACCCTCCCACATCAATTAGCCATCAAGGAAATGCTTTTCTATCATGGCCTAACAGCTCTTTCCAAAGCTTAGTGATATGGGAACCCCTTCCTCGGTGAAACTTCCTGCTCTCTACCTGCCCTTATCTGGAGAATGTCTCTGGGCCCAGAGGACTTACCTTATCTGAAAGCTGTCTTTAAGCCTGGATGCCTGATTTATATTTAACATGACCCTTGGCCCAGCTCCCTGCTGGAAGCCTCCTCTGCTGCACATATAACTAAAACTTGTACCAGGAGCATTGCTATAGAATCCTATGGCTACATATGAAACCTTGTGATAAGGGCATGTCACTTAATGCAAATTAGGTGATGCCCCACCCACTGTCCCCAGCCTTTATACTCCCTTTTCTTTCTGGAATAAAGTGGAGTTGTAATATTTAATCCTCTCCCCAGAGAGCTGTCTCCGTCTGCTCACAAGCCATCTGTCCTTTCTCACTTGCTTCAGCTCCCTCCCACCTTACAGGCAGTTGGTGATCTCTAGGAAGAAGCAAAGCCACAGTCGGCTCCCAAGAAAGAGGCAGACACACACACACACACACCCCACACATTCCATGCAACAAATTTGCCTATGGTAGTCCATCTCAGGGCATGCATGTATCACTGCATGGAGCATGTGCATATAATAACTTTTATGTTCATAGACTTTGTATTAGGAAAATATCAACCTCAATAAAAATGTATATACATTTATTTTATAAGCATTTATTCAGTGCCTATAATATGTCATTTATTCAGTGCCTATAATACGTATTTATAGGAGATGGACTCATGAACACTAGAGACAAGAAAGTACTTATTACTCTGTGTTTACATTGATGGAGCTATCATAAAAGGACAATGAATAACCAAATAGGAAGCAAGCAGACTCTAGGTAATATATACTTAAGTAGATGCATATAGGTTTGATTTCACAAACCAGAAACTCATAATCATAATGTTTTAAGCAAAGATAGGTTTTTTTTCTTCCTATCAGATTATAGGTAATTGTTTCACAGATGCTTTGTTGACTTAGATCCATGAAGCCCACTTACTTCCTACTCTCTGATCTCTTATTCACAAATGAAACCCTCATCCTCTGGGTTCAACATAGAGGGGAAGCTACAGTCATATCCACATTACTAAAAAAAAATGGGGGCATGTATCTCAGAAGTCAAACATACAATGTTCACTTAAACTCATTACCTAGAAATTTACATTGAGGACAAGACAGACTACTCAGGAAGCTAGAAATTACAGCAACACTTTCCTTCTGAGCCAACACATGTTTAGCTGTATTGTAAGTAAGGAAACAAAAGATAAGACACAATAGTGACAACTGGCAATTTTGCCATAATAGAGCAGAAAGTTATAAAGAAGGAAAATTGGGAGGTACATTCGTGGGGTTTGAGCAGCAAATTCAGAGTGGACTTTCAAGATGAGCATTTCTAGTTATCTGATGTGTAAGTTGGTATATCCTTGAGAAGAACCCAGCTATGTTAGTTATCCAAGCTGAATAAAATGTCACTCCTTCCAACATACAGTGCCTTTAAATGTCATTTAACATCAGTTAACCTGACTCAGCTCAGGTGGGTGAAAGCTATCCACAGGCCAGCCTGGATCCTTAAGGCTTAGGCTGGTGGGAAGACATCCGTAGGCCTACCTGATGCCACTTGGCTCAGGCAGATAGAAGCCACCCTTAGGCCAGCCTGGGTCTCCAAGACTGAAGACATTCACAGCCCACCAGGTGTCTTGTGGCACCAGGCCGGAGGGCACCATTATGATGAGCAAATGTGTGGTGGAGAAACAGGAGAGGAGGAAAAGTAGAATGGCTCCAGTGCTATGGAAAGAGGTAGAATGGATAAAGCAAAGGTGGTGAGGAGCAGGATGATATGAATAGTTTGCTTGCTATTCACTGGGGGCCATGGTGATATCTGGGCCAGGCTGCTGCCTAGGGCCATGTCTGGATCTGTGGTCCTACTGCAGCCAGGGTCTGTGCTGACATCTGTGGCCCATGTTGCCACCAAAGGCCACAAGGATGCCTAGTGTCTGGGCTGCCACCCGTGCCCATGCAGGTGTCAGAGGGCCATGCCTCTACAGAGCCTTACCTATCTGAGTGGCTGGCACTGCCACCCATTGCCATGGTGATGTCTGGGACACTAAGTTGTAGCTGAGGTCCATGTCTGGGTCTGTGGCCTTACTGTAGGCAGGGTCTGTGTTAAAAGTCTGTGGCTCCTGTTACCACCAAAGGCCATGTAGATGGCCAGGGTCTGGGCCACCATCTGGGGCCATGTTGGTGTTCAAGGGCTATGCCACCTCTGAAGTCATGCTGATCTGAGTGGCCTATGCTGCCACCTGAGGCCATGCTATCACCCAGGCCTGAACTGCTGCCTAGGGCCATGTCTGGATCCATGTCCCTACAGCAGCAAGGGTCTGAGTTAACATCCATGGTTCCTGTTACTGGTAAGGGCTGTGCAGATGCCTGGGGTCTGGTCAGCTACCTGAGACCATATTGATGTCCCAGTGAGGGTTCAGTGATGATGGTGTAACTATACTATGATACACACCATGGCTCCCAGTGCCACTAAGAGGAGCAAAGAAGGTGTTGAAGAGGCAGGAAAAATAGAGGGGCAAAGTGTTTATTCTTTTTGTTGTTGTTGTTTTGTTTAATTGTTTGCTTTTGTATTATTTTGTTTAATTTTAATTTTTTTACATTTTCTTTGTGGGGGTGGAGGGGTAGACAGTACAAGGGTGAAGCGCAGATATGGAGGGACTGGGAAATGAGTGAAATTGGGGAGCATGATGTGAAATTCCCAAAGAATCAAGAAAGAAATTATGTTAAAAATATCTCAAAGTTTCTATGAGTAAGAACTACAGGTGTGGTTTTTCTTAGCTTCATGCTCTAAGTCAAAACTATGGTGAAACCATTGAGCCAAGATGCCATACCATCTCATAGCTCAGCTGAGGAGGAACCCACTTGTGGAGTCAGATGATTATTAACAGAACCTACCTCTTGGATTCGTGCTGAGCTGACAGTTTTGAAGACTTGTTCCAAGTTAGCTAGTGGTGGCCTTCAGATCCTACTTGCTTGAGGCCATATCCTGAGGGCCATTAGCTTCACCAAGCAGCATCATCCAACAGGGACATAAGGACATCTTCTACCAAAATTGAAGTCACAGACACTATATACTAATTTCAAAAGTGAGGTCTTACCTCTTTCTGATGAATTACTTCCAAAGGTGGGTGGCCTACACTGCCACCTCAGGCTATGTTGATGTCTTTGGCCTGTGCTGTCACTGAGGGTTATGATGGGGTCTGTGGCCCATGCATAGAGAGACAGAGGGCCATGTTGATGTCTCTGATCTGTACTGCCTCTGGAGACCATCCCAACGTCAATGGCACATGCTGACACCAGAGGCCATGTGGCTGTCCATGGTCTATATTGTCATCAGAAACCATGTAAAAGTCCATGATCCATGCTCCTGCTGACTGTAAATGGCAAGAGAGCTACTTTTGCCATGGTATTAATGACTGCAAACTCATAGTTGAGAAAGTGTGACAGACACAGAATGCACTTTTGTGAAAACCCTACCCTACTCCTCAGAAAGTAACAGCCTAGACAGAAAGCCATTGAAGAGAACTCTTAAAAACTGTGATAAGGATGCTGAAGTGTATCTCTCCACAACTGATGGCTTCCTGGTGAAGGAAAGACTAATTTTCGTTAAGGGGCTGACCACCAGGAGTATGACTATGCTCCAATGAGTATATAGGCAACACAAATTGGACCTCCTCTTCCTCCTTTTCTTTCTCCTCTTCCTCTTTACCCCTCCTTTTCTTCCTTCTCCTCTTCTTCTTCCTCCTCTTTCTCCTCCTCTTCTCCCTCCTCCTCCTCTTCCTCCTTTGTGTGTGTGTGTGTATGGGAGGTTCCAAGAGTTGGGGGGGGCAGATATGGGAGGACTGGGAAGTGAATATGCTTGGGGTTCATGATGTGAAATGCCCAAATAATCAATAAAAATATTATGGGGGAAAAAGAGAGAAAGAAAGGTATATACTACAGCATGAATATAGCAGGAGGTGATTTTTTTCTTTTAAGTTTGCCTGCCATGCTGTTTTAGTTACTTTAATATTTCTATAATAACACCCTAAAACCAAGGAAACTTAGGAAGGATTTTATTTGGGGTTTATAGTTTCAGACAGCTATAGTCCATGGTTTTCATAACCAGAAGAATGGCACCAGGTAGGCATGGCCCTGGATCAGTATCTGAGAGCTTACATCTTGATCCATAAGCAGGAGGATGAGGGAAAGAGACTAAGAATAGTACTAAAGTCAGACTCCCAGTGACACCCCTGCTCCAAAAAGGCTATGTCTCCTAATCCCTCTAAAGGAGGCTATAAACTGGAGACCAAATATACATCCATGAGCCTATGGGGACAACTTCATTCAAATGACCTATGTGCCAGAAATAAATGCACAAAGATCACTTCAAGAAATATGTCTGATCAGTATAAAACTACTATGGTAACAACCATGGCATGTTAAAAAGAGAATCAAGGGGTGCTTGACTGGCATGTATGAGACAGGCACCAAAGAAGAATTCAGTGGTATGTGGATATCAGATTACGTAGGGCTTTAGGGTTAGGATTAGCATCTTACATGTTATTATAAAGCCTTTAGAATAATTTGAGCAGAAGACTGATATAGTGTAATTAATGTTTTCACAAAGTTCACTCTGGGCCACTGCACAAGATAGTCCAAGAAGGTAAGATGGTACGTTATAAGAAAGTCAGCAGAATGTATGGTCTTGGAGAGCAAGGAAAAAAAAATCACCACAGTAAACAATCCTGAGAGGTGTATTCAGAGACAAAGATCTGATCACTGGATTAGAAATCGGCATCGCATCAGTGAGACTGGAAGCACACTTAGAGCTGCAGGGGGTATTGAAGGAGAAATAAAGTGGGGATACCATGAGGAATGGAGGAATGTGATAAGGGGACTACCGAATGCTATAGTAAGAAGATTTTGATGTGGACTTGCAGGACAAAGGGTAGGCATCTGATTTGTGGGGAGTACTGGTTATACTTGACTGGGTTGTATTGAGTTCATCTTTGATCTTTAGTAGTTTCACAGAGCAAACATTAATCTCTCTTCTCTCTGTCTCTCTCTGTCTCTCTCTCTCTCTCTCTCTCTCTCTCTCTCTCTCTCTCTCTCTCTCTCTCTCTCATACTACAAAATCCAATACAGGTTTTCAAGAGTTTAAGTTATCCTTCACACTCAGAGAGGTAAGCTGATGTAAGTCACACCTCCTCATCATTAATAATCTGTCCACAGGCCAGAACACATCTTACAGAGCTCCCACAAGAAATGAACTGGTCAAAGCAACTCCTACATCCATATCTAATTCAGAAAGATCAATAACAGAAAAGGAGGTTTAAAAACCATTGCTAAGAGCATCTTTCATTAAATGTATGTTTCACAAACTCCATGGAATAATTACATCAAGCAGTGAAAAAGAGAATCTGATCATACTAGAGAAGAGAGAATTGAGAAAGTTAGAAAAGATGAGCTCACACTGAGAATAATTCTTAGTCTCCTATGAGCAGGTATTTTTAATCTGCTGCAATTATTTTAATAAGATAGAATGCATGAAACATGAAGAATGTATACACAAAAGGGATGCTTAAATAAAAAGCATTACAGTGCTGGATTTTAGGATACCCAAAGTTTATTTACACACAGGGAAAGATACAGATATCGAAAAGTTACTTGAAAAAAAAAAAAAACAGTTGCAGAAAAACATTTAAAAGAAATATAGAGAGATGGCTCAGCAGGTAAAGATGCTTGCTGGCAAGTCTGATGACTTGGGTTCAATCCCCAGGACCCATATGACAGAAGGAAAGAATAATCTCCTCTGGTGCATATACATACAGTAAATAAATTAATAAGTGTACAAAGAAATACGTGGAAAATATGGAGGTCATATTCCATCTAACATACATGTACATGCCTACACATTCATATATCTGTCCGTATGCACATACATGCCCATGTGCCTATTGATAACATCATGGGAAAAAGAACTCTAATACTACTCATGAAAAACACTAACAAACATTTCTGTCACTTTCTGGAGACTAGCATAAAACTTGGGTTGGATAGAAATGAGAAAATATTTGTTCTTAAATGGGGTTATGTTGTTTTTATACTAAAATAATATTTGGGTAGTGTTTGTATAATTTTTAAACAGCTAATTAACTTTGCCTAACACAGAACTTCCTAAATGCAAAGCTCCTTTTATGTAGATGAATGGCTTACTCTGGAGTTTGGTCTCTGACCTCCGAAAGTGTACTGTGGCATGACTGGCTGACATATTCATGCACACACATATACACATGCCACAAAAACACCAGAAGACTCTAAAGGAACAATGCAAGTGTGTAGCAGGAAAGCCTCTTCTACTATCCAGAATCTCTCACAAGTCTGCCAGAACCCACTCAAATGGCCACCACCATGATTGTAGTAAATGTAGCAAAAGAAAGGAATATAAATATGGAGGTTGAAACAAGGTCCCTTTTGTTCATAAATATTCACACAAATGAAACTCTGAACATCTTAACAGAAAGAAAAAGAGGAGAAAAAAAGAGAACTTTAAAAGAAACCAGGAAACTTCCGTCTGGTGAAAGACAGGTAGACTACAGGGACACAGTGGTGTCTAATTGTGCAGCTTTATTTCCCTTCCACTCAAAACCACAGAGGCAAGAGCAAGCTTGAGGTAGAGACTCCTCAGAGTGAAAGATCAGGGAGGCAGGAGGAAATGATTCACATTCCTCCTGCTTTAGTACCTGACAAGGATAGCATTGTGATTCCGTCCTCAGGTGAACTACGAGGAGAAATAAAACACAATACCTCAATCAAATTTCTCCATGGAGTACATCCCTAAAGCAGACAACCACATGGGGCCTCCGCCCATCAATGGCGTCTTCAAAGACATCTTATCATTGTAAAGACTACCTCCAGCCTCTGCTCCACATTGCAAACAAGGAAAACTGAATAAAAGAGAATAAAAGGACTTGAAGTTTGAGGTTCCCTAGCCCAAGGACAGAGCACTTAACACATTCACGAGATACAGTGGCTTGACCAAAACCAGTTTTCAAAAATGTATTTCTGCTAAAAATACTTTTCACCTTTAAGGATAAATGTAGCATAATGGCTTTATTTGAGAAAACTATCTAAGTTAGACACTGATTTGTCATTCTTTTCATTACAGAAATATAAGGGTGGGAACACACACACACACACACACACACACACACACACACACACACAACCTTTTATCCCTCTGGCCAAGTCACAGATACACATTTGAATGCTTCACAGGAGTAAACTCTCATTGCGCATTTAGCATATTGCACTGCTGTAGACACAATCAGTTTATTATGTTGTTTTTAATAAACTCTTACATATTTACAATTTGCCCTGCAATCAGTGCCTTTAATTGCCATCAGGGAGATGATTGTGGCTTAACACTGTGAGCATTTTTCTTTCACTGTAGACTAATTTTTATTTCCCCCTGGGAGTCATTTAGGATTTCAGAACCACAAAGAGCTAAGGCTGTTTTATTGAGGTTGATCACACAGAACTAAGGTCAGAAAACTTTTCCTACAAAGTACTTGACAGTAAATATTTTAAAGTTTGTGGGTCATATGCTCTATCATAACTCCTTCCATCTAGTGTTAAAATATGGAAACAATCAAAGACTGTAAGCTATTGTAGCTTTGCTTCACAAAACTATGAAAACAGCATGTACACAAGGGTTATAGTTCTCATGCTGCTTATAAAAATCTGTAGTTATTAGATGTTGGAAGGCCTAAGTATCTAGCCATGCCTACATTATTATCACAACATATTACAAAGAAAAAATTTGCAGTAACATATATGTCAGCTTATGTTAAAGGTACACATTTAAAAAAATGTAGTATACCTTGTTTTATATTACTAAATTAATGATAACTTGGCATAAATATGAAAAATATAATTGTTTATTTTAGAGGGGAAATAATGAACAACACAAGATTCTTACTCCAATATCTTTATCTTTCCCCTCCCAAATTAAATTCAATTATTAACTCAACTGCATAGACAGACGTGTAACGCACAAGGTTTGTAGGGAGCATTATTTCCTTCAGCTGATAATTGCCAAGCCTGACTCATCAGGGCAAGCCTCAAATGATGTGAGAAAAGCCTTTAAAGAATGTACCTCTGGCATAAGCTGGAGAGCCCTGAAAAACAGAGTATCTTTGCTACAGTTCCTTCATGGAACTAATGACAAGTGTGAAATCTCAAGAGGCAAGAAAAACCATTAGCTACATAAAAACTTCTGAGCCCAAAGGGACTTGGATAATGATGTACACCAGCTCTAGTGCTATGACCAATCTCCTGAACCCTCCCTAACTACCTGGAAATACTAAAATATCACGGAAGGAAAGACACTATGCTCTCTTGCTAATTGAACCAATCTTAAGCTTTGTGTAGGAACTTCTACAACTGTGCACCCACTAAATTGCAGTTTAGAGCAGACAGAACATAAAGAATATCTGATTATGGTAAAAATTAATCTATTTTCTATCACAGATAAATCTAACAATTAATTTTCATTTTATTATCTGATTATGAGGACAAAAGAGGCAACTAGTCCTGCCAGACTTCCTATGAAATGAAAATGAAAGTCATGGGTAGGGCAGAGAGAGACTCATTTGTCTGGTCACCAACTTTAAAGTTGGCTCCAATTTATAATGCTTTGTCTGTTTTATCTGGAATAAATCTCATTTTTTGTTTTCCCATCATTTTTAACCTGGCTGTTTGAAAGTGACTTGTATTTCATTTCCCTTCTCTACCTTTACAATTTGGAAATCTCTTGACTAACTCTTTCCTTCTCCAGTTCTTTCTGCACGCAGATGGGGCTCCTAGCACCTTAGTTTGAACATATATAGTAAATGATTGTGTATTTTCTTGGGTTTCATTTGCTTATTTATTTTTCATGAGTTGCCTTTACATTGAGAATATCTTTTCCTTCCTTCCTTCCTTCCTTCCTTCCTTCCTTCCTTCCTTCCTTCCTTCCTTTCTCCCTTCCTTCCTCCCTCCCTCCCTCCCTCTCTCTCTCTCTCTCTCTCTCTCTCTCTCTCTCTCTCTCTCTCTCTCTTTCTTTCACAGGGTCTCAAACTGTAGTCCATGCAATCATCTTGCCTCAGCATCATGAGTGCTGGGCTTACAGGTGTGAGCCACCATGCACAACTCAGAGGTATCTCTCACATCATAATGAGAGTATTCTGAATGAAAACGGTAAGAATAGCTGTTTCAGAGGGTGCTGGATACTGATCCTCCACAAACTCTCATCACATAGAAACAAAACTCTGTTCCAGCAACATAGACAAAGCACAATTATCATTGAATTTCACAGATACATAAAATAATATGGAATGTTTGCTCTCACCCTGCCTCTGTCATATGTAGATCCAAAAAGAAGGAAGTGTACTAAAAGGCAAGAAATAACCTCGACAGCCACGAATAAGCCAGTGCTTTCAACTTAGACTAATCAGACTCCATAAGCATAGGAAATAAACATCTATTGTTTAAGCCACCAAGTCTGTGGCTTCCATTTATAGAAACCCTAGCCATTAAAGACACTGTTTTTATAGTGTAAAAAACTCATAAGATAAAGATTACCCACCTTCTGTGAGTGGACATAGAAGTAATTTAAGGCTAAAATTTAAACACCAAGGGCTCTGTGCTACAAAACCAGATGTGAGAACTTTAGTCTCTTTAGGTTTAATTTTTTGTATCTGAAAATTGGCCTGGTCACAGTAATCTAAATGTAACAAGGCTGGGTGTTAGGAGCATAGCAGAAAGGTCCTTGTACGTATAGATTTCCAGAGAAACCAGAAAGGTTCACCATAGAGGATTGTCTTTCTGATGGGAAAGATGAAAAACCTGTTTACCTATAAAGAAAGCCAAGAATTGGAAGTGATTAACTGGTGCCCAACATGTTGGCAAGAGTTTCCACCTAAAACCTGAGAAAAAAGATTCTAAAATGGAGGTAAAAACAGCTTCCTAGTTGTCTCTCTCCAGTTAGCAGCAGCCTGACAGTTTGAGCTACTATGGCGGGTTCCTGACATGTGTGAGCTACCTGCAGTATGGCGGCAATGAGGCCTCTTCAAGTGGCACTTTAAGCTGCATGGTGGATTTAGCCTTTGCTAGTACAAAACAAAAAAGAGGTTTCTGGGCTACACGCTGCTTTGATAAGAAGCATAGACCCACTATTTCTGAGAATTGATGGCTCCCAGAGCTGGTGGTAAACTTACCACCGCCATGTTGGGAAGCTGAAGTGGGCGGAGCCAGCAGGCACAGTGCCCTTGCAGTCTTAGAATGCTGCAGTATAAAGCAATAGGCTCAAGGTAATATGAAAAATAAGTCACGTAAAGATGGCTACCACACAGAGAATCTGGATTATGTTCTCTTTGATATTTGTAACTGAAGAAAAACATTTGATTGCAAAAGCTGTTGAGTTATGCCAAAATGTATATTTTAAAGGTACCTTGACTTCAAAATTTGGATGTAAGGATATGTTGCTTTGGAAAGAAGGATCTGCTTTTGTTTCCACAGAAAGCCAGAGGCTATGGATTTGTTCCAGATTAAGATACAACAGGTTTGACCAGCCAAGACCCCCTGAAAGGTCTCTGATGACACCAAGGCCCAGATGATCCAACATTCAGAACTGTTTCAGGGCAACTGGCTCAGATGATACAGCCTCACGGACTACTCCATGATCCTTAAATTTTCTTTGTATCCCCATAAGATATAGTGCCCCCCTCCAGCAGGAAGTAGTAAGAGAAGCAACACCCAAATCCCCAAATATACCAAGCTGGCTTTGGAGATTTGTAAAAGTTAAAACCTTCCTTAAAATAAAAAAAGAAAGAAAGAAAGAAAGAAAAGGGGAAGTGCTGTGGATATCGTTCTGTATAAATAAAACACTGATTGGCCAGTGGCCAAGCAGGAAGTATAGGCAGGACAAGGAGAGAGGAGAATTTTGGGAAGTGGAAGGCGTGGGAAGGAGACACTGCCAGCCACCACCATGACAAGCAGCATGTGAAAATGCCGGTAAGCCAGGAGCCACATGGCAAGGTATAGATTTATAGAAATGGATTAATTTAAGATATAAGAACAGTTAGCAAGAAGCCTGCCATGGCCATACAGTTTGTAAGCAATATAAGTCTCTGTGTTTACTTGGTTGAGTCTGAGCAGCTGTGGGATTGGTGGGTGACAGAGATTTGTCCTGACCTTGGGCCAGGCAGGAAAACTCTAGCTACAATTAACAGCCTGGTGATCTGTATTATCTGTTGGGCCAGGCCATATCAAGCTCTTACAACCAAGAACAGAGGTGGCTAATACCCCAAATGAGCTCTATTCTATCTGTATGACTGAGACCAAACCAGGCCAGACCCTAAGCTCCTTCACCTAGTACAGGTAGCCTACCTGTAGAACCTATCTTCTCTAAAAAAAAAAAAAAAAAAACAAAAAACAAAAAAAAACAAAAAAACACATGAACGATGAGTTGAGTTTCAATATAATTGCACTTTCTTGTGCACTGTGCATTGCATTACACCAGGAAACTTTGAGCAAACCTTATTGGGATTAAGTACATTGGGGAATAAACCACCTGCTATTAGACACCCTGATGTCTGATCCAGGTTGAAGAAGTCAATCTGTACCAGGTTTTCATTCTTATCTCTATAGGTGGTTCACTTCCCTTCATGTCACCTGCAGGAACCCCCTCAGCTGGGAAGATTAAGGAATGAAGATGAGATGTTCTCATGACGCTTGGCATAAACAGCTCAGTTAATAGAAATTACTGTTTTGGAAGTATCTAGTACTATTCAGAGGAGATTAATAAACCAATTACTGTAGGTTCAGCCATACATCATTATTATTGAATTGTAGCATTAAATAAAATGGATGACTTGAAGACTTTGGACAATTCATACTAGATATTTTCTGAACTGGGACCACTTTTGATATATAACATAGATTAGCACTTACCCAAATTCAGACTTAAATGATTCTTCATATACTGGGAAACAGACCATCTTACTGCAAAAAAACAAACACATGAACAAAAAGATCCACCACATTTCCCCATGGGGGAAAATGAGACTTTACTTATCTATAACATAGACCCTCGGCATTTCCATTTTATGCCTCTTGAGTGACAGGCTGAGCTGTCCTTTCTCTACTAATTATGAAACAAAATATTTCTTGATCAAACTTGGGTTATTTTCTGGTGAACTCAATCTGCTGCTCCAGTGGGTACACAGCCCCTTGTTAGCAACACTTCTAGGGAACTGAGTCACATGGGAGGAAATTATACTTTGCCTACTCTCTGTAACCAACCCTCATTCATCACCTGTGACCATATCTGTACACCCTTATTTTCTTCAAAGAATGTGGCTAATTTTTTCAGACAGTTTCTGTGTCAGCCAGCTCCTGATCATTATAGCAAACACATGAAATGGTTAATTTAATAAAGGCAAGGGCTCGCTTGGTTTACGATTTTCAAGGTTACTCTGTGAGTTGTAGGCTCTCCGACTGCCTGTGTCTGTGGCAGGGTCAACTCCTCATGCCCAACAACCTGTCAGAGCAAAGCTATTCGTTTTCTGGCTTCAAAGTGGAAAAGAGAAAGAGGAAGACACTGTCACTATCCTCCCTGAGGGCACACTGTCAAGCCTGGAGCCTCTCTTAAGCCCCACCTCCCAATGGTACCACCATCTCCAAGAGCACCCATCAGTAGACCACAGCTGCAACACATGAGCCTTTGCAGAGCTTTGAGGATGCCAACTGAAGCCCTTGGTACTCTTGTGATCATCTCATTCACCCTCTTTCATAATAATTTTGAATAATCTTTTTCTACCCAAGTCTAGATTCATTTTTAAGCTTCAAAAGAAACCTGAAAGAAATATTTGTCACACACCTCAGGGAGCCTTAGATTAATTGGCTGCTAGGATTGCTCACCTCCATTCCCCGTGACTGCCACTATGTCAGATTTTCCTACTGTAATTGAAAATTGATAGGCAAAATAAAATAATACATAATCAAACTAGAGACATGTTACTGCTTTGCAGGGAGATTTTTCTCAAGGGTGTTTTCTGCCTAATCCAATTTGAAGCATTCTAATAAAATTTCTTTTTATTCAGAACCTTTTGTACAGCTGGAAACTGAACTATTTTGCCAAATCAGTTTTAGGGCGATATTAGAAGGTATATTATAAAAGTCAAATCATCTTCACACTAGGAAATCAGCGATATGATTGCATAGCCTTATAATTGCCTAATCAACAGGTTCACATATTACAATGATGAGGGTTCTCACCAGAGCAATATTTTGTGCTAAGAAGTTAGGTTCTAGCTTGGATATCCTGGAGAAAGCTATGATTTACTCATGTAGTGGAGGATTTCAGTTTTGTTTTTCTATTCTATAACAGCTGGGTGATATACTGCTTTAATTGCTTCACTTGAAAATCTGGGCAATGCCACTTTGCTTTACTCCATTGTGAGAAGAACAGAGTGTGGGCAAAGTGCTTATCTAAGTATCTTGGAGTAGGGTTAAGAGGTACCATTCTTAATAACTTCATCTTCTGTCCCAGTGATTATTGAGAGGATGGCCCATTTATCCCTGGAACAAATCTATATTTTACTGTTTGGTTTTTTAAAATTTCAAAGTTCAGTGTCATTTACCATTCAACTTTGTTAAAAACTACATATATTTGATACATATAATTTAGTTAACATGTATTCATGCATACATACATATATACACCTACTTGTTTTACTAGTTCTAAAATCGTTGATCATACAACACAATATATTCACAGTGGCTTGTGCCCCTTTGTTTTTATTTTGTTGTTGCTGTGTATGCACATAAACATGAGATGTATATGCCTTCAACATGAGATGGACTCTTATGAAATTTTAAAAACACAATTACTTCTTGTGAACTTTAAGCACCATGCTGTTGTCAGATCTCTGGAATAAACTCTCGTATAAATATAAATTCATGCATTAAATATATTTAAAAACTCAAAGTTACTTGTTATGTTTCCAAAGGTAGTCTCTGTTCTCAAATTTAAAGTGTCTACAACAACAATTGTAAAACTAGATAGCATGTTGGAAGAGAGTGGAAGTTGGTAGACAGCATCTGGTTTGCTTCCCTTTTCTCACCTGAATATCTGACAAGTGTTTGTTATAATTTTTCCTTGTTGGACAACTTGTACAGTTTTAGAGGAGATTAAAAATTGTTGAGAGGTTCTCCTAGTTCCTCTGATGATGACAAATAAGTTTCCATTTCTGCTGTTGACTTCCTCCTATGTTCCAAAACTTACTATCACATTTTCTCCAGTCCTGTGTGTCAATCCTACAAGTATGTTTTGTTAACGTGTAAACTCTCTATCCCATGTCACTTGCCCTCCCTCATGGAGCACATGACGGCTTACTAGAGACACTTTACCCATCCTGTTTCTCTCTTTTCACTGTTTTGTCACACACTAGCCAATTCTTACCCTTTAGATTTTCAGATCAGAGTCAAACTCCAGTCTGTTGTGTTGCCTCAAGTTCTGGGAACCCACTTGAAAATTCTATTCATCTCTGTCTCTCTATTTCTTACCCTTCCCTCTCTGTGTGTGTGTTGTTAGTGTTTGAAGCCAGGAATTCGTACCTGCTAGCCAAGGTCTGTAACATTGAGCTACAACTCAACAATTGGTATCCCTTTGCAATTACACTTTAAAGTTTGTTGTTGTTTGCTTTAGAAAAAGGGGGGCGGGGATTCCTTCCAGTTCTCCTTGAGAAGGTAGAGGAGACAAGAGACTCATATCCTTATGTTACAATCTTTCCCCAGGTTTTAACCCAATGTGGGTGAGCTGCTTCTGAGACCTTACAACTGGCTCTCAGCTACTCCAAATTTGTAGGTTCTGGTAAATAGATGCTTTTTACTATCTCTCTCTCTCTCTCTCTCTCTCTCTCTCTCTATCTATCTATCTATCTATCTATCTATATATATATACTAATATCTTTTTTATTAATACCTTGTTGAACTATTAAAGATTTATTAATATTATTAGTAGTAACAATCAGTTAAAAATGAATTCATAGTGATGATGTTATCTTCACAATCTGCACTAACTCACCAATGTAAACCATTCCTTTAAGAGACCTCAATGTCCCCAAAGGTCCTATGGAAGGAAACATAATGAAAAGGATAATTGTTGTACTTAGCACAAATCTTAGAATTCTGAGCTAAAATGAAGTGACTTGTGTTAGTTACATTGAAAATTTCAACTTTCTTCTCAATTACTGTCCTTACTGGCTAAATAAAACAAAATATCCATAACAACAAAATAAAAAACAAACAAACAAACAAACAAACAAAAACTTCTCTATTTTGATATTCTTCACTGTGATAAACATCTCAGTATTTACGATCTTTATTGGAGGTCATAGTCTTTCAGGGTAGGAGTTATCGCAGCAGCTCATGTTATGCTGAACAAGAAGCACAGAGATGTGAAAGGACTAGTTACAGCCGCCAAGGACACAATTCTAAAGTTTCCACAGCCATAACAATGTGTGCCTCCAGGTGAAGACCAAACACTCAACATGTCAGAAATCTTTCACACAAACCATAAGATTACCACACCAAAATGCCAAAGAGTTATAGGCATCTTATCATGTAAAATGTATTTTAGCTCATCTCCTACAGTTTCTTAGAGTCTTAACAGTTCCATCATTGTCCCAAAGTCTAAGTTCAAAATTCAAAGTCAAAGATTAGGCAAATTCTTATTTGCGAGCTACTATAAGATAAAAAGACAAGTTACATACACTCAAGATATACCTCACCCAAGATATACCTTAAAGATACAAAGTAAGCATTCCCACTCTTACTCTGTGTATGTAGGAGAGAAAAGAAGGTAAATACCAAGGAAGTACTGAACCAAAGAAATATTTCAGGCAAGACAATCAATTCTACAGCTTCATTTCCAGTATCTGCGCCTCATAGAGTCATGCTGTGTCTTTAAGGACTTGAACACCCCTGTCATATTTTATTCACAATTTACATATGTCCACTATCTGAAGATGGCTGCATTCGATTCATGTAACTTCCCCTGACTGACTGTTCACATTCTGGTATCTCAAATACCTTGCACTATCTATTGTGGCCTGAATTAACCTTCATGTCTTCTCTTATCACCCTTCCAGGAACTATAGCTCTATCATACACTGCCTAGCCTCCCAGACTTTCTTTAGAACTCTGCTTGGAAGTCTCCATGATCCTCTATCTCCTTCACTGTGCATGCATGTAAAAAGTGGAATCATGTGGACAAAGCCAAGCTATGCAGCCAGCCTAAGTAACAGCTGGGCTCTCCTTGAACCATGTCCAAATTATCTTCTAAGTTCCTAGGTTGCTAAGTACAGTGAACAATTTCTGGTGAAATATCTTTATGGGCATTACTGAGCCCAGAGGCACTCTCTTCTCTAGAATAATCTTTGAAATTAGTCTGACTTTTGAATATGGGATGGTTAGGCTCTGACCAAAGATTAGAATGCCCTCAAGGTATCTTGTTGTCCTCAAGCAAAGAAGTTGGGTTTGTTTTTTTAATGGTGCTAATTTCTTCAGGAACCATGTCTTCCTTTGCCCAACTTTGAACCATTTGTCTCTACTGATCAAGTTGTATATTTTAAAAACATTGCCTTCTCTTTTAATTTTAACTGTAATCTTGTTTAAATCACTATTACTAACCGTGTCACATACTGAAGGATGGTCTCCTTTGAAACGTTTCTCACTATTTTGACTAGTCTATCACATTTAAACTCAGCCTATCATAAAATCTTAGAACAATAACAAATTATAGCCACAGTCTTTCCCAGAATAGAACTTGAATGACCTCTTGTACTAGTCCTAATAAAATCCTTTTGCCCATCTGAACTCTCCCTACTGTATGCATTTACACTGACATTCTGTCTCACCAAAATGCCACAATAATCTCTGCTTTCAGCTTTTTATAGCTTCTCTTGCCTGATTCTCTGAACCTTTCAAGTTTTTCCCATGAGGCAGATCCAAAGACTGCTGAAGCACAGGGAACCACAGCAAGAAACCCACTTCAAGGGCCAACTTTTTGTTAGTTGGACTTTTATTGCTTTAACTAAATATTTGAGACAATGTGAAGTGGGAAGGACTTCCTTTTATCACATTTTGGAGTTTTTAGTTCATGACAGAGGGTAGGTATGCATAGTGATTTAGATGATGAGAAACAGAAAGCAGAGTAGAGTAGTCAGCAGAAGGGACCAAGAGAGGACATGTGTTATGGAGTAGAATAATTATTTAGCTATGTAAAGATGTGCTGCTGTTTCACCTTGCCTGTCTAGGGCATCTGATTGGTCTAATAAAAAGCTGAACAGCCAGTAGCTAGGCAGAGCAGGGATAGGCGGGGCTGGCAGGCAGAGAGAAAAGGGAAGCCAGCCAACCAGACATGGAAGAATCAGGAAAATAGGGTGGACAGTATGTAGATGAGGTAAATGAGCCTCGAGGCAGCACATAGATTAATAGAAATGAGTTAATTTAAGTTTTAAAAAAGCTAGTTAGAGACAAGCCTAAGCTAAGGCTGAGCATTCATAATTAATAATAAGTCTCTGTGTCATGATTTGGGGGTTGGTGGTCCAAGACAGTCTGTTACAGACATGGACCTCAAAAACATGCTCTTGGTGACCTTTCCTACAACCTGGACCTACCTTCTAAAAGAGGTGCCAACAGCTCAGGCCCAGGCTTTCCACATACGATCCAATGGAAGACATTTCATATTTAAAGCATAACACTAGAGTATGTTGAGAACTTGGCCAATGTCTGTATTTCACATATACCATGATTGACTGTGCATTATATTGATAAATTGGCCTGTGGTGTTTGTGCTCACTGAGAAGCTGACACTCCATTAAGGTTTCCCATTCTCCATTTCAGACCCTAGCACGTTTGTCTTATAGTGTCCTCTGTAGCAGGAATCTTAAAAGTTCTTATTAATAAAATCAAACCCAATGCCAGTTATTGGGGTGAATACTGGAAGGTCAGAGAGACAGAACAAGCCACAGCTATCTCACCTCACCAGTTCCTCAACTGGTCCTGTTTCCTCAGACTGGAAGCCTCTGAGTCCTCATCCAGAATGAATCCCAGCTGAACTGTGCTGCTTCAAAGTCTGAAAGCTTAACCAGGCGAATGCTTAACCAGCCACATGCTTAACCAGCCAAATGCTTCTAGTTTCTGGTCCTCACACCTTATATACCTTTCTGCTTTCTACCATCACTCCCTAGGATTAAAGGCTCACTTCCTGGGGTTAAAGGCGTGAGTCACCATGCCTGGCTGTTTCCAATGTGGCCTTGAACTCACAGAGATCCCAGATGGATTTCTGCCTCTGGAATGCTAGGATTAAAGGCGTGTGCTATCACTGCCTAACTAATGGCTTTTCTGTTCTCTGACCCCAGATAAGTTTATTAAGGTACACAATATTTTGGGGAACACAATACCACCACATTTCCTCTCTTTTTGTCTAAAATTAAAGAAAGCTTATAACTAATACAAGAAAAACTATCCAATAAATATATACAATATATACAGCCAAAATTCCATTAATGATGTCTAGTCCATTAACATTTGACAGATTCAGATAAAAACTCCATTATATATATTAACAATGTCCAGTCCAGTAACAGTCCTCCAGGGTCCCTTGCCAGGGGCTGGGGCTGGGCTTGTTCCCTAACTCTACGACTGCAAGGTAAAAGAACAAGAATATAGTGCAAGGATTAAAGAGGCACAGTGCCCTTCAGAACATCCAGAAGATAAACTATTTCCAACAGAAACTACTGTTGTTTATCCATGATATAAAAGTGCCCTCCATGGGAAATAGCTGGAAGCTCAGCCATGGGGACAAAGCTTGATGGGGAACAACAGCTGAGTGTCTCAACTTCCACAGCAGTTTCTCCTGGATGCTTTGAGCACTCTAGTTGATAGTGTTTTGTCATCTGTCTCTGTCTCCTGCTCTATGCTCTTCTACTTGACTTACTTAATGAACCTACTCATTCAAATCTGAACATGTAGGTATCATAGTCCATTCTACAGACAGTACAGAGAAGCAGAGAATAACTAATTGGTGAGAAATACAAATACACAGTTTGTGTCCTTTAATTTGGCTTAAGAACTAAAGTTAAAGTTTTTCACATGGCTCATCAAAGACAGAAAGAAAGAGTGATATTCAATCACTTGCTAATAGATTTAAAACTTTGTTTTGATAGCAAATAAAGAGAACAGGATATTTTACATCTTTGAGGAAAAACAAAGAGCCACCCTTAACTAGAGGTTTGGAGATTGCATAATTAATGCTTTTTGATACCCGAACTGACATTCACCATTGTTTGACAGAGAGAAAGCAAATATCCCATTTAAGAGGTAGAGAAGTAGCAAATACGATCACTGTTTACTGCACGGTATACATGCACTTCCCCATAGATGATCAGGGTCTGTGAGGAAGAAAACAGAAATTCTAAGATCCAATAGATTTGTAGAACAACAGATTAACTGGGTTTAAATCCTCTCTCTCTTTGAAGTCTTCCTGATACAATTGATGTTCAAAAGAAAGACAGTTTCGGTTCAGCTCCACACTCCTTTCATCACAGAAGTCTTTTGTTCCCTTATCCACTCTCTAGGCCAAAGGACCAAGTTTCCAAAGAGGAGTGCCAGAGTCTGGGGAAGCGTCTTTGAAAAACAGCTATCCAAATGGCCACAGGGCAGAAGCTGTGGTTCTCATAAATCTATTTTAAATGTGTTTATTGGAAGGGAAATAGAGCAAGGACTGTGGGGGCGTCTCATCCACAGAAGAACCGTCAAAGCGTGTGTCTAGAGAGAGGCAAAGCGTTTGAGTCAGATGTTTGATCAGCAGGATCGCTGCATAATGAGGTTGCACATTCAACCTCCCAATCTGATGTGTGTAGCTGGAAACTGACGGTAAGACTTTGGCTTCTTTTTGAAATTTTAAGTGATAAATGCTTATTTTTGGCACCGAAAGTCACAGTTTTTTTTCTTCAATAGCGATTTTCCAGCTGAAATAGCTCATCATCATGATAAGCACAGAATGTGTACTACAGACAACTTCCTCTGCCATCTGCGAACAGAGCACACACAGTAGGAGGGCATGACGGCTACAATATGCAGCACCGCTTAATAAAAACCAGCTAAGAACAGCTGTTAGCAAGAGGAGTGCTCCAGTCCCTTCTAATTTATTTATTATTTTACATGCCTAAGTGTTATCAGAGTCCTATCAATTTCATTTTATATTAGAGGAATTTCACAGGAGCTCTCCAGAGAGAAGCAGCTCTTCAGGCTACCTTACAAAAGAGTCCAATTAAGATCTCTTTCACAGAAGCTGACTTCCCAGGATGCCAAGACTGACTTTGCTCTTAGCCCCTCCTGTCACATGGCTGAGTGCAACAAAACTTTTGCAGATGTAAGGCTCAGGTTGACAGCTCAGAGACTGAATGGCCCTGTGCTATACACCTTATAAACTCATCCTGAACTCATTTGACCCTTCCTGGTGTTCTTGGATGGCATCACAATCTCAGCTGTAATCAGCATCTTTTGAACCTGTTCTTAATTCTAGATGAAAGTGATTCCCAGAATGTCTGAACAGCATGGATTCTTTACTTCCTAATCCAAGTGACACACAAAAGAAGTTCAAGATATTCTGCTTATGATATAGATAATAAATAGTATAATCTGAAACAAGAAAAGGAATTAACAGTGATTATCTCAGCTATTGGGGTAATAGTGAATTATACTTTAAGGTTTCTGAATTAGTAAATAACATTGAATCAACTATATTCTTACATTATACATATAATACCTCTTATGTAGGAGTTGCTTTTGCCATATTATACATTAGTCATTAGTACAAACTAGTGAGAGATAATCTAATTAGTTTGAAGTCAAGTAATGTGCTTGGTTCAAGAACACTTAGCTTAAATGGAATAGCAAGTGAACCACTTGATGTCAGGATGTTTCAAAGGTCAGAATGTGTTACCCAATCCCAAAGTCACCTGATTCAAAAATTATATTTTTAGGTATTGGTCTTTAGATATGCTCGAAAGGAGTTATATCTGGAGAATAATGTGCAAGGACTGCTATTAGTTCTTAATTTCTCTGTCAACAATTTACTTCTTAAACATGAGATGAACCTGAAGAAATATCCATCTTTCTACAATTTCATCAGATAGAGTAGTAATACAACAAAAATTGCATTTTTTGGTATTTGGCTCTTTTATATGTATTTAATGATCATAAACATAGAAAGAGGCAGAAGGCAGACTGACATAGAGAAAGAGAGAAAGAGGAGGAAGAGAAGAGGAGAGAGACAGAGACAGAGAGACAGCAGGAGACCCTTCCCAAAATTCATGTTAAAATTGAATTCCTATTGTGGTTATATTAAGAGAGTAGAACCTTCAGAGGATGATTAGATCTAGAGAGAGTCACCCTCATGAATCAATTGGTTACCTATAATAAGTTCACCCCATTCTATTCCTTCTTCCATTAGAAGACACTGCAATGAGGTAACATCATAGAAATAAGTACTGGGACCTCCCCAGACACCAGATGCTGGCTTCTTGATATGAGTCTTCACAGGCTCCAAAAGTATAAGAGATACATTTCTGTTCCTTATTAAATTATTCAGCTTCATGTTTTAACAGCACACAGAAATAAAACCCCTTCAACACACATTTAAGTTCACTTAGCCACTTACCTAGTGAGAGGGAATGCCAGGAGTTAAATCCAGGATCCTCTGATGATTAAAAGCTACAATTCACCACCTCCAGCACAGGAAAGATAAAACACAGTATTTCTGTGTACATGACAGGCATCACCGATCAATTCTGGGACTCTCACTATCTTTTGGTCCTGTTTGAATGTGACTTTCCCTTAAAACAGCTCTCCAAAGAGCCATGGTAAATGGATGGAGTTGAGATACAAAATTAATGATCTTAGTTTTTCAACAATACTGATTTTAAAATTTGTTGTTCAAGAGAAATCAAATATACTTTGTAGAAAGAGATAGAAATATGCAGAAATTGGTAACACATTTATAATTGGTGATTAACATTCTGTCATTATTTATACAACAGAATGATATGTATATCAGGATAATGTGTGTTTCAGTAGGTTTCAAAATGGGGGTTAAGAAAGCTCCTAATTGAGAAACTCAAAGCAATTTCACTAAAATCAGGAACGAGGCAAGGCTGTCCACTCTCCCCATACTTATTCAATATAGTACTTGAAGTTCTAGCCAGAGCAAATAAGACAACATAAGGAGATTAAGGGGATACAAATTGGAAAGGAAGAAGTCAAGCTTTCCCTATTTGCAGATGACATGATAGTATACTTGAGTGACCACAGAGATTCCACCCAGGAACTGATAAAGCTTATAAACACCTTCAGCAACATAGCAGGATACAAGATCAACTCAAAAAAATCAGTAGCCCTCCAATATACAATGGACAAAGAAGCTGAGAAGGAAATCAGAGATACATCACCCTTTACAATAGCCAAAAATGACATAAAATACCTTGGGGTAACACTAACCAAAGAAGTGAAGGACCTATATGACAAGAACTTTAAGTCCCTGAAAAAAGAAATTGAAGAAGATGTCAGAAAATGGAAAGATCTCCCATGCTCATGGGTAGGCAGGACCAACATAGTAAAAATGGCAATTTTACCAAAAGCAATCTACAGATTCAATGCAATCCCCATCAAAATACCAACACAACTCTTCACAGACCTGAAAAGAATAATAATCAACTTCATATGGAAAAACAAAAAACCCAGGATATCCAAAAGAATCCTGTACAATAAAACAACCTCTGGAGGCATCACAATCCCTGACTTCAATCTCTACTATAGAGCTACAGTAATAAAAACAGCTTGGTAATGGCATAAAAACCAACATGTGGACCAATGGAATTGAATTGAAGACCCTGACATTAACCCACACACCTATGAACATATAATTTTTGACAAAGAAGCCAAAAGTGTACAATGGAAAAAAGAAAGCATCTTTAACAAATGGTGCTGGCATAACTGGATATCAACATGTAGAAGGCTGCAAATAGATCCATATCTGTCACTGTGCACAAAACTTAAGTCCAAGTGGATCAAGGACCTCAACATAAATCCAGCTACTCTGAACCTGTTAGAAGAGAAAGTAGGAAGTAATCTTGAATGCATTGGCATAGGAGATCACTTCCTAAATATAACACCAGTAGCACAGGCACTGAGAGAAACAATCAACCAATGGGACCTCTTGAAACTGAGAAGCTTTTGTAGAGCAAAGGATACAGTCAACAAGGCAAATCAACAGCCTACAGAATGGGAAAAGATCTTCACCAACCCCACATCTGACAGAGGACTGATATCCAGAATATAAAAGGAACTCAAGAAATTAGACATCAAAACGACCAACAGTCCAATTAAGAAATGGGCTTTAGAATTAAACAGATAGTTCTCAACAGAGGAAACTCAAATGGCTGAAAGACATTTAAGGAATTGCTCAACATCCCTAATCATCAGGGAAATGCAAATCAAAACAACTCTGAGATACCACCTTACGCCTGTCAGAATGGCTAAGATCAAAAACACTGAGGACACTTTATGCTGGAGAGGATGTGGAAGTCGGGGAACTCTCCTCCACTGCTGGTGGGAATACAAGCTTGTACAACCACTTTGGAAATCAATATGGCACTTTCTTAGAAAATTGGGAATCAATCTCCCCCAAGATCCAGCTATACCACTCTTGGGCATATACCCAAGAAATGCTCAATAATACCATAAGAGCACTTGCTCAGCTATGTTCATATCAGCATTGCTTGTAATAGCCAAAACCTGGAAACAACCTAGATGCCCTTCAACTGAAGAATGGATAAATAAATTGTGGCACATATACACAATGGAATACTACTCAGCAGAGAAAAACAATGACATCATGAGGTTTGCAGGCAAGTGGATGGATCTAGAAAAAATCATCCTGAGTGAGGTAACCCAGACTCAGAAAGACAAATATGGTATGTACTCACTCATAGGAGGATACTAGATGTGGAACAAGGATGACTGGACTGCTACTCACACCACCAGTGAGGCTACCTGGAAAACAGGACCCCAAGAAAGACACGGGGATCACCCAATGATGGAGAAATGGATGAGATCTACATGAACAGCCTGGACAAGAGTGGGAGCAATGAATGGCGAGGGTCGAGGGAAAGAGAGCAGGAGATTCCACCTGGATCAAGAACAGAGAGAGAGAACAAGGAATAGGAGACCATGGTAATGGAAGACCACATGAGAAAAGGAAGAAACAAAGTGCTAAAGAGGCCCACAGATATCCACAAAGATACCCCCACAAAAGACTGCTGGCAATGGCCGAGAGACAACCGGCACTGACCTACTCTGGTGATGGGATGGCCAAACACCCTAATAGTTGTGCCATAAACCCCATCCAAGGACTGAGGAATCTGGATGCAGACATCCACGGCTAGGCCCCGGGTGGAGCGCTGGGAGTCTAATTAGCGAGAAAGAGGAGGGTTTATATGAGCAAGAATTGTTGAAACCAAGGTTGGATAAAGCACAGGGACAAATAGCCAAACGAATGAAAACACATGAACTATGAACCAAAGGCTGAGGGTCCCCCAACTGGATCAGGCCCTCTGAATAGTTGAGACAGTTGATTGGCTTGATCTGTTTGGGAGGCATCTAGGCAGTGGTACCAGGTCCTGGGATCGCTGCATGAGATAGCTGTTTGAAACCTGGGACTTATACAGGGACGCTTGGCTCAATCTGGGAGGAGGGGACTGGACCTGCCTGGACTGAGTCTATCAGGTCGATCTCAGTCCTCAGGGGTGGCCTTGATCTGGAGGTGGTGGGAATGGGGGGTGGGCTGGGGGTAAGGGGAGGGGGGCAGGAAGGGGGAGAACAAGGGAATCTGTGGCTGTTATGTAGAACTGAATAGTATTGTAAAATAAATTAAAAAAAATAAAAAGAAAAAAGAAAAAAGAAAAGCAGCTGGGTGAGTATGAGCAATGTTGAAACTTGTTTTTTCTTTGTCCAGCTGGAAAAAAATCAGTTTCACTTTCAAAAGATTTTGCTCTATTTGAAAATTCAGAGTCCTCATGTGCTAAGATGGCATGACTCACACAAGGAATTGAGGGACAAGGTGCAGAATGCATGGAAGGCCAAAGCTGGAGTAGTCTCAGTTTCTTATCCATGAATCGCATTGGATAGGCTAAACTCCATATACTTCCCCAGCTCCTCACAGGCATCCCTTTGAAAACATTAAGCTCACCAGCTTAAAGTCCATGAAC
Source organism: Peromyscus leucopus (assembly GCF_004664715.2). NCBI lineage: Eukaryota > Metazoa > Chordata > Mammalia > Rodentia > Cricetidae > Peromyscus > Peromyscus leucopus. Next base: position 119,780,810 of record NC_051065.1, on the reverse strand, counting down.
ACTCAAACACACATAGCCCCAGCTTCAGGGTTCACTGCCAGGAGCAGTCTCTTCAATTCACTAACCATAACTGACTGTCATGTGTGGCACAACTTCACCTACTCGTCGAAAGACACAACCTCTTCATGGCACACTTTAGGTACAGGAGATACCGAGTTAATATTTACCAGCAAATAAGGAGGTGCCAAATGGCCTTGAGGCAAGGCAACAGCAGAGGTCTAACTCAATTACATTTTGTAGCTACACTTCAAAGGTGAAGAGAGGGTGTGCTTGAGAGGTGAGAAGAGACTTTGCAGGGTACTTTGTAAGATACTCCATCAGTTGTATCAACTAGAAGTAGTAGTGGTGACTTCGCTTCTATTAAAAAGTGAAAAAGAGGGAATCACTTCATGTTGCCAATCTCTTATCACACCTAATTCTCACAGACATTCAGGAGGTGCTCTGGCAAATGTCTCTCCATACAAAGCTATTCCATGAACAACCCAATCACCTTGATTGAGTAGTTGCTTCCTAAAAATAGTGCTTCCATCACCTTGCTGACAGTAACCATCTCTAGAGGTAGCAGGTTTGTTTTGTCTTTTTCCATCAGCCTGAACCACCTAGCACCTGTTGAGATTAAAGGCTGAGACTCTGGAAAAAAAAAAAAAAAGAAAGAAAGCTCCTAATTATTCTTATGTGTCCTATGACTTTACCAGTTCTTGCAAAGAAAGGACTTTTATAAGGAGAAAGAATTAAAGATAAGTGTGTCAGCACACATACACACACACACACACACCACCACCACCACCACCACCACCACCACCACCACCACCACCACCACCACTACACATACACAAACCACGTTGGGATCATGGGATCAGGAACATTATGACTATCTTCCCATAGCCTTTTAGAAAACATAAGGGGCACAATCTCATTCCTTATGGAAAGCTGCATTCTCTTTCATTGTTTCTTAACAAGTTTGCCATACACTACAAAGATAAAGAGTAAACCATTTAAGAGAAGCCCAAGAATTAACTATAACTAGACATCAGTACATAGGACTCTGCTGTTTCTTTTCTTTCTTTCTTTCTTTCTTCCTTCCTTCCTTCCTTCCTTCCTTCCTTCCTTCCTTCCTTCCTTCCTTTCTCTCTCTCTCTCTCTCTCTCTCTCTCTTTCTTTCTTTCTTTCTTTCTTTCTTTTTTCAATTGTCATGAAATGTCATTCAAATGACAATTGTCATGTTGGATGTATATATGACAAGCCTTTACTTTTAGTAGCAGAGTAGAAAAAGTGAGCCCTCTGCTGGAATTCCAACTCAACAACTTCTGCTTCAAAACAATCTTCACTTAAAGTGTGGTGCAGGAGTAGTTCAGACACAAGGAGACTTTACAAACCTCTACAGTGTCATTTGTAAGGATTCTTTTTTCTTTTCAGCTCTAAGTGCTTCCATTTTGGTAATCACAACATTTAGTCCTGTATTTTCCCACGTGGTTATTATGATGCTTAACTTTATTTGTCTTGACTGGGCACAATGCAAAGATCTCTTAAAAGTCAAGTCTGCTGCCCAGTGAAGGTGTTTTTAGATGAATTTCATCTCTGAATTGGTAATCTGAAATTTTACGAAAGCCTGTTTCCCTCCTTCATGTAGGTAGGCCTTATCCAAAATGTTGAAGGCTTCAATAGACTACATGGCTAAGTAAGAACGGATTATTTATCTGTTTGACTGACCTTCTAACTGAGCCTGCATCTGTCTAAGACTCACAACATGACTTCCACAACTGGCTGCCTTAGTTTCCACAGCTTTAGACCAAAATTATAAATCTATCATTGTTACTCGTCAGTCTCAGATGACAACTGTATATATGATGTGCCTCTGTGCATGTGTATCCAATTGTCTTTGTTTTCTCTAGAGGATGAAGATTAATACAATAACGATTACACATTCCACATCTCTCAATTGTTTTACATTGTTAAATCATCTTTTGTTAAGAGCTTATTTTATTTCTTGTTATTTTAATTGTAATTTTCTCATTTATTTCTCATCACAAGCCTTAAAGCTAGATATTATTGCAGAAAGTAACACTGAATTTAAAGTTTTTAGTAGTTCACTGAGTAGTTAGCAATTGGGAGAGTCAGAGCATTAAATCTGAAGCATCAGATGCATTATCAGGTCATCTGTATTACCACCCCCAATGCCTAGAGAACATGGAAGAGGGGAAAGAATGAAGAAAATAAGAGCCAGAAGATGGGGGAGAGGCTATGAAACATTGCATGACTGCTGCAATCATGAACACACAGTAACAAAAAATACCTGCACAATGTTGAGCCCTTCCATATTGCTGTGGGATGTTCTGTATGTCCTGTGGGAGCCCTTCTTGGGTTCCTCGTGGCTTTGCCCAGCAGGTCCGCATGGAGGATGATTAGGACCATGGGCCTGAGTGCAGGTGTCTGAGATGGTCTGCACTTGGCTGTGCTGGGGGATGGTCTGTATGTCAAGTTGCTCTGATTGGTCAATAAATAAAACCTGATTGGTCGTGGCTAGGCAGGATGTATAGGCGGGACTAACAGAGAGGAGAAATAAAAGAACAGGAAGGCAGAAGGCGGGGGCGGAGAGACACTGCAGCCGCCGCCATGACCAGCAGCATGTGAAGATGCCGGTAAGCCACCAGCCACGTGGCAAGGCATAGATTTATGGAAATGGATTAATTTAAGATAAAAGAAAAGTTAGTAAGAAGCCTGCCACAGCCATACAGTTTGTAAGCAATATAAGTCTCTGTGTTTACTTGGTTGGGTCTGAGCGGCTGTGGGACTGGCGGGTGACAAAGATTTGTCCTGACTGTGGGCAAGGCAGGAAAACTCTAACAACACCATATTCCATCATGGATGAGGAAGACTCTCCTAAGGCTGCACTGCTTTCTAAAAACTAGTGGTCATTAATGGTTGCTGGAAGGGGTACCATTTTCTTTAGTGATGTAGTCACTGGTAAGCTGCTCATGCCCCAGGAAGCATCTCCTCATCCAGGCTCATCCAAGAAGCTTTAATTAACTTAGGTGGATTAAAAGAAACAGCCAGGAAAGTAGAGGGAATCCCAGTTATGAAGAAAGAGTTCAGCATTAAACTGTCAACAAATAACTAAGAAATAAATCAGAAAATTCCCTTTTGCTTTTATCACTAAGTACAAGCAATGTGATCATGTTCAAGTCGCTTTTGCTGATTCATTTCATAAAATAAAATAAAAATAGTATTAAACTCCTTATCCTATTATTCTGTCAAGGATTATCCTCAATAATAATAATAATAAATATAATAGAACAAATGCAAGGAAATGAGGCTTTATGTTTCCAAACAGTAGAGAGATACTCCAGGGTTTGCAGCTATGATACAGCGTGATGAGACAGCATAGTGCCTTTGGAAACTTAATTGTTTTAGACCTTAGCTTCTTAAATTGAATACTGAATTGTATAAGGAATTTCTTTGTATGGCGAGTAAAATGGGCTTCAGTAAATTCCCAAGCCTTGGCTATTTGATGCAACAGTGCTCAAAGGGTCACCTTTGAGAATCTCATAAAGGCTATTATGGACTTTCCCTAAAAAAAAAAAAAAAATACACACATGCACATGAATACAAGGTTTATACATAATGTCACAGTATTGATTCCTGGACTAACTAACTCAAGTCCATGGTCTTTTTTTCCTCTGACAGTTTATCACTATAGAAATGCCATCTCTACAATAGGCCTTCCTTTAAAATAACTATGGAATATGACACCATTGTATGGTGTGTTCCTTCTTACACTTTAACTTATAGGAAAAGTAGGAAGTGCATAGTTTTAAATGTCTTTCTTATCTGGAAAGTTCTCATACACTGGGATTCCTATGGCTAAGTGGCTTTCATTCATTACTTCAATTTGTACTACAAGGAGGTGATAGGAGCAAGTAGGCGACTGTTCACATTGTCAATCCTATATATTAGCAAGACTTAAAAAATATTTCTCAGTTTGAAGGACCTAACTGTGTACTGCTTTTTAACTTTTAATTTTATTGGTACATTATTGCCTTTGTGTTTATATGTCTTGGGTTTGAACTTACCACAGCTACAAATAAGCATTTACATTATTCAAATGATATGGCAAATCTTGAAGAGTAAGAAGGAATTTTCCCCTTCGGATAAATCTTGATTTCAGGAGAAAATAGTAATGTCTGCACTTTTGTCGAGACAACTACAATATTGTGTATAGAGTTCTGCCCTGATAAACTGGGCACAAAAGCTGGTTGCTCATTTTATCATGTACACTAGGTGTCCCCATAGCTCCACACTTCCTAAATTTTCTTGCAAAGGAGTATGTGGAAGCTCCTGAGGGGAAAATAATTTATAAAGGATTTACGGTAATCTGCTGTGGGCATGCACTTTAAAAGCTGCAGGGGAGATAGGCAATAACAGACAGGAGTGACTTGGGGACCAAGTCAGGGTACTGGAGGATTTAGGAAAGTGCTATGTTGTTTATTCCGGTGCAATGGGACTCTCTGCCGGCCTTTGGAGGGAACCATGAGCAAAAGTTAGCTTACTCTGCTTCTCAGCCAAAATAGATGCTGAGTGATTTTCAAACCAATGCACAACTCCTCAGACACTTTGAGATTATCTCTTGTGCATTGGCAAAATTTTAAAACAATCAGCTAATGCCACAAATCAAATTTTTCTTGCCTAGTGTTTTGTTTTGGGCAGTTAAAAAAAAACCCTAAAAATAAATATCTTGCAAATATTGGTATTTTCTGTCACTGTGGAGTCTGCTGTGCCTCTTTGATAAGGTCGTAGGAAGGGTTGCTGTGCACCTGTGATCTGGGGATGTGGGAGGGGTCCCTGAAAATGCTAAGAGAGCACCAGTAAACTTAGGACTTTGTCTCAGGAAGGAAAAATGAATACTTGTATCTTACCATGGTAGGAAGTTTATGCAAGAAATTATGAAATTATAAAACCATTGTTAAGTGTTTTCATTCTGATGGTCAACTTGGTACTTCTTTTTCAAAACAGAATTATCAAGGAATCAATGAAAGACTACTGTACTTAAGACTTACTTTCTGTCTTCTTGAATTTCCTCAGTGTGAGCTATTTTTACACAAGTGCATTTTTACAGACCTTTGAGTTCTCAGGGGAATTTTCCTGGTCATCATCAGCAGCTAGAATCTCGTTAAGAATGAAACTTCTCATCCAGGCATAGTGGCATGCAACTTTAATCCCCACACTCCAGAGGCAGAGGCAGCCAGATCTCTGTGAGTTTGAGGCCAGCCTGGTCTCTGTTACACAGAAAAACCTTGTCTCGAAAAACAAAATAAACAAAAAGAATGAAACTTTGTGTGCTGTCCCTTGGTTCCTCACAGGGGATGGGACTCATAATGTATCTTAACAAGCTTGCAGGCAATAAGGTTGCCTGCTGCTGTTTCAGAATGTTAAGATTGGTGGAAGCATTCACAAAAAAATATTTCACATTTAGATATGGAAGTGACTACTCTACTCAATTTTAAAAGCAATGCTTGATCTGTAACACCATTTCAGAAGCTTCAGTCCATAGCAACCTGAATCCTTGTTTTGGGGGTCTGTGAGAAGATAGAACCCAATGGTGGGGAGGTGGCCGTGGAATCAAGCCACGGTACCATAGCAGTGGGCAGCAGAAAGAACAGAAGTGAACCCATGGTCCCTTTAAAAGCACATTCCCTGTAACCTGCCCTCCTTCCACCGTTCCCCCAGGATACCACAGGACTACAACCAAGGTTTTAGTGTATGAGAGACACTTAAAATCCAAACAATAGGGGCTAGAGAGATGGTTCTGTGATTAAGAGCACTTGTTCTTGCAGAGGGTGAGGATTCAGTTCCCAGCAACTTACAAGAACCTCTACCTCCAGTTGCAAAGGATCCAATGTCATCTTCTACCCTCCATGAACAAGAGAAATGAATGTGATACAGAGATATACATGCAGGCAAAACAGCCATACACATGAAATAATTTTTTTTAAAGATGCAAACTATAACATGACACCATTATTTCTATGTGTATCTATACATTGAAAACTGTGTTATTACGGTATCTGGCTTCTTTATGCACATTAAAAAGAACCTAAGACATCTTAATTTATTTAAAAATTTGTAATAATTGAAACAATTCAGAACCATTTCTATTTATTTCTATGGGAATTTAGAAAGGTAAATTGTTGGACTTAATATTTGTATCTTTGATATTATGAAAATGTAGTTTTATCATACTTTGTTACCATTTAGAAAACACACTTCAAGATTAGAAATGGCCTTAAAATTCTACATTTGGATTAAATAATATCCTCTGTAATTAGAATGAGATAATAGTTTAGAGGTGAAAGAAGAGTTGACCCTCCCTAGTACATACAAAGAAAAAAGCAGCCAGTGAGGGTGACACACACACAACAGAAAGCATGAAGGAATAAAGAGAGAAACGGACCACAGTGTACTTTCAAGAGTCACTTTTTAAGCTTTGAAACACTTCCATCTAGTGGCTAAATCTTTTAACTACACCTTTTATTAAATGATTTAATATTGAGACTTCCACTGCTAAAAGAATTCAACAGGGGCATAAATTTAAATTTTAAATTTTAATAAAAAGTTGATTCCCATATCATATGCAAAAATGTTGTGTACCATGGACACTTCACCCATCAACTCACATCACATATTACAGTCCTAAAACTACAATAACCACCCAACTGGGTATCGTAAACTTCAGTTAACCTCACCACGTGAAACTTACTGATGATACATCCAAGCATTGACAGAATACTGATTGCTGTAACTGTAGTGACTTACTCGATCATCTTAGAAAATGTTCAGCTTTCTTCCCACAAAGGCTTTTTAAAAGACAAAATAAATGTTAGGAGATCACTTCATGGTCGTGAACACAGAAATGAAAAGACCCAGTTACATTGGGGTCGCTACTCAAGCTATAATGAAGTCATTCTGCTAAATTTAAATTTTATTTTATTTTATTTTCCTTTTCTGTGTGTATGAGTGTTTTGCTTGCACGCATGTCTTTACACCACTTATGTTGCTGGTGCCCTGAGAGGCCAGAAGAAGGTATCAGATCCCCTGAAACTGCAGTTACAGAGGATTGTGAGCTGCCATTGCGTTCTGGGAATGGAACCTTGTGACTCCGGAAGGGCTGCCAGCGCTCTTAACTGCTGAGCCATTTCTCCCACCCCATAAATTTATTTTTGGAAAAAGACAAAATAATAAAGAAACCAAGTAAAAGAATCAGCTTTCCATTGTACTCGGCCCTGCCTACAATGGGTGTAGTTTTGTGTGTTTTTGAGTTGTACAGAGTTTTTGATTGGAGACATTACAACTCTAACTACAGGAAAAGTAAAACAAAAATAAGAACACGAATCAGTAGGTTTTGAGGAGAAGATTAGATATTTTCCTTAGTGTGATTTATTATGTTTTATTTTCTTGGTTGTATAATTAATATATAGGGTTGGCAGAAGGATAAGGGGACCAACTTCCAGCACAAAAGCAGTGATCCAAAAACACAACTGTTACTCTTAGGGAATTTAGTCTGTAGTGAAAAAAAAGAATAAAATCATATAAAAATTAAAGTAATACAGTAATGATTGCTATCAGGAAGGAGATGATGATGGTGATGATGATGATCTTATCATAGGGCCTGACAATCAGAAAACTCTTACTAAAAGCATCTTTAAAACACAAAAATAAGTGACAATAGTCTAGTTAACACAAGGTTTGAAAATGGAGTTTTAGACAGTAAAACAATAGTTGCAAACGATCAGAACAAATGAACTTTGGTGAATTATACAAAACACAGAGGGATCCAAGCTTTGCTTCTATGAAGATGATCACAAGGTTGCCAGGCGCCAAATCATTTATAGTCCTATAGTTAGAAATCATGCTTGCCCCCCACCCCCAGAAAAAAAAAAGGCAATTAACTGAAATGATCCATAATCCATTCCCACACTCTGACTCTATGCTGATTACTGACATGGCTTTACACATTGAAGAAGGGGAAAAGAACAGGGCGAAACCACACGTGTCAGGAAAGAAGTGACCGCCTTGCTGTGAGGAGGGCAGTCGCGAAGGCAGTGCAGGAAGAAAATGGATTAAAAAGATGTTTTGGATGTAGCACGGTGATGGCTTTGGTAGACTGGGCCTAGGACATAAAGTGAGAGTGTTCAAGAAAGAAACAAACATTTCCAAGTAAAATGCTTGGACAAAAGGGTATACCACGTGACACACTGCAGCTCTCACAGTCACTTTGATGAGGAAATATGTGGTGGAGAAGTAGACAAGATGGAAGTGGTTTTTATTAAATCATTAATATTTTATTTCTTTTGGGGGGCATACAAGAGTGGAGGGTAGGCATGGAAGGACTGGAAATGAGTGGGATTGGGGTGCATGATGTGAAATTCCCAAAGAATCAATTTTGAAAATGTTTAAAAAAAAAAAGAAGAAAGAAAAGTGACTCATTCTCACCAGAAGCCATAAACTGCCAACAGCTCCTCACCCAGGGTTGGGGCCTAGGGAGCTCCCCCTCCTTCTTTGAGGAAACTGTTAACTGGCTTGGTTTTAGATAGGTTTGTGAAGGTAACCACAGCTGTTGTGGGTCATGTGTGCAATAGCCATTCCATGTCCAGAGGCCAGCCGTTCACACAGAGTAGGCCTTCCTATCTTCTCTCCCTTCCACTCTTGCATTCATGCTCCTTGAGGTACATGGCTTGAGTTCCTGGGTGGGTGATGGAAACATTTACCTTGCTTTAGAACTACCAGGGTCAAAGCAGCCAGGATTGCACACAGCTTGCTTCCATGCAAATATTTGAAATTATCTCAAAGTCATTCATAGTTTGTAAACATTGCCTCTGCCTCCTCAGACTCCTTCTGTTTAGCAGACATTTGATGACTGCCCATAAGATAAGAAGCATTGTGAGTATCTCTTTCGATGTTCTCCCACTCCATCCCTGTTCCAGCTTGACCATCCCATTCCCTTATGTTCCTGTAGGAGGAAATGGGGGGTGGGGGAGGGGAAGGCTGGAAGGGCAGGAGGAGGGAAGAGGGGGATCTGTGATTGGTATATAAAATGAATAAAAAATGTCTTAATGTAAAGAAAAGAAGCACTGTGCTAGATGGGTGGTGTTTCTAATGAAGAGGAAGATGAATCTCCTGGCTTTGTGAAGCTCCAAACTTACAGAAGAAAAAGACAGTACTCAAATACCAAATAAAACAAAATAAAATAAAATTATGTTGTCTTTTTTTTTTTTTTTTTTTTTTTTAAAGGAAATCTGCTCCCTCCAGCTCCAACTCTCACAAAGCTACGAAGGGAACTTAACTAAACCTCTCTCCCTCTAAAGAACTAAAGGCTAAGGTGGAATTCTACTCCCAGAGGCTGAATATCAAGTAGCTCACCACCTCTCCTTGCTCATGTCCCCCCCAAAGTCCCATGCTTCTCCTTGCCCCTTCTTAAAAACCCTTCTCCACCTGGCTCCTCCTACCACATCCGGTCAGCTAGTTACTGACCCAGCCTCCTAACCGCAGGAGAATTTTATTTGATCAAACACATTTTTGCATCATTAAACAAATGTTCCAGAGCATCAACAAAAGTAACACACCTTTAAATAATATTCTACAACAAAATTAAAGAATTATAAAATGATTAACACTAAATAACAGAGGTATGTATGCCCTAAAATCAGATTTGACCTAGTTTTGGAAGTCTTAGAAGTCCTCTCTAAAGAAATTATATTCAGCTTAAACAGATTATTGAATCTGTGTTGGGAAAAGGAACAATTCAAGGCCTTCTGACGGGAAGGAATTTGGTGAACATCAGGAGCTGATCAAGGACAGAAGTTTTAGCCTGGGATCCTAACAGCAGAACATGAAGCTACTACTCCATGAAATACTCATTTCCTATGGAGTATAAGCCTATGCAGGCAATATTAGGAGGAAAGAGAGACAGGAAAGATATAGACCCAAAACAAGGTCATGACTGAGTTGGCCACCATTAAGGAATATAATTTCCCTCAGGAACTATGACATGTAAGGGAACGGAAAAGAAGGCATGGTAGGAGATAGTGTTGAAGGACTTCATCTACAGTGTCCCTTCCTGCAGCAGGTAAATGGATACCCCACTAGGTATTAACTTCTTAATGCTTCTGGGCTGAGCATCATGGTCCTCAGGCAATCTCACTGCATCTTATGCCATCATACTGAGGAAAGGTTCCTGGCAAGATAAGGCCTAAGTACTGTGTACCTCAGTCATTGTACAGTTCTTACACAGGCTTTTGTAGGGACTGACACAACATTGATGGAGATCCAGAGATTCAAAAGCAGGAAAGAAGTGGGAGTGATAGAAATAATTCTCAAAACTACCATGAGGAGACAAAACATGGAAAGGGGAGAACCTAAGAATTACATACAGACTTGTGAAGTTAATGGACAATTTCTGCTTTTTAAATACCAGAATAGCTACCCATTCAATAGTTTTCCCATGTTCATAGTAAAGAAACATCGTGAGCATATTTGCACCTTTATAATCACTTTCTGAGCTGGAGAGATGCTTCAGTGGCTAAGAGCACTTTCTGTTCTTCTGGAAGACTTAAGTTTAGTCCCCAGCACCCATGACAGTGGTTCATAAATGACTTTAACTACAGCTCCAAGGGACCAGGCACCCTTGTATGACCTCTGTGGGCACCTGCATACATGTAACATACACTCACACAGGCACACATATAAATAAAAATTAAAACTGTCTTTAAACAAAGATCTGCTTCTGCGGATGGTGGAGAGCCCATTATAAGGGGAACTGGAGCAGACCATAAATACATAAATTAGCAAAGAGCAGTCCAGCTCAGGTGCCCAAAGCATGGGGAAGGGGGAAGACCATGGAGAAAACAGCAACAGAGCCTGGCAATGCATGTGTTGAAGAACAGCTTTCTGTGCACAATGAAGTCAGTGTTTTCAGCTTGAGTGAATGAACACCATTTTCAGGTTTGGAAGAAGTAAGTGAAGCCTTCATTTTTGTGTGCGATATTTGTTTCATATGGAGAAAGTCACATGTAAAAATGTCATATTTCAAAAGAGCACTTAACTAAGAGTAAGTTGAAATCATCTGTTTGCAGACAATAGAATGAAAAAAATCTTTGCTTGAATGTACAAAATAAATCTTGACTCCCATATGCTTGGATACCATATTCTTTCAGCAGTTAACAATGTACAAAATACATCAATTTCATTATTTTGTATTAGCATTTCCAAAATATTTTTGATAAAATTTTCTACAGAATCAGTAATTTGGGAATCTCTCTCTCTCTTTTCCCTCCCTCCATCCATCCATCCATCCATCCATCCATCTATCTATCTATCTATCTATCTATCTATCTATCTATCTATCTATCTATTTATCTCTGTATGTGTGTATACAATAGTTTAGTATGGCAAACTTTAAATTTTACATTCTGTTACACACAGGCCAGCCAATAAACATTATACTCCTCCCCCAAATAGAAGCTATATATTTATTTTCAACACAGTATATTATTTTGTATTCAAATGTTTCTTTCAGGAAACATTTTTAGGCTTTCTCAGCTTATGTATGTCTTGTAAGGAGGACATGATTGTAGTACCAAATGCTCGGCAACACAGCACACTAAGTGTCCTTAGGAAATAGTACTTATCTTACCTAAATCCGACTTTGCCATAAGGGCTCTCCAAAAGTGTGACAACCAAGAATCCAACAATGTATGGTTTAAAAATCTGGGTGGTATTTTACAGCAAAGCAAAGGAGAACAGCAAAGGGAGGAAGAGGCCCCATTGTAGACTTTTTTTTTTCTAATAGGACAACACAAATACTAACTTAAAATATTCAAGACAACGCCTATGGATGCCACTCCTGGGAAGAGCTTCAAGTCTTTTTTTCATTTCCTAACAAGTATCAGAACCTGGTGTTCCCAATTCTCTTGCTGATTTTTCTGAATGCCCACTACTTTTTAGTTTATCCACATTCACTTATTTGGCACAGTAAAATATTATTTTCCCCCTCTCTTTCAAGTCTTCACAAAATATTTTAAAACCAAGTCAATTGTCACCATGTTCAGCAGATCCACATTAAGTTCCATGCACCTTCCTTTAGCATTTCTAAGAGAATGTAATGGAGTAAGGAAAAAACAAAACAAACAAACAAACAAACAAACAAAAAAACAGATCAGTGTAACAACTACAGGCTTTGGATTCAAAAGGCTCTATGTTTAATTTCTTGGCCTAATGACTCTGTAACACTATCTGACCAACTTCTTTGTTCTCTAGTATATAAACCAAAAAAAAAAAAAATGAGATTTTCAGGTAAAATGTGATAAGGTATCTAAGGTATTTAGCAAAATATTTTAAATATCAAAATATACAGTAAATTGGGCATCCCATATTTAAAAGAACATGTCATAATTAACTTTTAGACATTTTGAATATATAGGATATTATATGTTGTTAAAAGGACACAGAGCTCCATTTTTTTCTTGAAAAATAAGATAGCTGAAATATATACATGTTAAATTTGCATTCATTGTGACTGTGAACTTGATTGGTATATTTTCTAGGCTTGATGACATCAAGAAGTCTGTCTGTAAACACAGTGATACAAATAAAATATTTTACTTATATTCCTTCAAACTTAACAATTTTTTTGCTTCATTTATAGTTTCAGAATCAGCAGGAACCAAGATTAAACTCGAAGTGTAAATGTTGCCTTTAATTGGATAGAAAGAGACACAGGCATCTTTAGGGTACATGAAGTCAAACTTTTATTTGAAAGCTGAATTCCATGTGTAATGAAAATAGTTTTGAACCATACATGTCCATAAGCATAATACAAACACCATCTACAACACAAACACATTTGAATAAAGATCTACTGTGAACATTAATCTAAGTAAGAACGGAAAAGCTAACTGGGTGAGCCTGCTCTCTGTACCTTTTTGTCTCTTGATGATGGAGACAGTTGAAGACACCAAACAAAAGTAGCGTTGGCTCAGCCCTACTTATCTCACTATAGGAATACTAGGATACATCTACTACCACAGACCACAAACCAGTCCTATCACAACCAATTTAAAGTTGTTACAAGAATTACGCCTTCATGGCATGTAAACATATTTAGGGTTTCAATTGGCAAATATGTTTTAAACACTTAGAAAAGCAGCCGACACCTCTCCTTATTGTCCTCTATCTCTTCCATGAGTATAAAATAGCGTTAAGTCCATTGTGCTCTACAGTTTTTTTTTTTTATAAACATGGGTACATCTAAAATATCAGATGCCTTTATACCAAGAGAATAAATCTACTGATTTCACATCTTATAAATATGCATGCAGAATTAGTGGAAAATGCTTTTGTATAGCAAAGACCCTGCTTAATTTTCTTCCGATTAATAATTTTCAATGGCATGTGCAAATCGTCCTCCTCACTTAACAGTAGATTTAGTTTATTTTCTGTAGATCTGTTTTCTATAAAAATATATTTATGTGCTTAGAGGGGGGAAAAGTTGAGTTGGTGTATGTGGGGGTGACTTTTTGATACATAATTTGATTCCATGTTGGGTTATGAAGTTAAAAGGCATCTTAGATTGTATCACTTGTAAAGTTTCTTTGTACAAAAGAACACCCTGTGATAACGAACATTAGCACTTTGTAGCACAGTTTGAAGTGAAGCAGTTCAGCAACGTGCCTAAGGTTTCTGTGTAAAATCATCACTGGAACCTGGAAGAGAACACGGATTTTCCTTACCCTCAAACAGCTCTCTCTGAAACTATCCCCATCGACAATCCTTGAGACTATATACAATCACTTACATTAAAATCATATTGCCAGTAGACTACAGAAAGTTACTGCAAAACCAATTAAGAGCAAAGTTGTACATATTAGCAGCTGCCTTGCGACTCAGAGGGCATTTTCCAAATAATTATTGCCCTTTTGCAATTATCATTGCACATCACAGAGTCTCCCACTCATTGTCTAAGAGAAAAAGAATTAAATCCACTTTAACCTACTGGATTTGTTTTTCTTTGAACACATTGAATAATGCAGTTCTACAATTAAAATCAAAGGAATCCATAGACCTTGTCCTGCTCTACTGAAGATTTACAATGAAATGAAGCCAAATAGTATTTAGAAGTTCACAGAGGCTAGCAAAAGGAGTTATAACAGAATCTCATTTTTCAACAGCTAACAAAAGAATGATTGAGTCTATTTGGAACAAAAATGTAAGTATTTGCGTCAACTTCTGACTTAAAAATTATTAAATTCTTAATGAATCAATTCTAAGTTTTTGGATATTATTTTTTAACCCATGTGGCCCTTTCCAAACTACATTTTGACTGATGACAAGGAGGAGGAGTCAGAATAATAGCATAATTAACTGTCAGTCACATCCTTTATTTTCTATGAAGCTCAGTACCACAGTTTCTCCCACAAAAGTAGCACATGTTGATGGCTCCCCCAGCAATCTGTGCATTAGTTATCAGATGTGGTGGTGGGGGAGGTCAGTTTGGACAGCTGGATGTGTGGATCCTTACACTCATAGAGGCTAGAGCACAAAAATGTCTGCCCCATTTCTTTTGCTATTTCCAGGAAAGTAGCCAAATATTGAGATCCATGGTTTTGAAAAAAAAAACGAGCTTTTCCTGCCTATGCATTCTGGAAGAAACATGAAGTTAAACAGTATGTTTCATGTACATTACTGCATTCATCATTTTTACATATCCAAGATTTTAACCCCCAAGCAACATAGTGCATCATATCATTTAAACATGGAGACTGAATAGTATATGCTAGTAATTACACAAAGTAAAGTTAAATCTGTGAGCCGATATCACTTAACATAGTTAATAATTTCATGGTAAGGTTAAAAGTTTCCATTAAATGAGAGAGGAAACACCAATTATTTATTAATATGTATGCAGAGTCCTTCAAGGCATTTCTAAAACATTCTAAAACTTCAGTACCATTTTAGACGGACTGGTAGCCCACATGCCAGAAACTAAGTTCCCTGACTCTGTACTAACTTTGACAGAACAAAAACATTAAAAAATGATGATATCACCACAAATACATTTACAATATTACATAAACTAACAGGTATATAAGAATTTCTACTGTAAATAATTTTCTTTGTGGGGGACCGGGGCAGGAATCCACTCCAAAACTTATTTTGGAACATATGAATGCATTTCCCTTCATGATTATATGATATTTCACTTTGAGAACACATGAAGGAGAGAAATATAAGAACAGAATCCAATTCTTCATGTAATCTGGAATCTGGAATCCCATGTTATTGTGACTAGCCCCAGGAGGATAAAAACAGCATCCTACTATATATACACTCTAGCTGTACACTCATGCTTATTAATGTTCTCTTTCCCACTTCAAAATAAAACACTATGTTTTAAACTGTGTAAATATTAATATAATATGTACAATGCATCCATGAAATATATCGAAGGGTACCAGTATATAAACATAAAGGCTAAAAGCTGTGAACATACAAATGAAGATACAAAATACAATCATCAACATCTTCTTTCTGTTTTTCAAATAACCCCTGACCACCACTCTTTTTGCAGTTCCAGTTAGTCCGAGTTGAAAAATGAAAGAAAGAAGGAGGGAAGGAAGGAAGGAAAAAGAAAGAAAGAAACAAACAAAGAAGCAAAGAAACAAACAAAGAAAGATATAGTTGCAGAGTTATCATACTGACAGAAATTAAAGACAATCATCCAAAAACTGAAAACATTGTAACTCTGCATAAAGATGGCAGCTTCTGGGCAAATAGTTAGGAGCTCAATAAATACGTGTTGCATGATCATCTACAACTTTTCCTATTAAAATTTTAAATAATAACTTTAGACTGTATAGATTCCATGAAGTGTTTAATAAGACATTCATATTCCTTTTTACATTTTAAATAACCAGCTTGCTTGCTTACAATCTTTTAACCTGTAGTGAATCAAAGTCACTAATATAGTTCTTGCAAACTAAGTACAATTGTGCATCCAGAGAGAAACCCACACAGTTAGCAACGTTAATGCACACACATTCAACAGGAGAACCAGGCAGATGTGGAGTACGTGAAACAGGAACTTTGGATTCAGTCAAAGTGGATCTAAGTACAGGATTTGTTTTGTGTTCTGCATTTTGAGCACCCAACAACAAAACCAAAAATAAAACACAGGCTTGAAGTGTTTGACATCTGATTTTGATTTTTTTTTCTTTTTGAAGGCAGTGCTATTTTTCTCAGCAAATTTGCAGAATGTCAGAATGTCAACCTCTGGACACGTGTTTCTACTCCTTTGTAAAAGGCTTTGCTCCCCAGAAGAGACAGGGGAGGTCTAGGCTAGCCAGCCATGGTGCATGAATATGCTGTGCTTATGCTCGAAGTGGAAACGTGGCCGTCGAACTTCCATTGCTTTCAACAGACCCCTTCTCCTTAGCTCCGGTGTAGGCGCCAATAAAAGATCCATCTTCATTGAATATGGAGTGGTCTCCCTCTCCATATTCCACTAAGCTGTCAGCACTCTCTGTGGGCTGCATGTTCCTATTCAAGGACCGAAGGCTTCCTTTGAGTGGCTTCTCATCACTGTCACTAGAAAACAAAACAGAGCCATTCCCCAGGAGTTCAGAGTCACAGGCACATACAGCAAGACTCTTTCACAAGTGCTAACAGATTCTATAATTTTTAACTTGTTCATATGAACACAAATGACAGCTGAAATGACACCCCCCAAAAAAATAAGTATTTTAAAAGCCATAACTAATTTTCTTCATTCTGAGTGACCGAGAAACACTTTTCTATTTGTTTGCCCTTCTGCTTCCCTTTTAAATGAGGAGCTTCTTTGAGACATGAAGATGCAACATGTTGATTTATGTTGAGGCTATGGAGTGGGTACCTGTGTGCCCGTTAAACTCACATATTGAATTGCTTCACCCCAGTAGGATGACAATGGTGTGTGGGATCATTGGAGGTTACTAGTCACAGAACAGCCTTCATGAAAGAGATTTGCCTTAATGAAAGGGCTTTCAGAAAGCTGCCTTGCAATTTCTAGGGGGAGAATAAGAGAAAAGGGTATGCATAAGTGAGATGTTAACTATCAGCACACACTCATTCTGTCCTGACCTGGATCTCACTGTCCAGTCCCAGAATAGTGAGAACTATTTTGTTATTTTTTTATAAGTCACTTAGTTTTGCCGTTTGCAATTGCTACTCTTTGGTCTAAGACAGAAGACAAATGTTACTTTCCTTGCTTTATGCACTCCTGTTGTTTCTGGGTCCATGTTTTTATCTTTTATTTTGATCATATAAACTCCTGTACCCTTCCAAATTTTCTCTTTTGTTTAGTGTAACCGATCAAATTTAGTTTCTTATGAAAATTTTCTTTGATTAAAGTTGTTAAAACACCCTTATTAAATACAGCAGGTCACCTCTCTCTCTCTCTCCCTCCCTCCCTCCCTCTCTCCCTCCCTCTCCCTCCCTCCCTCCCTCTCTCCCTCCCTCTCCCCCCTCTCTCTCTCACACACAGAGAAGGGGATAGAGAGAGCACATCACAGTAGGAGAAGCATTTGTTAGGAAGACTAAGGGCTTGAGCTTAAAGGTGAAAAGGTAAGATAACATAATGGATAGGTATGAAGAAAGTACTGTATATCCAATGGAATTGTGAAATAACAATTTCTAAAAGAAAATATAAATAATTACGAATACTATTAATATACTATCTGATGTGTTCTTTACTCATTACAAGAAACAAAGCTGAAGTCAAAAATATCTACAAAATTATACCATTTTTCTACATATCTGATTTTAAAAGTGTAAGTACCAGTTCCTAAGTGAATAGATGACAAGAACCATCTGTGTTTGACACACTGTTGGAAAGGGAAAGTTCTGATATCCCTATTTGACGTTAGCATAACTCAAGATGCTTCAAAATTAGGACACGGAGGTTCTAAAAGCAAATTAAAAAGAGGTGGCACTGGCTTTGGGGGCAGATAATGAGTAGCAAAGACATGTATCTAAGGGCAAAGCATGTAAGAAAATTCCTGGAACACAGAAAAGACAAAAGTTTGCTGATGAATGTGAAGTTTCTGAATAAAATGCCAGAAAACGTATTGACTATTTGAAAGGCTGCAGTTGTAAACAATATAGGGAAAAGAAATTATCTGTCCTTTCAAAGAAAGGAGAGTAGAGTATAGACAAATAAGTTTTCGGACAAGGAATAGATTCAGGAGTTTGTTTTGTTTTGTTTCCCTTATAAAAATGTTTGTGGACAGTTGTTCTGAGACCTCAGTGATGCTGCCAAATGAAATTTGAGCAATCGTTCACTGTCTTCCTTTCAAATGTGTGCTGAACCTACTGACTCACTGAGCATAATAAGTAGAATATACTACAGCAGTGAGATGTAAGTTCTAAGATTGGGATATCAACATACTATGGATTGCAACTTGGGTGTTCACTTTGGTGTTTCTGCTCTGCCTGAAGCTAGGTATTATTAAATGTCCCAGAGATAGTTCTATATGGTACAGAACCAAGGATGACTCTGGTTTGCTCAAATCTGAAGTTCTTAACCCATATATCTGAATGAAACCCAGCTCTGTCAATACACACATAAGGAAGCAGATCCACCATCAGCCAAACCTCCAGGTCCTCGAGACTACAGTCCTTGTCAAAAGCCTGTCTCCTGAAGACCATAGGCCAGAAACTCATGCCTGGCTTCATTTCACATGGGGAATGGAGATAATATCCAATTGTTATTCTAAATTTCACATATCAGAGATAACTAGGAAGCAAAGTCCAATCAGTGTAAGAGCACTGACCATAACTTACAACTCTCCCAAGCTAACATCTTTTTTCCTTTTACTCTCCTATTTTCTTTCCTTCCTCCCCCTCCACTTTCTCTCTTTCTTTCCTTCCCTACCTTACAGCCACCCATGTCTTTCTCTCCCATTATTTTCTTGTCAAGAAATATAAAAGCATAAAAAGAAAGAATCTAATCATCAGAAAGAAGCTGTGGGCATAGAGCCAAGCAGAGGCATGATGGTGCTCAGATCTGTATGAGTTACTCCAGGTCATCTACTCAAAGTTCCTCACATCCCTGGTCATGCAGACAAATTCAGTGATGGGCCAGTGAGGGCCAGCTAGATTTCTTTGGTAGGGATTCTGGATCATATATATCAACATCAATATAAGTCTGAAATTTATAATAATTTTCCTGACTACAATAGAGAGAGACAATCTGACTAAGAATTGGTGGTGACAATTCAAGAAAAAAAAGCTAAGTCATACGATAGGCATAGGATGAGGCAGAGATGTCTAACTGGAGAAGTGGGAGTTGCAGTCCCTCCTCAAGTGGTGCTTTTGTACTAGACTTCTTGCTGTGTGGCTTCTGCCTGATTACATTCATACATTCAGCCATGCTCTTCAAGTAGTTATCAGTGACTCTATGGCTTTAAGTACTAACTTATCTCTTAGATGGTTCTTTTCTCAGAATCCTTGTTATGCAGAATTAGTTGTTCACTTTTTAATCTTTCATTCTAATTGGTTAATAATATTATCTGAACATGGCAAGTTTTTTATTTGTTGTTGTTTCTGTTTTGTTTTGTTTTTGCCTAGGTTCATGTATAGAGTTGAGTTTGAAACCTCTTTACTTTATAAATGCACATGTAGGAGTTGCAATCTGTGTATGTGTGGATGCAAATCTAAAGTAATCAGGTCCATAATGTCAACACTAAGAGTGGCTTTAAGACATTTCAATTACTTAGTTTATGGGGACATTACATGTGACATGTGTTTTGCACAGAGCTTCAACCAAGGAATCTTGATGCCCTCTGCTATCCAGAGTGTGGTCCTCAACACACCTCCACCCCTGAACATAATAAATCAGTTCTTACAAAAAAAATAACAGTAGACAGAAAGGAAAAAAAGAAATAAAAAGAAGGAAAAAAAAGGAAAGAAGGAATGGGGACAGAGGTTGGGTAAGGAAACCTTTAGTAAAATTTCCTTTATGAAGTCAATATGATGTAGTTCCATCACTTGAGTTATAAACAAAGCACTTTTTCCACTTGACAAACTTGATGAAAGTGTTTCAAGTGATCACAAAACACCAAGTTCCATTTACCTGTATTCACCAAAAGTTTCATCTTTTGCTGATTGAACTTCTGGATCTGGGTGTAAGTCTTCCTTTTCTTTTACTGAAACAGAAAATTTTAAAGTAGTCTAACATCAAAGGTATTGTAAACACCTGTCAGCATGGCTGTTGAAAGGTGAATAGTCGAAAGACATTGCCCCAATTTTTTATGCCATTGATACTAGCTTTGCAAGCAATAGTTATAACTTATCAGTTCATTTAATCAGAAAATACAAAGGATTTTCTGGGTTCTATTTTTCTGCTGTTAAGCACCTGGCAGACTTTCATGTCATTCCTTCATATAAAATTGTTACTTGCCATACTGAAAAAGTCAAGCTCAGATCATTCTGTCCATGAACACAAAATACTCAATATTCATTTTTTCCTTCAAACCATTTGAAGATGTAATAAGCTTTTAATGACCTAAGTCATGAAACCCCACAAAAAAACAATCATTAGGCTGTTTTGCATCAATATTTTAATGAAAACTATATTGATAATCAAACTAATCAGAGCTACCAAAGCATTATAAATATATAATTATTACTGTGGAGATGATTCAGTTTCTATAAAGTGTCTGTCAAACAAGTATAAGAACCTATGTGTTATCCAAGCACCCGATGAAAAAGCCAGACTTGATGGCAGCCAGTCGTGGTTCCATCTCTGGGGAGGTGGAAACAGGAGGATCTCTGAGGCTTCTCGACTAAATTAGTCTAGCTAAATTTGTAAGCTTCAGGTTAGTGAGAAACCCTGTGTTAAAAAAAAATACAGTGGAGATGATTGGAGAAGATAATGGATGCCAACCTCTGACCTCCACATGCATAACCACACTGGAAAAGATTCACATCCCTCCATATTAAGAGTAACTTAGCTTTTAAAAATATTTATTTATTTATTATATATAAAGTATTCTTCCTGCATGTATATCTGCATGCCAGAAGAGGGTACTAGATATCATTACAGATGGTTGTGAGCCAACATGTGGTTGCTGGGTATTGAACTCAGGGCTTCTGGAAGAGTAGCCAGTGCTCTTAAAATCTGAGCCATCTCTACGGCCACCAAAGTAATTAGTTTTATTTGAAATACTGGGGCATGAGGTGGGTTCTTGATTTTCTCACCTTTAAAATCTCAAACAAGTTCTCTTTAAGATGCTATTCACCACTGCTTACTCTTAGCTGTCCTTCAATATGAAAAGTTGTTCGTTTGTGTTTTAAAGCCTGAACAGAGGGAGAGCTCCAGAACATGTATATTTTCATACTTCATAAATGTTATTTTTTAAAAGATAATCAAAGAGGAATGCTGTATCTCATTAAAGTTTCTAATGAATTATCTGGAATATCCATTTAGTCATTGTGAACATAATTGATACAAGCTAGATTTTAGAGGAAAATTGAAAGTGACAGCTGTGTCAATTACTCCTGCTATTTCATGAAAATGTGTAAGTCATGTTCTTTATGGTTTTATGTATATGATAGATTCTCAGTAAATTTTTGTTTGATGAACCAGGAGCCAATAACGAACAGTTTCTAAATCTGAATACTTTAAGCTGAGAGATGCAAGAGTTAAATCTTTCTCCGTTTGTAAAAGCACAATGTACAGGAAACAAAAATAGTAACAATATATATTTTTAAAAAACAAGTTGAATATAATTAAGATAAAAATAAGTTAATAACTAGGGTGATTTTATTTTTATTCAATGTATCATTAATTCAAGAGGTAGTGCAATCAATAGACGTTACCCAGTAGAGTAATAGGAAATGTGCCCTCTGCACTGCAATGGTGAATTCTAAGATAGCTAGGTAGTGGAGCCAGTTCTACCAGAATGTAACAGCACAGATTATCAGAGCCAGGTACAGAGACAGAAGCAGAGGCATGCTATAAATAAATGAGCTCCTCTTAAGGGAATTAAAACATACGTGTGACTTAATGATGTACCCTCTCAATATCTGATATAGCTATGAACAGAAAACATAAGTTTATAAGCATTATGATCCTTAAGGACCGATTTTAATGCTTTTATCTTAAAGATTCACTTCATTTTGGGGGCTGTGGAGTAGGGGTTGTCATAGAAGCCTTCTATGTCCCACTTTCACAACTGTGAGTCTACAGTCATTGACACAACTGCAAAAGAAAATAGTGATAAATATGCTGAGACGTAGCTCTGCACAACTGATTGCTTCTATTGGGGTATGGGTGTGGAAGGACTGTTATCCTTAAGAGGCTGGCCACTGGGAGTATGACTATGCTCCTGAGAATATATGGGCAACACAAATTGGACAACTTCTTTTGTGGAGGGAGATCATAAGGGTCGGGAAGCAGACATGAAAGAATTGGGAAGTGAGTGTACTCAGGGCGCATGATGTGAATGAAATTCCCAAACAATCAATAAAAATATTATGTTGAAAAAAAGATTAATTATATTTGATTTACCTGTTTGTGTGAGTGGAGGTGTCTGAGGAGAGGCATCAGACCCACTGAAGTTACAGGCTATTGTGGAACTATAATAATTGTGAACTATAACCTTTGGTTGTTTAATTAAAATATTTTTCTTTAGTATATTTCATAGCTAATGCACTATAAAGTTTTATCTATATAATTTTTATAAAATGGTTTACATAGACCGATTCCCGAAATACTCTATTGCAAGTTGAAAATCACGTTAAGCCATGGTTTTACCTGAATACTTTCCACCTTTGTTCCTCTTCACAAAGCAAATGGTTAGCAATATCAGTGTGAGCAGAGCGATTGCACACATCAGTCCAATAAACCAGCCTTGAGTGGAGATGTCGTCATATAAGCCAGCATATTCTGTTGTACAAAGAGAAGGTACAGCGTTGACCCACTTCTAGAATCAATCCGGGATATTGTGTAGCATCGGGGCACAATCAGATATCATTTTAAAATAATAAGTAAATAATATTTCCTTTGAGCCCACAGGAAATAAAGTATTTTGAAGGCATTTTGTTGGGACACACTAGGAAGCCATTGCTTCCTTACTAGGGAAGAGGCTCTGTCCAGTTACATTTAGCTCTGAAGATGAGAATCAGAAGGATAGTGGAGTTAAACGCAGAAGCAGAAGCAGGAAAGCCATAGCACAAGCTGCCTGGGTTACAAGCAAATCACGGCACCTCTGTGAGCTCTGGTTTGCTTCCGTTTATTTTCTTAGTTTCTGTTATCGACAGGTGTTAATTAGCATAAAATTCATTCAGGTGACTACTCTGGCAAACCCAGTGAAGGAAACATCAGGTCATTGTGATATGATTTCATTTTGGTAATTTTCAAATACTATGAATGCCAATAAAATTGAAATTATGACCTTTATATCTAATGTACTCTGTATTTTTACTATAATATATATGTAAATTCAATACACAGGACATAGTAAATTGTCTAAGACTACGGCCCACACAATCTCATTTCTCACCTCTCCCTCTTGTCTCAATTACATCTTGAAAAATGCTATCGTTATCACCCCAGTTCTTAGTCATGAGGTGAACAATATGTTCCGCTCCCGGCACAAGTACCTCTACAGGGTGAATCTTTTGGGTAAGATTTACTCCTTCTGTTATCTTCCTGATACCTTTACCTAAGAAAGGTACACAGTTAAATCATATAAATTTTAATTACTGAAAAGCAGGAGAGAAATGTAAAAAAAATGTATATCGTTTTTTGAGATGAAAAAAATCATTTTGGCATTTTTATCTTAAATGGCTCCTGAATCACCAGTGGACCCAGGAGTTAGCATTTCTAGATTTTTCTCTTAAAATGTTGAAAATGAATAAATGCAATGATGTCAGTTCATGGCCATTTACTGATGAAATGGTACTATAAATCTGCCTTCATGTGAATGGCTCAAAACCAAACAGATTAAAAAAAAGAGAGAAAAACTTCCAATTTTGTGTTATTTTTGTATTAGTTGAATTTTCACAGCTAGCTAATTTCAAAGCTGAATATATAGCCCTTGGCTTATGATTACAAATATAATTATGATTTTAACCATATTTTCATTAGATAGATAAATACATTGTTGCCATGATCTCAGTATGTTCTCTTAATATGGCATCACAATATATTCATATATAAAGTATTTTAAATTAGAATCTTTATCTAGATTAAGTGCAGGTTTATAGATACATTTAAATGGAATGGTTTCACTGAGATTTGGAACATGTATGAAAAAGATGAATAATATTCCAAGAGAAGTTATCAATAACATGTTACTAAGTTAATCATTGAACCTCAGAGTAACAGATGAAAATGAGTCCAGTTTAATTAATATACATTAATTTCTGATCTTGCTATTAAATATGTAAAATACTTTAGGCATTAAATTCATATTTTTTCTAGGAATCAATTTAACATAGAAAATATAAATTGGTAAATGTAAATAATTTACACATGAAATGAAATAAGATCCCCAGTGAGAGTATAATGGATGATGGATAATGGATGATGAAACTCTTGGTTATATGGGCATAAGATACAAAAACATTTGATTATAACTTTTCATCACAGAATAAAAGTTGATTATATGACTACTGAACAATAAAAGATTTCATTAAAAATGGTGCCATAGAAGAAATAAAGCCAGTTTTACAGAGCAACAAAGCTTTTTAAAATGGATTATCATAATAGAATGGAATTAATTTTTACTTTAAATACCAGAAATATTAGTATATCATTTAGTGCAAGCTTTTGAAAAACAGAAAAGCAAAGTGATTTATTCAAACCTATAATGACACAAAAGCATATTCTAACTCCATCTTCTTCCCCTCTCTAGAGAGACACTTTCAAACTGGAGTAATAACCAGAAAACAAAAGTATAAATGATAAATCTCAAACTTTCAATACCAGAGTCTTAAACTGTGTTCCCTAGTCAAATGAAGGAGAAGAAATATTTGCAGCAATAGATTCTAATTTTAACTGTTATCAGTTTCAGGGTTCTTAGTGAAGCTGAGATAAATCTCTGTAGAACTGTATAATATTCAAAGATTGTGTCAAAGTTCAGTGGAAAAGCAACGATAATTTACAACATGGCAAAGTATGTCTACAGAAGAGAAATCAGTGTCAACAGGGGAAAGGGCAGTAGCTGGAATACTGAAAATGCAGATCCCTGGAAAAGAACACAGACACCTTAGTATGGCAGTTTTAATACCCAACATGGGATAGTGAAGCAACCTGCCTTTGTACACTGAAGCATGCTAGCTCTAACTTCGGTGTGCAACAAAGATGTAACATCAGCTATGAAACCACCCAGCCACACTTCCACTCTCTAAGAGAGTTTGTTAAGCACAAATGAAAAAAAGCCCAGTTTTCCAATGTATGTAGTATAATGTGGAGCATGGCTAAGGCAAGTCTGTGTTGTTTTTTTTTCCCCATGCTCCTTATTGTCAAGAATGGGGCTAATATTTCTCCTCATTGTTAAGTTGTCACCTCTATCAAAACAGCAACTATCTCTGTGGTTGGATATCTTGTATGAACAATATGGAAATTGAGTATTTAGACCAATAACTACTCTTTGGAATACTGTGAATTGAGAATTTGATGCCAGTTTGTACCCTGGAGAAATATTCTTCTTTAGTGACTAGACCATTGTTATTATCTTGAAGTCTAACATTTCCTAGATTAATGGATCTTTCATTTCATTCAGTGTTTTACTTGTCCTTTACTCATGGGTTTGAGAGTGATGCTATTTGAAAATCTCTTCTTATATAAGCAACTTTAAGTTTAGAGGAGAAAATATAGACCCAAAATTTTGTAGCTAGGATGG
Source organism: Peromyscus leucopus (assembly GCF_004664715.2). Classification (NCBI taxonomy): domain Eukaryota; kingdom Metazoa; phylum Chordata; class Mammalia; order Rodentia; family Cricetidae; genus Peromyscus; species Peromyscus leucopus. The sequence goes on along the minus strand of NC_051065.1, from coordinate 119,754,873 downwards.
AAACAGTAACAGAGAGAAAGCTGTAGTAAAGTTCAGAGTGTAACAATTCCTAGCAGGAGTACAATGAATGGTAGTGACTCACACATTTGAGTGAGTCATAATTGTGTCATTAATAAGTGATGCCCAATTTGGTTTTCTTCCTCACTACTGCCTATTCCCGGTATTTCTTCCATTGATTTAACTGTGTTCCTAATCTACAGGGAATTACCTTTGCCATATACTGCTTGTGAATAAATGATTTTTTCCCCTTATTGCCCTCTCCCATGAACTCCTTTCTCTTCCCTCATATCCTCCTGTGCCTGACTACTCTGAACCCCACATAAGGCCCCCTTTCTTGTTTATGTGAATATCAGTTCTTGAATACCTTTTACTTTATTACTTAATCTATTTCAGTCTTGATGCACTATAGATATTATATAAAGAGTAGGAAGGAAAAATCCTAAAATTTTCATTGGAGAAATAATTTTTCAAGGTATATTGTTACAATATAGGGGAAGGATAGAAACATAATTTAATTATAACTGGGCTACATGTGAGACTCACAGACTGGTGAGTCATTTTCAATTGTTACTTAGCTTGAACCACCAGACAGTAAAATCAAATTTGACATACGAATTAATATACTATGGGTCAAGGCATGGAAGTGATATATATTGGATTCTATAAAATATCTACCAAAGTAAAAGACCATATTTTTAGACAGAAATATTCTCCAAAGAAAAATATCCTTCTTCTAACCTTGTAAGAAACATTGAGCCCACATACACTTATTTTACTCAATTAGAAGTGTGTTCCTGACCTTGTATACACTAAGCTATGGTTTAGTTGTTCAGAAACCCATAAATTGAACCAATGTGAACTTTCCAGACAGGATCAGTAAATTACAAAGGGGGTCAGCTGGATGTGGGTCAGTCGTTTCTAATTTACAGAGACTGGGTGCCTGCACTCTAGTGCAGTGTGTGAAGCCACAGCATGCAGAAGCGTCAGCTACTTACTCCCTTCTCCCAGCGTGACACTTTCCTCACTTATTGGCTTTCCACAGCCCTTTGAGGTGCATGCCTTCAAGTAGAACTTGTACTTGGTTGTCGCGTTGAGGTTTGAGAGATGCCAGCTAGATTTAGATGGAGTAGTAACGTTGACTTCATTTAACTCTCCAATCTCATAGGTGTCGTTTACTGAAGGAACAAGCACGATCATTAGTACTGCCGAGTTCTTCACAACCGAAGTTACAGTGTGTTGTATTTTTTTCTATTTATTGAAAAAAGTCACCATCATTATTCACCACTATCAACTCTTCCCAGGTACACAGAATTATTATCACTATATCAACTAAAAGGAGACTGGGTTGTGAAAATAGTAAAATCCTTCCCAGAAAGCGACTCAGTGTCTTGTAAGCTAGGACTTTCCAAACCACAGCCATTTGACTCTGAGTCTCCATGCAATGATGGTGGGGCCGATCACCTTCGCAGTTTGTTATACATGCTGGACACTTCTCCATTGCGGAATGGATCCTTAACAAAAATACTTCTCATGTTTTGTTATTGTTTGAGATAATAAATAAGAAAGTACCATGATTATTTTATGTTTTCTAGGGCTTCCCATTTACACTGTAGCTTCAAGTCAGCAGACATGTTCCTAGACTGGGGACAAAATTGTCCCTCATCCTTAGTGTATTGGAGATGTTTAGTATCCCCAGTCTCCTGAATGTAACTTAGCAATGCAATATGCTATGGAGTTTGGGTTGCTGACTCCCATCATTGTTTGACTGACTAGTTGCTGGAATGAGCTGTCACTGACAAGCCACATCAGAGAGTGTGATGCTGCATGTGGGTAGCCAGGAGAAGAGCAAATTAAAACGTCGTGAGTTCCCAGCACCAATATAGGTTCTTACTGTTTCTTTTAGATGCCCACCAGGAATTGCTGGTAAGAACCCATTGCTGAAGACAAACTTTGGTCAAGAGGTACAGAAAAAAAATCTAGCTGGAAGTGACCTGGAAGCTTTCATCCTGGTAGTTAGCTTTCTTAGTTCCAGAAAGTACTATACCAGCTGCTTGGGGAGAAAACTCATCAGCACTTTTACCAAGGTGTAAAACCTGAAAACTATGGTTCTGATCTATCTGGTGAGACATACCCATTGATGTAATAATGGTAACAATATAATACAGTAATCAACTGTTTTTTGAGGTACATGTCACAGCCTTGTATTGTAAAGCTGGCCAAGAATCCACTGTTAGGGAGATCATAGGACCAAGGGAAGAATGTACTACTATTATTTTGCTAAATGAACAGGATATCAAGCTATCTTCTAAACATTTATCTTTAAATCCCATAGATTAATGCAGTTCTCAGCCCTCATCAGTGATGCTTCTTTTTGCCATGGAAATCTGTTAAAAGAGAACTAACAACTGGTCAAAATGCAGAGAAAAAGTGACTATATGGTGATCAGCTTTAAATGAGATATCTAAATCATACCATCTTCCCAAAAGGGTCAATAAATTTTAGAGAAGAACCCTCACACTAAGCCTGGAGAACATTCCCCTTAACCTTGGAGAACCCTCCCCCTTAACCCTGTAAGAGTCATAGGTTGGGGAAGGCTGCTCTGAAATAGTGTCTTTCCGAAAAATGAACTCACTGGAACTGTGGTTACCAGCTCAAGGGTGTGCCCCTCAATATCTCAACATGGAAGGGGGAAGGTTCATGAGGTCTCACTTTGTCCTGAGAGAATATTGACAATCAGTGGTGACTGGGGGAAGGGTGTCACTTAATTCAATGGCAAAATCACAGATAAGTTGCTCTTTCTCCATAAATAACCTCTTACCCATGCTCATGCAAGCAACCCTAATTAAATACAATAGATCATACACATAAAAAGACATGGGAGCAGGAAGGGGATATGTTGGGAAGAAGGGATTCAGTGGGAGAGGGAAGGGGAAAACAGGATAATGAGGAGTAAGGGGGATGAGATTTCATTATAAACATGCCTGAACTGGTAAAAGAATAAAAACACATTAAAAAATAAAGTGTGGGATTTATTGAATATGCATTATATTTGTACGCTCATAAATCCCAAACTTGCAGTTACATTATTGAAAGTCAGGAGCTTTCTGAGCTCAGTATATAGAGAATCAATGAACTGCTGAACTGGTGAATGAATTAAGTGCTTTTAAATATCTACTGTGCTCTGAACACTATGTTAAATGCAAAAACGGGCTAAATTATGTGGGGATATGTTTAAGGCCTAAAGACGGCCATGGCAAGGAAAAGACTGCAAAAAATTCTCTCTGCACTCATAAAAAGCGAATTTATTATTTACATAAAATACCTTCATTGTTCTACATAATGCGATTACATCAAAAAACTAAGTAGTAGTCTAAACATTGTAAAGATGGGAATATATTGGTCACTTTATCGCCATTAAACACTACAGATTCAATTAAAATAATTACTAGAATCAATACAAGAACTAGAGAAAGTATATACCACTCTGGTATCTACAAATGGCAAATAATTAGACCAGAGAAGAAAAAGGAAAAAAAAAAACACTATTAAAATGTACCCAGCATTTAATATTAATAGGGAAATAAATAATTTAATTTAGTGAGTTTTAAGTACAATGACTATTGTAATTATCAATATCTCAACTACTCTGTTATGAGAAGTAGTTTTTAAATCAAATTTAAATCTTACAGATTAAAAAAAAAATGCTTGAATTTAAACAAATTCAAAGATAGGATACAGCTTCACTAAACAAAATGAAAATTTAACACTCTTAAAATATTTCAGTCCTGCCCACAGTTTTAAAATTTGGTCCTTTGAAGAGTGTGGCTTAAAAACTCAAAAATCTAGACATACACAGACTTGAGTATTCATCCTAATCCAGCCTTTAACATTGTGGTGTGACCTTAAAATAAGAATAGACTGTGTGTGTCAATTCCTTCATCCACAAAAGAGTGCTGATGTTCACTACAGCATGTGCTGCGGAGGTTGCATGGAACAGGGCAGGGAAAGCACTTACAAATCGAGCCTGCACGAAAAACACTGCAACAGGACTTCTCTTGGATTTCCTCTGTGTTTACTTAAACAGGTATGCTGTGTTCAGCAACAATCATTGGAACCTAAAGCTCATATGTGACCCAGACATGGCAGCTTAATAGACAGTAGAGTAGTACACCAGGGCTAGGGTGAGGTTGGCTTCTGTGAGCAGGGTAAACTGAATGACTATAATCCAGGCTACTTAACAATTCATGGCCATTAAGTCTTATCATTGAGATATGACTGAAGTTCTACTTTTCATTTTGAAATGATGCTTATGTTTGATGACTGTTTCAGGTAGGGATGCTATGGCTTTAAAAAAAGTGTTTTAAATTTGTTTAAACATGTTCAATCTCGTGACACAGAAGTATGCAGAGGAGATTGTTCTGACTCTCTCATCATGACCTGTCTGATTAGCAAGCTACCAACTGAGAGTTCTATTCAGACAAATATACTTAGGCACAAGACTGAAATCATTCCCTCCCCATGGAAGAGTCCATCTTATTATGGAGCTTTGAATGTGCTTTGAATATACATTAAATTATTTACTAACTCTGCCCCTCTGTTCCATAATTCTCAAAGCCACTCACAGATAGATGGTAAATACACCCCTACTACCCACTGTTTTTGTTACAAAATAGGAGTCCACAGACCTTTTAACAATATAAACTGTGAATACTTCATATTATGAGAAACATGTAGTGCTAGTTTCCCTAAATCACATTTGCTATTCTAGTGAGAAAACAGCTATAGTTAATGTGTAAATGGGTGAACTTGTCATGTCCCAATAAACACAGGTTTCTTACTGAAACATACAGGGGCTACAGTTTACCTTTATTTTACTGATCCTTATGCTATAGGGAATACTGTCCATTATGTTGCAAGCTAATTCCTCAAACAAAAATTGAATCTTTGGTAGATTAAATCCAATTCAAATCTGTACTTACTTATCTGGTATTGTAAAAGATAACCAGTTAAATTTCCATTTAGTTTCTTAGGAAGTCCCCAGGATAAAGTGGCAGTGTCTTTATCAACTTTGATGACCTTGAGAAAACTTGGCTGTTCAGGTACTAGAAAACACAAGATCATAAATGGGCACTCATAAACTAATGAATTTCTAGAAAAAAAAAAAAAAACAAACAAAACCCCCCCATGAGACAACACATTTATAGAAACCAAAATGTGAATTCCTCTGAGCAGCACATTCGCTATCAATAATGAAAGGAATGTTTAACAAAACCATTAGATAATTTGCATAGATGGCACCTTCCACATTTATTCTCTCACCTCCTTCTGGTGTCTGAAATATATAAGGCTCACTCTCTGGACCAGCTCCTTTGGAATTATAGGCTAAGACTGTTAAGTGGTATTCACTAAAGGCATCTAGAGAAGGAACCATTCCAGAATTTCGCTGTCCTGAAAATCTTAAAATGTTCACTTCTTTGGGATGTGTCCTTCCATCCAATAGACTTTTGGTTTTCCACCAATTTATCTGCAAAGAAAATACAAACCCTTTGACACAGCAACCATAGTAATAGACACTCAGTTGACCTCTTGAAATTAGTTTAAACTGTCAGTAAAGAAACAAATTTAATAGTAACAATTGGGGAATAAAAACGAAACAAATATTTACTTAAAAATATCATCCTGGTACCAACCTGGTATCCTTTTAGTAGCCCATGTACTGTTTCTTTTGGAATTGATGACCAGGTAACTTTAACTAATGTGCTGTTCATAACATCCACACTATGGATAACAGGAGCTGTACTAGGATCTGTAAAACATTTAAGATTGATTAGCTTCCAATGACCTACACACAGGATTCATAAGATCTCTTTCCAAAAGTGATCTTCATAACAATTAGTCTGGGGAAAGCACTCATGAGCTATTGGTTTCAAATGATAAAAGCAGTTTCCTGGTACAGAGGAATTTCTCAGTCCACAGGAGTTACTTTATCTATCCTATTGAGAAATGATGATAGTAATGGGGAAAAATTAAATGAAAGTTTAAAGCCATGTCCACTGGAATGTTCTCCGAATAAAAAGAAAAAAATCAGACTCAGTAGCATAAATTATTTCAGAATTAGATTCACATTAAAACTACAGTTGTCTTGGTCAGGTTTAGGGTTATTTATTTACTTGTTTTAATTTTGTCAACTTGACAAAGGCCAGGGTCATCAGAGAAAAAGCAATTTCAAACTGAGAAAATGTTCCCATTACATTGCCTTTAAGCAAGTCTGTGGAGCAATTTATTGATTCATTGGCTGATCTGGGAAGGCCTGGTGCACTGTGGGTACTAGTTCCCCTGTGCTGGTGGTCTTGGGTTGTATAATAAAGCTGAGTCAGTCAAGAGAGCAGGCCAGTAGGCAGCATTCCTCCATGGCCTCTACATCAGTTCCTGCTTTCATGTTCTTGTCATGAATTCCTGCCTTGACTTTCCTCAGGGAAAGAGTGTTGGCCTAAGAATTATAAACTGAAATAAACCCTTTACTACTCACATTGCTTTTGTACATGGTGTTTATCACAGCAAAAACATTTTTACCCAAGACAATAGTCAACATCAATAGAGCATGCACTGTGCTTCAGATATTTAGAAACTCTATCTGGATCAACTCGTATATAATTTAGCGTATCCTTATGAGATCAGCACTGTCATTCTGTTCTATACAACTGAGATTACTAAAAAGGAGCCAGCAAGACAAATTGTTTATAAATTTTTTTGTATCTTTTTTATTTGAATATAATAATATGAAGACTGGTAATATAAGAGATTATCATTCTTGACCTTTCCTTTTTGATTCAAAACATGACTCCAGATACTAGAACAAACTAAGAATATCTCCTAATGTGAAAAGTTGTCCAATAAAGTCTTTTATTTGTCTGGACATATAATTGCAGTAGTTATTATGTTATTAATATTTAATAATATGACCTCATGACAGCTATTTCAAAATCATTCAAATGGTTAGAATTCATATTCAAATCTGGATGTGTATCTCATCTGTGTTAGGCACTCTCCAGGCATGCAAATGAGGTCCAGAGAATTGTAGCAGGCTGTTGCTAGGAAGCCCTTGATAAGAAAGGCTACATCTAACAAAACCATGGAAACCCGGTGACTGTTAGGTTCCTTCACAGAGTCTTGTGATGGTTCCATGTCTTTGATTTTTCAAAACACAAAGAATTTTAACAGGTTCTTGAATAAGGCAGAAAATTTCAAAGTATTTGTTTTGTTGTTATGATTTAGTATTTTTTCCTTTGTTTTCAGAAGTTTATTATTCTTTTGATACTGTGTCACATGTTGCCCACACTGGCCTCAAATGTATTACGTATTCAAGGATGACCTTGAACTTCTTATCCTTCAGCCCCCTACCTTAAAAAAAAACTGGAATTATAGGCATTTGCTGTCACATCTAGAGTTGAGTCATACTAGAGCTTCAAACACAGAGCTTTGTGCATGCTGGGCTGGCACTCTGTCGACGAGCTACATGTTCCCAGCAAAAGGACTTCGTTAGCATTCTTTCTTGACTAGCTCTCTCCAAGATCAACCCTAACTTCGAAGCATCCACATATTTATTTTTCTGTCTCATGGGTAACATATTATCTTTGCAAGCAGGAGGTATTGAAAAACGTTGACACAAATGCAGTAACTTGAAATTTTTCTTGATATGCTTAGGATTTAAAAATGAACCACTTACAGTCTTCCCCTGAATAGAGTGTCACTGGCTGAGGCTCAGGCCCAGAGCCGAGTTGATTGATGGCTTGGACTTGGACATCATAAGGAGCATAGACAGTAGGTGTCATCACCCGCAGTGTGTGGTTTGTAACTGTTTCTTCTTCCCATTCCTCAGGCGCTCCCTGGGGCTTCCAGCTCACTCTATACTCTAGTCCTGGACCATTCTGCTCCATGGATTTCAAAGGCTAAAACAGAAATCAATGCTAATTTGATGTACTTGTAGATATGCTGACCTAAAGACAGCACTGAATCATTTTAAAGACTGTGAGACTAACCAGAAAAAAAATATCTTAACTATGCTCCTTGGAGTCAGAAGCATTATTGCCATTTTATTAGTTTAATTTTATGCATCAGTCTTCTTCCATCCAAAGACATGGGAGACTTTAGAAGCCTGAATTATACACATATGGTGAAACACAAATGCTCATATATAAAATAAATTACAAATAGATTACAAATAGTGGTTTAGGTTTCTTGCTCCTGATATATTCTACATTTTGTTTCTACCAAAGAAACAGAAACTATGTGGCCATGAACTCTTGGTCATGGATTCTCAGGCAGAATATTTTCCTCCACAAGATTCTGTCCCAGCTTCCATTAAAAGATGGACAAAGAACCATCTTCAATTTCAGAAAATGGACATGTTTAGAGAGAGCAAATGGAAGCAGTACTTCCCCTTTTTAATGAATACTTTCTTAGCTCCTTGGCACAATATCACCACTTTACTTATTTTATTTTGTAATACAGAATGGTTTTGTGGAATAGTTTCTGGTTTTCTTTTATTAGAAATTTTATTAGAAATTGCTTATTTCAACTTTAGTTTTTAATTAAGGAAAACTTTAAAGAAAAAATAATATGGTTTAAAGCACCAATTTAATTTTACAAATGGGTACTTTATTTAAATGATTCAGCTATGTATATAAAAATTCACTTAAAATGCATTTTCATGCTAAATTAGAAGTTAATTTATATTAAGAGTAAATTTATCTATGTATGTGGGTGACTAAATGCCATATAAAATGTTCTTGTAGTTTTTACCATGCTTTTTCATTCAGTATAACTGGCTAAAATACTTACTAGAAGCATCGGTTGGAATTACATTGAAAACAGAATGCTCTATCAACAAACCATTTTAATTTTAAATTTATTCCAAAGTAACTACTTAAACTAACTAGGAGAAAGAAAATCAAGGACTCTTAAACTGAGCATAGTAGGAAACGCCTTTATAATGGCAGCACTCCCAGCGGCAGAGACAGACCTAAAGTTTTCTTTGTGTCCCTATAAGATACAGCGCTCCCCTCCAGCAGAAAGTAGTAAGAGATGCTACACCCAAATTCCCAAATATACCAAGCTGGCTTTAGAGGTGGAATTGGCTCACTCCCCCTCTAAACCCAAACATATTGCTTTAAAAAAAAATGGTTGAGAGATTCTTGTGTCCCAAATCATAAGAGCCCTCTGGTGTGGGACAGAGAAAAACCAATATTTTTATTTAAAACAGGTTGATTATAAATGTGATCTATTTCTAAAAAAGAAAAGGGGATATGATATAGATATATAGGAGGATATAGAGATGATAAGATAAAAGGATAGATTAATCAACCTACTTTTAAAGAAAAACTTGTTTAAAATGTTTTACATTGGTATAAATTTTAGTTTATTGATACAAACTTGAAGTTAATTTTGTTATACTGTATATATATATATATATATATACATATATATATATATATTCTTGTTTGAGGTATTATGTTTATGTAACTCATTTAAAATTGTAATGGATAATTAAAAATAGATTAATAATTAGTCATTTATGATAATCATATTTGTAACCATGTTAGTTAAGTCTTCTAGGTATACATAGATATATTTCAGATAGATAGGTAATCTTCAAACACTTCATAGACCTAGAGAATATAACATTTAAATAACTTAGAATTCTGTTGACATGAGACACAATTGCTCCTGGCTGCACCAATTTGATCCCGAGAGAATGTTGGGCTTCTAAGACATTTCCATTTGGAAGTTTGTCTTCTTGGCACAAAATGGCCTACTGGGCAAAGAACTGCCCTTGCCTTGACGGCTGACAGTACGAATACAATGCTGTCCTTCCTGGACAAGCGGGACACAAGGAAAGTGACCACTGTACTCTGCCAAGACAGGGTAAGATGGTCTTTCAAAATTCCTGCTTCTGAAGATGATCTGTCAAATACTATAGGCTTGTAGCCAATTTGAATGCACCAACAATGCTGAGAAACATTAGGTGACTGTCCAGGCTGCCAGCTGTGTTGGTCTACTCTTGCAAGATTCCCGAAAGTTGCTTGCATCCATCTACCATTTCTCAGGTACCTTTATGTTCCTTCTCAGGTCTTTGATGTGGTTAAAGACTAGATAGTTATAATTTCCTCAGTTATGATAAAAGATAAGTTAGATATAAAACCTTAAACTCACAAATATAAGATAGATAGGACATCTTCTTTAATATTGTAACTGTAATTCTTGCTTGATAATTGTTTTGTTATATGTAATTTTACTATGTTAAAGTTAAAACCTTCCTTTTTAAAAAAAGAAGAAAAGGGGAAGTGCTGTGGATATCATTCTATAGAAATAAAACACTGATGGCCAGTGACCAGACAGGAAGTATAGGTGGGACAAAGAGAGAGTAGAATTGGGGAAACAGGAAGAAGGGGGGAGAGACACTGCAGCTACTGCCAGGACAAGCAGCATGTAAAGACTCTGGTAAGCCACCAGCCACGTGGCAAGGTATAGATTTATAAAAATGGGTTAATTTAAGATAAAAGAACAGTTAACAAGAAGCCTGCCACGGCCACAGTTTATAAATGATATAAGCGTCTGAGTGATTATTTTATAAATGGATTGTGGGACTGCGGGGCTTGGTGGAACCTGGAGAGAAGCCCTCCAGCAACACTGAATAGTACTCCATTGTGTATATGTGCCATGTTTTCTTTATCCATTCTTCAGTTGAGGGGCATCTAGGTTGTTTCCAGGTTCTTGCTATTACAAATAATGCTGTTATGAACATAGTTGGGAGGACGTTCTGAGATGACCGGCCACATTAGATGAACTGTGGAAGGGTAGCTGTGGAGCCCCCATGGGACTGGACTAGGCCCTCTGGATACGGAAGATGGTTGTTTGGCTTGCATTGTTGGGGGCACCCAGGCAGGGGGATCAGGATCTGTCCTTGGTCTATGGGCAGGCTTCTGGAGCCCGGTGCCTGTGGTGTGACACCTTGCACAGCCTTGGTGCAGTGGGAAGGGGCTTGGACCTGCCTAGGCTCAGTGTGCTGGGTTCTGTTGACTCCCCATGGGAGACCTCGATTTGGGGGATGTGGGGATATGGGGTGGCTAGGGAAAGAGGACTGGGGGTGGGAGGAGGGGGGATCTGTGGATAGTATGTGGAGTGAGTAGAAAATTTCTTAATAAAGAAAAATGAAAAAAAATTTAAAAAAGAAAATTTGAGGAAACACACACACACACACACACACACACACACACACACACACAAAGATTACAGAAGGATGTGGGGCATCTGTCATGGGTGCTGGGCTAAAAAACTCAGTTTTCTATAAGACAGTATGTGTTCTAAATCACCAAGTCAACTCTCTAGTCACTGATACAAGCTTTTAGGTCCAAACCACAATCTATAATTATATTTTTCTCAATCCTTACTGACAATAAGTATATAAGTTAATATTATTAAGTTTGCTCATATTTTGCTCCAAGAAAGAAGGTAAATTTAATAGTGTTCTCTGACAAAGTTTAAAGTAAACTGTGCCAGTGTTAAGAATAATTACTTAGTTATGTTGCCAACTATTTGGTCCCCGGGATTCTGAAGGAATTTTGTATTTTGCTTTGAGGCAATAGTCAACAAGAAAAACAAAAACAAAACAAAAAGACTTTCATAATGTTCAAATAACATAAGGAAAGTTAAGTCTCAGAAAAGCAATGATGAATCAGGTGAAGAGGCCACTAGCCTTTCCTCTCTCATCCAGCCTGACCAGAATGAAGAGCTCTCTAGAAAGACACTGTTAAATTAGGGACATAAGAACCCACAGAAGTCCTCAGAAGGACCTGAGAAGCCTATGCTATTGTTACCAACTCAGAAATTGTGTGTACTTAGTGTAGAGCACATGTTATTTTGAATATATTTATATTGTAGACTATAAAAATGGTAAAAATCACATAAGTTTTCACTGTGTCATACATATGTATCTTTGTGTGGTGAGAGTAGTTAAGATTCTCCCTTCTACCAATTTCTAAGAATACAGCACATTTTCTAAACAATGTTCATTGTTTCCTTAATTTTCCATTTAATTCTCTTTAGTTTAATTTTAAATATAAGTGGATTCTTTTTCTTGTGAAACTTTTAATTCATATAATTAAACCTTTAGCACTTGGGAGTTGAATGCCCTGGGTAGTTAAGTTAGCAACTGAAGAACTTCCTACTTCCCTGCTTTCATTTGATGCCTGGGTGAATTCATTCACTTACTTGCTGTTTAGGTGTTACTTATACATTTTACTTTGAAGCTAGTTATGTTATTGAAATAAATTTTAAAATTTATTTAAATATGTTTAGAAAAAACGAACAAAAACTATCAAGCAAGAGCTATTTTTTTAAAAATAAGTCCTTTTGATGACCTAAATCCATGTGTTAATATAATAATTTTTTAGTAAAATAGAATTACATCAATTTCTCTTTCTTCTCTCCAACCTCTCCCAGGGACCCCCTGCCTCACTCCCTCTCAGCATCATAGCTTCTTTTTTTTAATTTGCTATTGTTTTACCTTCACACACACACACACACACACACACACACACACACACACACACACACACTATACACACACACACACACAACTTGTTTAATCTGTTTAGTTTAACTTGTATGCATATATTTCAGGACTGACCTCTTGGCATTAGATAACTACTTAGGGGAAGACTATTTCACCCATGGGGAAGACTGTTTCTTCTACTCAGCATTCTCTAGTTGCCTGTAGTTATTTGTTTACAGATGGATCCTAAGGCCCACCCAGCAAGACAGAAATCATCCCTGATGCTAGAAACTTAGCCAGCCTCCTGGGGATAGTGAGGTCATATATCTTAGTGCAGAACCTACTACCACCAATTCACTAAACAAACAATTCCTAGCTGCATTCTTAATATCTATCCGTATACCTGCAGATGAGTACAGCTCTCACCCTTCATCAAAGAAACTTCTCTTTGCAACAGGAGAAAATGACAACCAGGCAAAATGCAGAGAACAAAAGACTGTGGGGCGCCCAGGCCCAGTTGATTCATCTACTATATAACCCTAGTTCCAGAAGAAACTTGCGAATTATATATTGAAATAATATTATCATGGATGCTATCTCAGCAGATATAAATTGTTTTGCCAAAGTCAGAGTGCTTTGTTTTAGCAACATTTCCTGGTCATCTGTTTCTAACAGTGTGAAGAAAGGAAGGCCCTCAGTCTCTGTGTCTAAAGCAGAGAAATGATGAGGTTATAATCGGAATTAGAAGTAAATGCCTATAAGACCCATGGCACCTATTTGGAGAAGGGTATTTCATAATATTTATTAGACCATATGGTGAGAGTATTTTTTTTTACTATATTTTAATGGTGAAAGTATCTAAAATACTTGAAATAAATTACTAGAAATTTGAAATTTTCCCTATCAGATTTCATCTTGATTAATTTGTTTATCTGTCATTAAATCTTTTTTCCAGAATTAATCCCCATTTTACACTCATTCCTGTTTGTTTTCCAGCTCTTGGAACTGAGCCCAAGCTCTCTTTCTCTTGCTACATCTCTAATCCCATTTTATAGCAATTTCTAATCACTGTGACCTTACAGCACTGACAACTAATCCAAATTTAGTTTTAGTTCCTAGTCTTATTCCATTGCTTTTAAAAAATACTGTTGTGTCATTACAGTTGGCAAGCCTAGTTAAAAGGAATAGCCAAGGAAAGCAAAATAACATCTTAGGGAATACACACCTCCCATTTTATAATCATCTCCTTGGGTTGGGATGCTTGAACCCTGATGTTCTGTGGATTCTTGTCCGGAGCTGAGAAATGACAAGCATTAAAAATATCTTTATATTTTTTAGTAACCAGTTGGCTAAACATCATATAACTCCACCCAGCCCCTCAAACACCCAATAATTAAATATTTTATATTTATTAATTTCAATAAATCTCATTGCTATGAAGATGATACATTTTATTAAAAGGAGTAAAACAACACTCTCAGAGTGCTGTATTTGCTATACTGTGGATAGTACATGATTTACTACATATACCTTAAATTTAAGCCTACTAATTAAAATTCTAATCCTGATTTAATATACTTGTTTTCATTTTCAAACTGTACTTTTTTATCAGAATTATTGAGATATGTATATGATGTGAATATATACCTCTAGAAAATGAAATTGAAATTCATGTATCAACATCAACAAGCAACTTTTATGGATATCAAATTGATATAGCATGCAATACACACATGAAATAAATTCAGGCAGATGCATTTTATTAGAAACATCCTAACAAAAATTTTAACACTGAGTCCAGTATAAACTAAAATCATGTGGGCAACATGCTTAATTTACTCGAGGAAAAGCAAACACCATATTAAACCATGACACTGCCCAATGCTAATTCTGTAATATATATTGTTTACAATGTCTCTATTGATTATTCATAAAAATATACTGATGATTTAGATAAGTATGGAAATAAAAATGCCAAATGCATAAGATGTAACACTAGCACACAGTTTTAAAATTTTAAAAGATTTCATATGAGCTAAAAACATTTCTTTGGAAATGAGTCCATGGCTTTCTCTGTATATTGAACTTCCATTTAGAATTTACATGATGAAATACGCTTCAACTGTGATATTTAGCTATATTGAAAACTGTTCAGAGTAATGTTTTTTTCAAATACCATACCCCAATGCCAATCTTCTGTTCACTATCAAATAATTACACAACTCTAAAAATTAAAATGCACTTCCAATATTTTACATTGCTAATTTATAGAACTTTTCAAATTATTTGGAGGAATTGAAAATCCTACATTACATGTTTGATCTTTTTTTTTAAAAGAAATATGTTCAAAAACAAAGAGACCTCCATACCTGCTGGTGGAGTTTCATGATGGTCCGATGGACGGCTGGCATGACTTCTCCCCACTTCATTCACAGCTATGACCCTGAACTGATATCTCACATATGGAGCCAAAGATAACACAGCCTCTGTTTCTTCTCCTTGGACTCTAGTTAGCTCCTGCCACTTCCCAGGTTCCTCTCTGTTCCCTTCAAATTCTATAATGTACTCTGAGGTAAGAACAGGATCAAACCATTAGATAATATTGAATTTGTTGAAGATCTACTAAGATTTATTTGCCATATTAAATGCTCAAAACAGAAGAAAAAGGGAAGTGATTATTGGTACTGACAGAACAGTAAAAAGCATTTTCCTTCAAAGCGTGAAGCGCTGTGTTCATTTCTCAAACCCACATAAAAAAGCTGGTGGTGTACATTTGTAATCAGTAAGGGGAAGGTGGAAACAAGAGAATCCCTAAAGTTCCTAGGCAGCTAGTCTCATCTACTGGATAAGTCACAGGCCAATGAGAGATCCTGCCTCAAAAACAGTCAAACAAATCAGTACCACCCAATATTAAGGAGTGAAACCCAAGGTTGACTTCTGACTTACATACACACACACACACACACACACACACACACACGCACATGCACACGCACACGCACACGCACGCACGCACGCACGCGCACACACACATCTGTATACACAGGAACTTGCATACAACACATATACAACAAAAACAACAAAAAAAGTTGAAGAAAAAAGTAATGTCATTTACAAGAATATGAGTAAAAGTAAAGAAAATCATCTTAAGTAAATTAAGCCAATCTCAGGAAGGAAAAATTATCTGTCCATTTTCATTTGTGGTTCTTAGATTTCATATAAGCACATAAAATCATGTACATGTATGTGACATGAAAGTAGAATTAACATTGCCAAGCCAGATAGGTCAAAAGGTATAAATAAGAAATGGTCAGTAGAAGAGAAGTTAGGACAGTATGAGGAGGGTATGGTCAAGGCATAATACATACTTGTGCAAAAACTTTAAAAAATTAAGTAATTAAATACAGTTTATAGTAGTATTTTAAGAAGGTTAATCCAGGAGCTGGAGAAATTGCTCAATAGTTAATAGCATTTGCTGCTCTTACAAAAGACAAGATTCAGTTTCCAGCACCTACACAACAGCCCACAATCGTCTGTAACTCTAGTTCCAGACAATACAATGTCTTCTTATGACATCCACAGGTACTTCACTCATGTGGTACACAGACATATAAAAAGACACACACACACATACACATACACACACACACACACACACACTAATAACACACAAGTCTAATTAAAAAAGAAAGATAATCTACCAATGGAAATTAAAATAGCTATGATATTAATTTTACTCTGTTGGGTAAAGATGAAGGTCATTTCAAATCTTCCTACCGCTGATATTGCTGTTGTGGTCATCTCCAGCTTCCCAGGATAGCCGGACACTCCTGTTTTGTCTTTCTGACAAAAGAAGGTTTCCTGGAGGATCTGGAACACCTAGTCAATAACAAAAGATAGCTGTAACATGACAGTGAACAGCTTACAGGAGAACTGAGGGTGCCAGAGCAGAGATGGTTCCATGTGGCAGGCACCACCTTTTTCAAGGGATGTCAAGATCATTGGTCATCAGCCAAGTTCAGCTTCCTGAGAGGAATTAATAGTCAAAGCTTCCAATTTATCTGTAAACTCTCCACTCTGAGGATGAACTAGGCTGATGTTAAAATAGTCTTTTTATACACTTATGATTCTTTAAAGTTTAGAAAGCACATTTGTTTTATTATTCTTCTCTTATACCCGACCACAGCTTCCCCTCCCTCTACTCCTCCCAGTTCTCTCCCACCTCCCTCCCCCGCAGTCCCATGCCTCCACCTCCCCTGATAAAAAAAGCAGGCCTCTTTTCTATGTTATTTTATTTAGTCAGAGTGTTTGCCTCTCTTGGGCACTGATTCAAAGAGAAGCTGAGTCCTGAAAATATTTTACTTTTGTCAGTGATGCAAAAAAATATTAATAAAACAAAATATCAAGAAACTATCTGTTGTGGGATAATCTTTTTGTACATTGTGAAGATGTGTCTTTGCCAAGGTGCTTTCTGAATGGTTTAATAAAGAAATGAATGGCTAGTAGCAAGGTAAAAGAAGATAGGTGGGATTTCAGGGAGAGAGAGGGAGAGGAAATGAATCTAGGCATGAGACAGATGCCAGCAAGACATGGAAGGAGTCGGACATGCAGAGTGAAAGAAAGCTAAAAGCCACACGGCAGAATGTAGATTAATAAAAGCAGGTTAATTTAAGTTATAAGAGCTAGTTGGGAACAAGTCTGAGCTAAAGGCCAAACTTTCATAATTAATAATAAGTCTCTCCATCATTATTTGCAGGCTGGTGGTCCAAAAAGTCAGATGGGAACACTTGCTACACCTACCTGAGAATTTGTCCAAGCTTAGCTGTACTGTGTTTCTTTATAAACAAACATGATCTTAATACTTGGGGTGGAAACAAAAGACAGCTATAAAGAAAGCAGATTGCTGCTTTGCTGCCCTGATTCCCAGGCTCAGAGACACCCACAGTCTCCCTTCCCTTCTGAGACCACTGAGCTGTACACATCTCGGCAGCCCTAGAGCTTCTATTTCAAATGAAGTCTTCTTCATAACTATTTCCCTGTTGGACACAACTGTTCTCAAAAGACCACACTTGACTGACAGGGCATTGGAAATGTCTGGAGAAGAATATTTAACAATGAATGGCATCTATTCTTCATGTCTGGTTTACTGAAGGAGGGATGATCAGAATGAGCACTTGCAAATTTCTTGCCTATGTGATGATTATATATGGTCAAGTTTAGGAGATATGATGGGTCTCTGGTAGATCACTGATTTCCTCCAGTTCATCCTGATCTATGTGCCAGGCTCTTCTCTGTGGGACTAGAGTATCTTTAGGAGAAGGGATTGTCTTACTAATCTTTGTATTGTGCATGATGCCTTGCACATAAGTGTTTTGTGACTAAATGAGAAATTGAAAAACATATTGTCATTTCAACCATGCATATAATTATTCTATTAAATGAATAAAAATTGTGCCCTATGGTTATAGATAAACAAGACAGGGACCATGAACTTTGCATGGCTCTTCTGCAATTGATTTGGGATTTTATTATAATTAGTGATAGTCAGTTGTACATGTGTTATAACAGCTTTTATAGGATGTTGGCCTGGTTTCTGCAAAATGTGGGAAATAATTGTATAATAGAAGATGCATATTGGGCACTGGTAAGTGTAACAGAAACCGATAAATCAAAAGCAATGACAAATATTTAAGTGTTAAGATACATGGTTATATCATATATATGATATATGTATGTCTCCATGGTAAAAAGAAAATGTTATCTTAAACTTTAGTTTAAAATTTGCTCTAATATTCTCAAGTATTCAAGAACATATGCTTTAGCTTGGAGGAGACAGTAAAGCTATTGCCATGCTTGCCTTCACTATTTGGCAAATTCTTGTTGAATGTACATTTACAAAAAGCTTTGTTTATAGTTCAGAAAGCAACATGCTTACTTTTAAAGTTTGGCACATGACTCTATTCCAAGGTCAAGGACTTAAATAAGGAAATGTTTCCCCAGGAGAGGGCTTCGTGATCAGACTGCTTGCCAGGGGTGTACAAACCACACCCAGTCCTCTCTCCTCACAAAATGTGTTTCTTCAACAGTGTTCTATAATTGCCAGCTTGGAGAATTTACTTTTCTCTTTGGGATTTGCTAAGAATCCAACACATCCTGCGGTTTCCTCGCCGATCCCAATTACCATGTTTCACTTGAGATGAAAATCTGACTTCTTCAGCCAGCCATGACATGGAACCAGAAGAACAAAGGCTTTGAAAACTGCTTCTTAAAATATTTTATACTAAAACTTCTGGAAATAACTTCTAAACAAATTTGTTTATGTCTAGGTTTTAAAACACTGTTTTCTAGGATAAAATATTCTAGGAGCTACACCTATGACTAATTTTATGGTCAATTATTGATATATTTTAATCAAAAATTAAAACTAAATAAAATATAATTTAAAACCAAGGAAGCAGTTTTAAAAAGTTATCCTATCTTATCTAAAATTCTTTATTAAATTGTTAGGAGAGTACCAAGAACATAAATGGTATCTATGGTCATAGCTACTAGCTGGGTGGTTGTGATGCCACCGCCGCCGGCCTGTGCCACCTCCACCTGGCTGTTGGTGCACGCCTTTAATCCCAGCACTAGGGAGGCAGAGCCAGGCACATCTCTGTGAGTTCAAGGCCAGCTTAGTCTACAGAGTGAGATCCAGGACAGGCACCAAAACTACAAAGAAAAGAAACCCTGTTCAAAAAAAAAAAAAAAAAAAAAAAAAAAAAAGAGGAAGACTAATATGAGGGTGAATTTTAATATTTGCAATGAAACTCAGAAGGTGGGCGCTGACAGCAAAAAGCCAACCTTTCCTTGCTGCCATCACTCAAAATATGGAGGTTGAAAGCTCATGTGTCCAGATGCTCTGTACTCATGACACCTGAGATGCAGCTTGCCAGATACTCAGCTTCTGTGACTTGCAAATACTGCTGGAATAGCTACCAGAGAATGAAATATTTCCACTTGCAGAGTCCCGAGGAAACTCACTTACCTAGAGCTAAAATCTCACCCACCGAGCCAAGTCTATACTTTCTATGATATAAGATGTACTACATTGGCCTCAACTTAGCAGCTATTGGCTTCATATAAAGGAATCCAACACCAGCTTACTCACTTCCCATAGAAGGGAATTGTAAGCTGTCAGTAGTGGGCCATCTCAGGTAATATTTAGCTCATTACACTAGGAAATGTCAAAGATGTTAGCAGGGAAGTCCTTCTTAAATGCATGTGGTATCCATGAAAAAAAAAAGTATCCAGAGCCTGTTTTTTGAGGTTGGCTTGAAATTCTAATGGTAGGAAAATCCCTTGAGAAGGAATTGTTTAGGAAAAGCCTTTCTGGAAGAACTGTGACTTTGGCAGTGAGATTCAGCAAGCCTACATACAGGGAGAGAAGAAGGGGTATGATTGCCCTCCATACTTCTCAGGATGTTACACCTGCATCAAAGGAAAACTACAGCTTAAATGGTTTGCTGCTGTTGTCTTTACAGAGCAGGCTTGCAGATGGAAGAGCTGGTGGTGAGTCAATGGAGAAAGGCAATTGGAAAGCAGCCAGCAGAATGGTCTGAGGGCTAAAAACTCTGGTGATTTCAGGGCTAATTGCATTGATTGCACTAGCGAAGTGTGCACACTGTTTTCCAATTAGTAATTAAAAAAATCAAAGATGTTCCTTTACCGAATACTTAATGTCTGTGCTCAGCTTCCTGGGGCCTTGGGAGCTCAACCTAAGGTTCTGGTGTAGACTATAAACACCAGGTATTGACCACTGGACACTCCCATTCTCCAGTCTTAAATGGAGTCCTCTTCCATTCTCAGCCCCACTTCTCTGAACATTAGTAATGGGTGGATTGAGACCTTTGTTTTTCTTTCCACTGCCAGCATCGCTTATCTCCTGCTGCTACTGGCAAACTTCCCAAATAGGGAAAAGGCATTAAGCATTAATTAATTTCTTTTATGTGAGAAGAGTAGAAATAATTTAAAAATGAAGTTGCAGTTCAAACAAACAAACAAACAAACAGAAAACCAAATTTTACTTAAAGAGCAGAGGCTCAAGAAATCAGTGGCTTTAATACCTAGAAACAAGGGAAGTCAAGTGCTCACAGGAAGCATGTGCAGAGATTCTGTTTTCACTTACCGAGGACGGTTACTTGAGTTTTCTCAGAAATGCTATCAAGAGCAGTTTGAGCAGAACAGGAATAAATACCCTGATCTTCTACCGAGATGTTAGATATGGTCAGATTAGCTCCATCAATCACTATTCTGTTGGGGGCAGAGGGCAAACACAAAGTACATGATGAATATCTCCAACAGCAGAAATACAGTCCTTTAGCAACACATGATGCAAGTTCCTTTAAGGTAAATGATTCCAGGCAGAGTGATGAAAACAGTTCAAACAATGCAAATGTTACCAGAGAAGGTCACAGATGAAAACTGGGAATACAGTCTCACAGTATATACACATGACTACACAGTATTAAATGGAATCACATTTTAACAAATTACAAAATCCAATCCACAGGTTGTGATGGAAGTCTGGGCTGGCTGCCGTATTTAAGAAACATATCACACTAACAGAGCTAGGATTTTGTGATTTTTGGTTTTCAGTTTTTAAAGACAGGTTTTCTCTGTGTAACCTCCCTGGTTCCCAGGCTGTCCTGGAGCTCTTTCTTTACCAGGCTGGCCTGGAACTCACAGAGATCCACCTTGCCTCTGCCTCCCAAGTGTTGGTGTTTATATAATTATTATTATATGAGGAAATCTCATACAGAATCAATGAGGATGCTTCTGAAAAAAGAAGATTCTAGAACCCTACCCAGTTCTATAGAACCATAATATTATGATAGAATCACACAATATCTTTTTTTAAATTTTATAATTTAATATACTAGCCACGGATTCCCTTCTTCTCCCCACTCTGGTGCCCCTCCCCTTTCCCATCTCCTCCAGGGCAAAGACTACCCTGGGGATTGAGTTCAGCCTGGTAGATTCAGTCCAGGCAGGTCCAATCCCCTCCTCCCAGGCTGAGCCAAGTGTCCCTGTATAAGCCCCAGGTTCCAAACAGCCAGCTAATGCACTGAGGACAATATCTTTTTTAATGTTTCCCTGTCCTCTACTTCCAAGATGTAATAATGGAAGCATTTAATGTATTTGAACACTAGGTGGCAGTCCTGTACTTCTTTCTGCAAATCATTTCAAGTAGCTTTTTTTAAAATTCATTTTTATGTATTTTGCTAGTTTGCAATAGTTTGTCATACAAAAGTCATTTTTTTCATTTTTATTTTTTACTCTAGACGTATAGACATATTATCAACATGAATCCTCATATTTTTTACATAAAGTACTATTGAATTTAAAATATAGTCACAATAATAGCTATTAGTTGAAAAATACTGTAAGCAATGGCTTTTTTATGAAAAGGATGACAGCCTTATATAATTGAAAATTTTAATGTTAAATTAATAAACTGAAAATTTTTGAAGACTAGAAAGCAAAACTGAATGATATGTGACTGACTTTGGCTGGAGGTAGTGCCCCTCGTTCTTACATCAATTTGTATAATGAGAATTTGCCAGTCAGTACTACTAGTTGTTTGTGGGGAAGAATCCCACTATAATAAGTTAGGGGTCACAACTGAAACTAATGCCTTTGCAAAGAGAAATGGCATATATACATATACACAGATATTAAGACAATGAGGCCAAGTAAGTGGCAGCCAGGAAAGAAACCGACTAGAGAAATGATGAATGAATTGTCCAAAAAAGAATAGTGAACAATGATCTGTCTCTTATATTTTCTAAGACCATCAAATCTTAATTCACTATAATCGTATGCTCCAGATTTTTGTTCCTTTCCATTGAGTCATGTTATAAATGTAGAGGTAGAAGGACATCTAGCAGATAGTGTGAGGGCACAAATCCCTTAAGGCCCAACATTGAGATTTGAAAACCACTGAGTTTTAATCCATTTTTTTTTAAACCAAGACTCTGCTGAGATCTCATCAAAAGAGAACTTGGGCTATTTCCAGACCTTCTGAGTTACCATGTAACTTCAGATGAGATTTGACTTCAAAATGATAAATTCCTAGCTCTTACTCAAAGACAATAGAAGCTGAGGCAGAACTGACCTTTGTGCCATTTAACAGACAAAGCAGCCTTTCTCTTTTGATTCTATTGGATGCTACTGATCCCTTTATCTTTTTGTTGCCCTTAAACGCCAGTGATTCTCAACAGCCATTCAAACTTTCCTCTTTGTTCTATGTTCTGTATTTCTCCTGTTCAGAATACTCAGAAATGCAGCTCTAGCCTTTATACACATGAACTCTCCATTCACAGATTCAACTGATTATGGATGGACAATGTCTTTTAGATTTGCATCTGTACTGAACAGGTACACTTTCTTGTTGTTATTCTCTAAATCGCACTGTAGAGTGACTATTTGCTGAGCATTCCCACTGTATCGATTATTAAAAATGCTGTAAATGTAACCTACATCATGAATAAAGGCACGAGATTCAAATAGAACACCCTTTTATAGAACACACTTGACCACACTGATTTTGGTATCTGCCTAGGATTCTGCAAGCTACTTCTAGAGATATAAGGGCCAGCTAATGCGGGCCATATGTTATAACAGGATAAGGGGTTTTATGGGCGAGAAGAACTCGTGTGAGACTGGCAGATAGAAGGGAATGGACACTGCCCTTCTAGGAAGCAGTGGGGACAATGGCTCTGGCAGACAATGGGGTAGCAACAGTTAACCTGTCCTGTGGCATCGGCGGGGGGGGGGGGGGGGTGATGGGGGGGGCAGGGTGTCTGAGGAGGAGGCAGAAGTTTTCAAAAACCTGGACAACAGATGTACTGCCCATGAGCAAGAACCTCCCAAAACAGCAACATCTTCCTCTTTCAGTCTTCCCACTGATTTGGGAAGCCCCTAAACCTATGCAGCTAATCTGCATCTCTCATCTGACTTCTCCTTCCTGCACTGAGAGGAGAAACCATGCTTCATAAAAATGAGCACAAGCAAGAAGAAGAACATATAAAATAAATAAAGCAGATATTTTAAGACCTCCTGAATTGATTTGAAGAATGAGACATTTGAATCGGTTTTTGTTCTTTAATGCAGTGTGAATAATTTGGGGACTGTTTTTGTTTTTTTTTTTCCTAATGTGAGATCTTAAATTCATATGCACCAATGTCGTTCCCTAGCAGTGTACTTACCTGCCATCTTCTGTGCCATTCATTTCGAAAACCTCCCCATCTTTACTCCAGGACAACTTCAAACTGTGTTTCAAATGTGAGTCACACTGGCTTTCACAGTGTAGTTCAAGCACGTGTGATTTGGGGATTCGAGGATTCTTTGGAGAAACTCTGAGCTTTGTAGCGTCTGTATGTTTTTCAGTCAAACAAAGGTGAGTTAGAACTACAGAGCACAGTCCACTTTGTTATTCAATGTCTATAACCTTAAAATTGTCATGACGCTGTCAAATTTACATGCAATGTGTCACACTGTAACTTTCTAACATTAAACCTGAGAAAATTTAGGTGCAAGCACAAACTAATATTAGCATGATTTCTTACTATTCTTTGCTAAAGTAAATAACTAAATTGTGAGCTGACAAATATCTCTAGAGGTTGAAAACAACATAATTTCTCATTGTGTATCATCCAGATATATAATCATGTTTTAAGGAAAATTGGAAAGTTAGTTGATTTTATATTAACATACTTATTATTAAGTCAGAAACACGAGCTGATATGGTGAAGCCCTAGTATAAATGTGCTATCCACACAAACATGGGGGATTAGACATAAGCCCTGCAAAAGGGAGGCCAACACTTGTTTTCCTACTCAGAGGTACTCCCAGAGCTTAGGAGGGAGGACACTGTAAACATTGAATATTTACTTGTGGAGTTTCTTGCTGAATGAATGTGGGAGAATAATAACTCAGGATAAAAGCAATTGCTGCTATCAAAACCATGAAGCTAAAAGATTTTAAAAAATTAAAATAAAAATGTCAGTGAAGCCTGAGTCTATAAGCAGCTTCCAAGGACTTCACTGAAGGGGAAAGCCTGGTTGATGTTCCTAGTTTAAAGAGAACAAAGAAAGTCTGCCCAAGCTGTCAGGCTGCTTTTTTTTTCTAGCATCAAACTTCTATGATTTTGTTGAATGCTCAAGCAAAACTGGTACTACCTCAAGTTCACTACTTGATTTAGTATAGATAAATAAACATAGAATTGAAACTATACCCAAATAAGCCAGGTGGTGGTGGTGCATGCTTTTAATCCCAGCACGAGGGAGGCAGAGCCAGTCGGATCTCTGTGAGTTCAAGGCCAGCCTGGACTACAGAGCTAGATCCAGGACAGGCACCAAAACTACAGGACAGGTTTCTTCATAGAAACCCTGTCTGGGGATGGGGGGGGGGGGGAAGAAAATATACCCAAATAGAAATTTCTTAAGATATAGGTGGTCATCTACCACTAACAATCTAACAATACACAGTGACCTGCTAAGATGGCCCCAATCCACGGATATCACATCCTGCCATACTACCAGTAGTTTTTCAGATGAAATACAATGGAGGGCTTTTGAGAAATGATCAAAGGACCTTCAACAGGTACTCAAAATGACACTGTTTTCTCTGAGAAAACAGAGAGAAACCAAAGCCATGTGAGAACTCATGAAAGCAAAGGCAAAATAACAATACTTCTAATATCCAAGTTGGCTGTGATGACGGCTTTTCCCATTGCATTGTCTACCCAACAAGAGTATGATCCCGCATCTTCCTCAGTAGTTCTGTAGATCTCCAGTGTGCCGTTTTCATGGGTATGGTACCGATGACCTTCAAGGGGATGTGCTTCATCAGCCACTTCCCTGTGGAGATGCAGAAACGAGTCATTTTGGATTAGGACACAATTCTGTACCCTTCAAATACTGGTCACTGATGTTATCTAGGCTCACACCTTCTTTGGGTGCTTGGTAGACCATCTTAAATCTTTTTGTAGCAACTATTTTCTCTCCTAGAACTGTCCAGGATGTAAATCAGGGCTGACCAACAGACTATGGCTAAAAAGACCCCAATTCCCACCTTGGACAGTTGCCTCTGTCTGCCTCATAGATTCTAGCACTGCTTTACATATGTCCTAAAGCTTAATAAATATTTTCTGGCTTATTTATGGTGAAGCCTTTAGTTAATGATTGCTCCAGGCTAGCAAATGGGAAAGCTAGTAATTGAAACAGATAATGAACCTTCCCAACCTCCCACTGTCCTAGGAGAACATTGGTCATTCAGAAATATTATAAGCCAGGAAGTCTTGCCTCTCCTGTGGACATGCATTACATTTACCCTATCAACCTCAGGCTCATTTTCTCCACCATTCATCCATTCTCCAAGCATTTCTTGTCACAGCTTGATTAACCCCGTGCATTTCACAGTAAGTGATTGCTTGTGCTCACAGTTGCAGAGGACAAGTGAGCCACCGGCACAGGTTTTACAAAGTGAGGGCTAGGTTGAGAGGCCCGCAGGACTTGCCTCAGATGCAAAATGTAAAAGCATTTTCAAAAATCAAGGTAAGCAATATTTTAATCAAATATTCCTAAAGGTCAAAACCAAAAAGAAAAACATCACAGTTGACTTAGACAAGATGCAACTCTGATTTTTGCATAGCCTGACCTCACTTCTTTCACTCTAGGCCCTGGAGAGGAATAACACAATAATGTCACAGTGAAGTAATCAAACTTTATCAGTAAAGCAACTAACACGGTATATGCTTATGGTGATAAGTTTAAACTTAACATTATTATTAAAATCAAAATGAATGTTAGCAAAGTCTTCAGTGTGTAATTGGCTGTATGTTAAGATAAACAAGCAGACAGCCCAGGGACCATAACAACCCTTAGATAGTCCCATCACTGACAAAACAAATTCATCTTTAAAATTGTCTTAGGAATCATTTTAATTCTCTCCTTTATGAACACAATTGACTCTGTATATTTCTTCATGTTAAAAAAAAAAAAAAAAAAAAAAAAAAAAAAGAATCCCAGAATTCGAGTCAATGTTTTCAGGAGGGATGAGTAATCAAAATTTGCTTCTTTATTTTTCAGAGGCATTGACTCTCTGTGGCGGCACAGACACAGTGCAGGCTGCCAAATGGTGGCTCGAGGGTCCCCAACATCCATTCCCTTAATGGAGCAGCGAGTCATCTTACCAGATTACTGTGGCCTTGGGTGAAGCAAAGTACTCGCAATGTAAGAAGGCACTATACCCAACTACCGTCGCATAATTTTCTTCATTCTTTGTTTGTATCAGTGGGACAACATCTGGTCAGAAATAAAGATAAGGTTTTAAACCTTTCTGCCTGAGGTTGTCCTCTGGCCTCCACCTGAACACAAACATACATATTCCCACACCGATCTTAACACACATCCCCAAATCAAGCTGGTACTTGTGACTATAACTTTGAGCTTTTTCCTTCAGCAAATAGCAGGTGAAGTCAGGACTCAGGTCTGCTCACCTACAACGTCAATATTGGCACTGGCAAGGATGGTCCCATGGATATTTGAGGCTTCACATTGATATACAGCAGTATGGTTTGGTTGTAGATTTGTAAAACTGATTTCCCTGGGGAACATAACGTCACCAGGAAATGGATGATCTGAAAGAGAAGAGAGAATTTCAGTATGATAAAGAACAGAATATAAAATATTTATGAACCATTTATTAAATGTGTCACACAGAATCTATATTTGAAGAACAGTTTAGGGTGAAAAATAGTTCACTGAAGTCACATCTTTACAGTTTGCTCAAATCAACATGGGTGCTTTTTCAGACCCTTTTGCATTTGCAACATCTTTTCAAATTACGTTTTCAAATAAATATTATGAGAACCCATGCTGCCCTACAGCTCAATGCCTCTTTGTATACCTACTTATGATAAGGCTGGAGGTGACCTGTTTGACATCTGAGTCCTACTGTGAGGGAACTCATACTTCAGCATCTGCATCTAGATGTCACCAGTGCATAGCAACACAATAGAGCCTAACTGGCCCTGGTTTCTCTCTTGACAACATTTTCTCTGGTTCATTTTTTTCCCTTCCTACTATTTTTGGATTTATTCCATTATTTTGGGTGATTTACATTATCATTTAGCCAATTCAAGTATGTAGCTCACAACTCTTAATCCTTTCTCCTTCCCTAATTCCTTCCTATTCACCCCCTTCATCTTTTTGAGAGTAGTTGCCATGTCTACAACTTTTTAGGAATAAAATCTACACTACTTTCTATAACGATGTCCTTTTTACTCCCTGGTTTCTGAAGTTACTAGAGGGTATTTACTTATATCTGAAGATTTGGAGTTAAGAACCAGAGATGAGAAAGAACATGTGGAGTTTATCTTTCTGGGTCTGAGTTACTGCACTAAATATTATATTCTCTAGTTACATCTATTTATTCCCAAATTTCATGTTTCATTTTTCTTTACAGATGAATAGTGTTCCTTGGTATATATACCATATTTACATCATCCATTTATCAGTTGAAGTACATTTAGGTTGTTTCCATTTCTTATCTATTTGTGAATAGAGGTCAGTCCTAGAAACATGTTCATTCAGAGAGCATTGAATAGATTCAATATCTTGTATTTATATGTTTGTTCTTATGTGTATGTGTGTGTCTATGAGTGTGTCTCCCTCTGTGTTGAGTAACACTAATGACAAAAGAACAATAATGACTAGAGCAGCTGTGAATTTAAGAGGGAAGGTCCAACAAAAAATTAGAAGGAAATGATGCAATTACATTTTAAATGAATTTTAAAAACACATTAAAACACAGTACTATTGATTAAAAATATACTTATCTGTTGGAAATTAGAGTACCTAACACTTTTGTGGGCTTATTAAGAGCCACAGAATCCCACTGGGTATAGCCAATGTGTTATTACATTGTTTCTGCTTAGAACCTATTATATCAGCATTTACAAGGCTTTGTAAGCATCACTTTTAGAGAAAATGAACATCTTACAGCATCTGGCAACAAGTTGGGCTCTAAATAATCCCTTGTCTTGACACACAAGAAATGAAGAAAAATGTTTTGTGCTAGAATTTTTGAGCAAGGGACAACAATTGAAGAAATTTTAGTTTAAATGACAACAATAAATATTTTCTTTCTCCTTGTATTTCCATCATACAAAATAACAATTACATTAAACTTCATGCAGTGGGAAACAAGAACTGCTACATATTGGGAGACTGTTTTATACATTTTTTTCTCACTAGAACCATAATGTATGCATTCCTTCAGTCAGCTGAGATGCCTGTATCCATGCAGAGGTATAGTGTGTTACTAACACCTAAGCATAACAAAGCAGTGTGTAAATATTTGTGGAAACATCTGAAATAAGTGCAAAGGATGACATCTTATTCATGAAAGTTCCCTATCAGTAGATAGAAATATAGGTTCTGATGTTCACTCACAGAACTATGACTATGTGCCTCAACAACAACAACAACAAAACCACCCAGGTGTGAATAAGGCTGAGGACTTTGAGATTGAGGAGTTATGCTACTATTCAGGTGGGCCCGGTGTGACTACATTGCTTCTTGAAAATCAGAAACTCTTGTCTGGCTATAAAATCAGAAAGGGTTGGGCATGAGAAAATGACCATGGTGACAAGGATATCAACTATGAAGATGGAGGAAGAGAGCCATGGGTGAAGAATATAGGCAGCCTGTCATAACTGAAAAGGAAATGGATGCAGATATAAAGAATGAGACAGGGTAAAGAGGGAGAGAGAAAGTGAGAGAGATACTTGGATTTCCTTGCAGAGAGTCTTATATTGACCTCTTAACTTTCAGAATTATACAACAGAAAAATTGTACTGGTTCAAGTGACCAAACTTCTGAGAATTTGTTATAGCACCATCAGAAAGCTAATATCAACCTTTGAGGCAATTTATCAGCTACCTCTTCAGGATTAACAAGGTAGATAGCCTTTCTAAATTCTGTATGACAGAAATCGTAAAGGACACCATGAGGGATTACGTCTCTGATCTCTTCCTTTATTCCTCTACTATTACACAGTCTGGCAGAGCTAATCTTGTCACCCCCATGTTCTGCCTTATATCACAGGCCCCAAGGGCAGCTTTGAATCAATACAGTATTGCAAAAGAAGAATTAACACCAAATCTTCATGTTTGGATAAAAAACAACTAACCCTGACTTATCTCTCCTTCTGGAAATGTGTTTGGAGACTTCACAATATACTACACATTGAAAAAACATAATTATTCTAAAGAAAACATAACTTTCAATAGTATCTACCAAACTATCCTAGTTCTGACATAATCCCAGGATTCTTTCTAGATGATTCTCTCTCATAAAGTAAATGAGAACAAGACAATATGGTTGGAGATCCCTCCACTCAAATTCACTCTTTTCTAGGCTCCATTCTAGCCATGAATTTACTTGTATTGTGTCCTCAAGTAAATACTGTAATTTTCATGAGCCTTGGCCATTGCCTCTGAAAAGTGAAGAATAAAAAGATCCGTTTTTCAAAGGTTTTCTCAGAAATACTGGATGCCATATCTGTGGGAAAGTTTACAATAACTGTATTCATTTGGCTTAAGTCAGAAATAAGACTCATAAGGAATATGATTTTTTAAAAGTATAAGTCTAAAGAGATTTCAAATCCTTCTGTCAGACTGACTGTCATCCCACAGCGGCCTTGTTGCATGTGATGGAAAAAAGCTGTGCTCAATAGCTGTAGTAAGAGCACAGCTTGTAGTTCAACACTGGTTTCTGTGGTGATATGCTGTGTACTCTAATAAACTTGCCTGGGGATCAGAGGACAGAGCCAGCCACTAGATTAGACATAGAGGCCAGACAGTGGTGGCACACACCTTTAACCTCAGTACTGGGAAACACACACGCCTTTAATCCCAGAAAGTGACAGCAGGATGGAGAAAGGTATATAAGGTGTGAGGAAACAGGAACTAAGGCAGTTCAGCTGAGATCCTTTCAAGTGAGGATTCAGAGGATTTCAGTTACAAGATTCGTGGAGTTGGTGAGGTAATAGGTGGCAGTTGTGGCTTGCTCTGCTTCTCTGATCTTTCTGCTTTCACCCCAATATCTGGCTCCAGATTTTTTATTAAAAGACCATCTAAGATTCGAACACCAGGTTTCAGTACCTCACATGTCACCTGTGAACACAGCTCTTCTCATTTCATCCACCAAGCAAATCCATTGTCTCTACTTTGGAAATATCCACTACCTGACCACTCTGACAAATGTCTAGCCCGAGGCCTCAGTATCTTTCAATCACCCTTTTGCAATCATAGAGCTAAAGACTGCATTCAGAGATCAGAAAACTCCTTTAAACATTAATTACAAGGGCTGGTATATAGCTCAGTAGTACAGCACTTGCCTGGCATGTGAGAGGAAGCTTAGTTCAAACTCTAGTACTTCACAAACAAACAAAGCATAACATTCCTCACTCAAACTTGTCTAATCAAAACTCTATGACTGCCCATCTGTCATCAATCAAACCCCAATACCCTAATTGGGACTTGTCATCTTCTACACTCCGATGCCTTCATTTACTGAATGATTTCACCAGATAACAATGACCCTTCCTCATGCCCCAAGCTTAAGCCACACTGGGTTATTTTCTCCAGACACACATGCCTGGGGAGTCTTTTCATTTACTCATCTCTCTACTCCAAATACACTCAGACAGTAGATGGCAGCTGCCTTCCTTACCTTCTTCATCTCTCAAAGTATGTGTACTTTTATCATCATAAAGCTACCTTGCATTTGAACATTACACTCTCCTTGGGACTTAGCTATTTTCTATGTACAAATTTCTCAACAACATGACCTCTTCTGATTTTATGTCTTCTTTAATCTTTTTATAACCCATTGAATTCAATTAGTGCTGTCTGTATTTACATGGGTGGGGGCTATTCACTAGAGCATAGGCAACCTACCAGTGGCCATATGCCAAAAGAAAAATGTCTCCTCTTCAACATCCATCAAATGCCAATAACTCTTCAGCTAGAGGGGATGCCTCATAAATCCCGCACACTCACCCATGCTGGAGTTTTGACTGACAGGTCTCATATAGTTACTAATATGTGCTGTGAGTTCATGGGGACAATGTCTGGTTCATGTCTAGAAGAGAGCATTTCATAGCACTCCTCTCATTCTGTATCTCTTACATTCTTCAGTTTGCTCTTCTGTAATAGTCCATGGACCACAGAGGGGCCGGGGATACCAATTATCTTCAACACTTCATCCAGTTATAGTTCTCTTTATTAACCACTCTCTACTACAAACAGAAACTTCTCTGACCAAGCCAGAAAGCAGCCCTAATCTGGAGGTTTCAAAACCTGGCTGCTTGGGGGCCCACCCTTAAAGCTCTTCAGTATCAGGACAGGGATCCAAGCAGCAGGGATTGACTCCCTCACCCTCCTGTAGCTACCTCTCAGGGTTGCTGTTTTGTGCCAGATCCTATGCAAAACATTCTTTGAGTGGTGTTTTCTTCAAGCCACGTAACAGACCCACAAGCCACTGCTATTTTCATCTCCATTTAGCTTATGAAGAAACAGGTCTTAGGAGGGTAAGTCATATTCTTAGTCACACAGCTAGTCAATGATAGGATGGCCATGTAAACACAAGCAGTATGGTTCCAGAGTTCATAAACCACAAGAGACCTCTGTAGATAAATCACGACCTTAGCTAGCTGACTTATTCATCTCCTGCAGACACTACCACTGCTTCCATTCGGTAGCTTGAGGAACTTAAGCTTAGATAATTCATTGATCAGCTGGAGGCTACAGAACTGGGAAGGGCCACAGCCCAGGGAGGACTTAGGTTTGTGAAGCACAAGGAGGCCTGCCTAGTGTGGGGAACCAGGGCAAAGGAATAAATGGGAGCCATATACCTGCACTCAATACTCTTTTTCTCCATGAAGCTAACCAGAACATAACACATTACATAGGTTCTGTCCTGTGTGAACAAATACCTTCAGAATAGTCTCAGCTCTGGGCACAGATTAAAAACTTAGGGGCTTAGAGGCTGATGCAATGAGGACACTGCACCCTTAGTCCTGCTCCATTCCCATCTTTCCATGGCCACCCAATGTGGACAAGACTCCAGGGGATTTTCTAACGTGTCATCAGCAGTTCGGGAGCAGTTGTGTCATGTACTTTCAGGCTTCACATGCTTCCTGGCCACAACAGGGAGGCAATGTCTGACCAAAGGATATTCACAGCCGGGGTAGAGCCCAGGATAAGGGATATTGCATGGGTGCAAGAAGATTTAACTTCCAACTTATGCTTTCACCTACTAGGCTACTCTATCATTCCTTCTCATGGGCAGGAACAAGTGTTGGTTTGTGTTAGTCCCTTTCCTGATTCAGTCATTGGGTCATTACTTATAACATATATATTTAAGGTAGTGTGTGGATAAACACTATCCACGTCTCTTCCGCTGTGTTGGTTCCCATCAATCAAATTGCTCATAAAGAGGAATTTGTTAATTTTCTGGCAATGTTTTATGGTAATACAGCCCCACCCAGTCTACCTTAATACATCTCCAAACTGTCTGATGATATACTATGCCATCCAATTGCTGCCTTCCCCACCCTTTAGCTCTCGGGGGTTTTTGCTTTTAGTTTGTTTTTAACTCACTTTCAATTGGGAAGCCATTGACTTTCCATTTTATTGTGGGTTGAGGTTCTCCTTCTGCTTCACACAACAAGATGCCGTTGCTCCCCGTGCTGTACACTGCACTCTGAGGTTTCTTTTTCCAGCGTGGAGGCTCTAAACACAAAACAAAGAGATTTTCAGAAAGTGTATCCATAGCAAAAGATCCCATCTCTGTAAGAGGCCTGCATTTCTACCATATACCAGCAGAGGGCAGACACCACAAAGTATTCCATAGCAACTCCTTTGGTTAGGTTCTGCAAAGTAAGGTGGACATACTGTGTGTGTGTGTGTGTGTGTGTGTGTGTGTGTGTGTGTGTGTGTGTGTGTGTGTGTGTGTGTGTGTGTGTGTGTGTGTGTGTGTGTACTTACATTACACTCTGAACATGTGTATAAATTAACACTAAAAATACACAGTCGCTTTAGCTACTCAAGTATACATTTCACTAGCGGAAGCATGAGGGAGGACTAAGCAGATGGTGACTCATTTAGGGATGGCTACTGTTTCTACTCAAGCTGCAACAAAGTAGCTGGAAATGTTGATATGCAAGAAATAGACTTGAAGAGCTTTTTAAATAACAGTCAAATTTGCAAAATCTTGTTCCTTGATTATTGACTGTAGCATTTGCATATCCTATCTATACCAATTTCCATAACTTATCAAATTGGAAAACATAATTTTCAAGAGATGTTCTCCTTGCAAAGGGGCAGGGAGGAAACCCGAGAAGAACATTTGATTTTTTTTTTTTTTTGCTTTTGAAACAAGCAGGAAAAACAGAAATAAATGATCTCTATCTTTTTATACATAAAACTTCAAATGTGTAACTCTAATTGGAGTATTAGAACAAAGCAAGACAAGTTCTTCAGTTTAAAAATTACTGTCATATTTTGTCAACATCAGAGTAGCACTATGTCAACAGTGAATACAAGACTTGAGGTGAGCATGGATATTATTATTATTATTACTACTACTACTATTGGTGTTCTGCCTGTATATATGCTATTATCAGTTTCTTGGATGCCTGGTGCCTGTAGAGGCATCATACCCCCCTTAGCTGGAGTTAAAGACAGTTGTAAGCTACCATGTTGATGCAGGGACCTAAACTGGGGACCTATGAAAGAAAAGCCAGTGCTCTTAACCACAGAACCATTGCTCCAGACCTACTTGCATGGTTGATTATTATTCTCAGAAGTAGTTTAATAAAACTTTGAAGTAGTAATTCCCATCAACTTTAGCTTAGTCATTTTCCTCCGAAAACTGTGGATTTCTGTCTTGATTCAATGAGGAATTTTTTTTTTTTAAAGATATGTACATGTATACAGAGAAAATATCTTTTAAATGGTTTTAGTAAAGGAAGGAAAGTGTATTATACAGGAAAAAATCCAAATTCATCAAAAAGAAACAACACACACACACACACACACACACACATGTAATTCTGGCTTCTGGCAAATCTCTGTAAGCAAGAGACATGCCTTTAGAGTCTTCTACAAGATGTAGGCTCAATTGTTAATTTCGATGTTAAACCTGTGTTTAACAGACTAATCTAAAAATATTGAGGTACTTAGCATAAAGTACAATGGTCTAAATTAGAACTGTAGATCATTTTCTGAAGGGAAGAGTGCCCTTTATGACATTATTATTATTTTAAATATTTATTTTTATTTGTATGTGGGATGTTTGTGTCCTTTCCTTTTAAACACCCCCCTCCCCATCTTCCTTTTTTTTATATTTTTCTTTATTAAGAAATTTTCTACTCATTTCACATGCTATCCACAGATACCCCCTCCTCCCTCCTCCCACCCTCATCCCTCTTTCCCAAGCCACCCCGCATCCCCACATCCCCCAAATCGAAGTCTCCCATGGGGAGTCAGCAGAGCCCAGCACACTGAGCCTAGGCAGGTCCAAGCCCCTTTCCACTGCACCAAGACTGTGCAAGGTGTCACACCACAGGCACCGGATCCCAGAAGCCTGCCCATAGACCAGCGACAGATCCTGATCTCCCTGCCTTGGTGCCCCCAAACAGTTTGAGCCAAACGACGGTCTTCCGTATCCAGAGGGCCTAGTCCAGTCCCATGGAGGCTCCACAGCCACCAGTCCACAGTTCATGGGCTTCCACTAGTGTGGCCGGTCATCTCTGCATGTCCTCCCATCATGATCTCTATATCCCTTGCCTGCAGTATCTCTCCTCTCTCTCATCAATTGGATTCCCGGAGCTCAGTCTGGTGCCTTGCCGTGGATCTCTGTATCTGCCTCCATCTGTCACTGGACAAAGGCTCTATGCTGACAGCTAAGTTGTTTGCTAGGCTGGTCACCAGAGTAGACTGGTCCAGGCACCCTCTGGACCACTGCCAGCAGACCAAGGTGGTGTCAACCTTGAGAAGGCTGATCTCCAAAATATATAAAGAACTAAAAAAGCTATACATCAAAATACTGGACAATTCAATTAAAAAAATGGGCTACCGAGCTTAACAGAGAATTCTCAGCAGAAGAATCTCAAATGGCTAAAAGGCATTTAAGGAATTGCTCAATATCCTTAGTCATCAAGGAAATGCAAATCAAAACAACTCTGAGATACCATCTTACACCTGTTAGAATGACTAAGATCAAAAACACTGAAGACAGCTTATGTTGGAGAGGATGTGGAGAAAGGGGCCCACTTGGTCTTCTTATATAACCATAAAAAATTCAACTTGTAAAAGTTACAGAGAAAGCCCAACGAACATGCAAACCATTGTGTTCATAGTAGAAACTATTACTCCTCCTTTCCAAGTGTGTAAAAATAATGATCCTCTCATGAAAATATTTTTTCATTCCTCTTGTATAATAAAAATAATTTTTTCAATCACTATCAGCCCAAGAATTGCATTAACCTTTGTGTGTATGTAAAGATATATTACTGTTAGGATCAAATGAAGAAGTGAGGTATCACTTCATCTAACCTTTGACCCTATGGAAATAATATTGAGCTTTGGAGAATTCATCTATTTTTTTTCGGGGTTATCAGTGAAAGAATCCTCATTTCCTGTTCCTGCCACTCTATAGATCCCAGAACAGAGCCTTTGGGGAATGAACAGAGATGTAAAGGTGTGGAGGCTGCTCCTTACCCACTGACATTTTACACAAGAAACTAGGAATGAAGGTCAGTTCAGTTGTCCAGCTGAGTCTTTGCATTGAGTCTTTGCATTTCCAGTATCCCCCACCCCCATATCTATCAACTGACTCATGAGGTCTCAAACATTTGAGAGTTGGTTAGAATCATCACTATACATTAGCCTGGCCCTTCTTCCTAGGCTTTAAGAACTCTCCCACATTTCTATAGATGCTTCTTTCCCTTTTTTTTTTCCCTTAAGCTTCTGATTCTAACATTGATATTGACATGAAACTTGAAAGAGACTTAAAACTTGGCTATGAATTCATTACATTCAGCCCAGGCTGAGACTCTCACTGTTGACTTCATTAGTTGAATATTCAGTAGTTCAATATTGAAGTCTGCACTGAGTGTCCTTAGACTAGTGATCTCTGGAGATCCAGGGTTGAAGCCTGCTGTTTTATTTCTTCCTGGTTTGGCACACTGGCTCAGAATAGATGTATAGGGTAAGCTTTTATACAGAACTTTATAAACATCTAAAAACTTCAGCGGAAAAGACATAAAAAAAAAACCCTAAAGCATCTTGAATGGAAAATAATCCATGCTGTCTGGTCATTCTCTTTCCTATGACATAGATTAATGAACATATTGTTTAACTGATACTTGGTTCACAAAAGACATTATTGTCAGCCTGTGGACAGTAGCTTGATGAGAAACTCAGGGTGGCTGAGATGCAAGGCCAGAGAGTCAGCAGAAGTTTAGGGAAGCTCACATCACACATCTGTGTGATGGGAAAGATCTAGTCAAAGAGATTACAGAGAGACTAAAGATAAAGGAAATGACGGGAAACCGGAGTGTGTAGAAGAAGCCACAGGGTCCTATTCTTTTATCTGCATGCTTAAGGTATGTGGTAGCTGATAAAAAGTTCACCCAAATTTTTTATGTTCATGGACTCTGGACTGACAGCTGGGGAACCTGCACAGGACTGAACTAGGCCCTCTGAATGTAGGTGACAGTTATGTGGCTTGGGTAATATGTGGGGCTCCTGGCAGTGTGACCAGGATTTATCTCTAGTGCACGAACTGAACTGGCTTTTTGGAGCCCATTCTCTATGGAGGGATAGCTTGCTCAGCCTTGATGCAGGGGGGATGGACTTGCTCCTGTCTCAACTTGATATGCCAGACTTTGTTGACTCCCCATGGGAGGCCATACCTACTCTGAGGAGTGGATGGTGGGGGTAGAGGTGAGGTATGGGGGGGGGAGTAGAGGAGGTAGGGGGAACTGTGGTTGGTATGTAGGATGAAAAGAAAAGTTCACCCAATTAGTCATAAAGGTTAGCAAAATGCAAGATGATAAATTCAATTTATGCTGTCCCAAACAGAGATGTCAATGTATGAATTCTGACTTAATAAGAATGCTAATAATGTTTATCAAGAGACCAAAACCCAAGCACAACTGGAAATTTGATATCTGTGAAACATGTAACAAAGTAGACATTTTCTTAGTAAAACATTGTTTTTAATCACAGGTGTCTACTTAGTATTTGTATTCTTGATTTTGTGAGACAATGTCTCATGTATAGCAGGTAGGCCTCTGTTTGGTATATAGCTAAGGATGACCTTTAACTGTGGATTCTCTTGCCTCCAACTCCCATGTGCTAGGAATACAGGAAGGCACCACCAGACCCAGTTTATGTTTGCTAGGGATTGAACCAGGGCCTTTGTATACATTAGGTAAGCATTCTACCAACTTCTTTGGAAAAAATGTTATTAATTCAAAACAAGCTATTGTCCATGGTATTAATGATTGGACTGAATTTCAGTTCATGGCATCTTTTAGGTACTGCAGGGCACTATGGATAGAATTAAGGATTGCATAGATATGCAAAAATGATTGATATTATATTTCTAAAATTCAGCAACTTGAAATGATTCCAAAGTGGACAATATACAATTTTTTGGTGAGGGATTTTCTTTTACATTATCAGTTTAATTGTGATTGATATTCTGATGTCTGGAATTTTGTTTTATGTGATATTCATATGTATCTGTTTTCTTTATTATTATGATTTGAGTGTGTGTCCACATCACAGTGTACCTGTGGCAGATAACTTTATAGGGTCACTTCTCTACTTTCATCTTTATGTAGATTCCAGAGGTAGAATTCAGGTTTGGTTCAAGCCCCTTTACCCACTGGGCCATTTCACTGGTCTTTACTATACCTTTTAGTACTGCATATATAATAATCCATATTGTAGGTGCCCAGAAAATATGGTTACATCCAATTAAGACATCACAGCTGGTTTTCTCATGCAAATAAGGCATTTGACTTGCAATCTGGTCACATATTTAAGCTGCTGTAGTTTAAAGTATAAGCTCATAAAATTTGAGTTTCAGAATAGGGAAGAAAATCACAAACAGCAAAGAAAACAAACTATGCTTCTGCATAGCCACACAAGATATTTTCATAATGGACTAGACATGGTAATACTGTTTTTCCCCCATATGACTATTTAGTTTGGGTTTCTAAATGAAAGAATGAAAAGAAAGAGAAAGACACAGGAGACAAAAGAAAATGTAACAAAGATGAACTCATCTCTCCTGATGATTAGTGAACTTTATAGTTACTGTTTTCTCATTTTAGGGAGGAAAACACTTCTTGAATGTATTTCTTGAAGACAGTCCACTGTTCCCTTACAGGTGTAAGGAGAAGCTGAAACATGCTTCTAAGTGTACCCTTAGCATTTTCTCACAAAAGAGAAATGATAAAAACAATATTTACATCTCCGCATCACTAATACCTGTTTTACAAATAGTGAAGATAATTTGTTCAAGGAACCTATATCCCTTTGAAATCCTATAGTCAACATTTTAAGTTGTATAATTAATTTTACTTGTA